>NC_051848.1:71471605-71527981 GCF_002237135.1 Teleopsis dalmanni | reverse complement strand
GTCCCTATTTAAAAAAAAAAAGTTGGTAACCTTAACGTTAAATTCCACATAAAACTTAAACCCAAGTATATGAATATTGAGAGAGGAGCCTTTCAAAAGGCATAAGCAAGAGCCTCATCAGCAGTGATAAAAGACTACCAAAGACCATATATTACTTAAGACAAAAGTCCAAAGCCATCTTACGACGTACTGAACTGTGAAAACCGCTGATGATGATGACAGTTTAGTTAACATCAATGACTGTCCTCTATATTACTAAATTTCTCTGTAGAATTCTAATTTGGGTAAATTTTTTTTTATTTTTAAAATTTTCATAAGTAATAGAATTCTTGTGCTCTTAATCTGTAACCCTCAAACATTCACATAAACTATTTCTTGAATAAAAAACAGAAATAAACTAGAAATAAATTCCAATAATTCGTCTGACAAGCAGAATACATATTTCAGCAAAAGTAATTATTGAGATAAAAAATTTTAGAAATTCAAAAATAAAAAACGTAGCAGATAATAAAGAAATTTTAAGAATTTAGTAAAAGTAGTTCAAAAGATTGTTTAAAATTAAATAATTAGGAAATGCAATATTTGTGAAAATAAACAATATTTTACAATCCATTAACTCTAGCTCGTGTGGCCACATCTTGCCATATCTATATTACAAACGATTACAAAATAAGTTGCATATTCCAAAAATGTGATCTTTCGGTATTGTGATCCATTCGCCTATTTCTGAACATTCCTGGCTTTCTTCAGCGTATCCATACAGGTACATTTTTTAAACCTCACCTTGCTTTCTACCTCTCCAAAATAGCCCAAATGGCGTAGTCATTCGTATTTGCATCCTTCGAATTCAAAAGCCATTGTGTGAAGAAAATGAAGTGACTAACAGGATTTTTTAAACATTCTTGATTCACACGAGATTTACGAGACCGAGACCGGTACCGAGTCTTGTTGAAACGTCTATAGTCTACGACCGAAATATTTCCGTGCCCACTGCTCTAAAGCAATTTCTAATTCATTTTCATAATAATAAGTCGCATTGACACCAGGCTCGAATTAAAAGATTAGAGAGCATCCATCGTAGAGATTTCAAAGTCTCTCTACGATTTTCTAATATAATAATGTACGTATTTTCTACACTTTCTTGTTGTACCTCTATAATAAAATATGTAAAGCCTTCAGTGAGATCACATTAGTGAAACGGATTATAGTGTCTAAAAAATTAACAGAAAATGAAAATAAAGATACATCAATACAAGATCTAGAAACGATTAGATGAACACAAATGTAAAAACGGCTGTTGTAACACTTATTTAGTACATCCATTGAATACTTCTTTGATGAAAAAGAAGATATTGTTTCGTATAAAAATAGTTAGTTAAATTGATATCCTTGTCTTCCTCTTTTTTAAGGAATTTCTAGTTTAAAGTGTAGCAGGACGGCCAAAAATTAAAGAAACTAAAGTTGAACATAAACAAATACCTTTCAGTAATGAAATATTACTACTGAAACTGCTTTCTTACTATTTTAAAACATTATTTTTTTCTGTGTATGTTCATTAAAACACTTTGACGACTTTGACGAAAATTTATCGAAAAGAATGTAAAAATTATTTTTTCTTCACAATTATACAAAAATAGAATAAAGTCCCAAATTAGATAGATAGATAAATAGATAGATAGATAGATAGATAGATAAACATAGATAGTTTTTAGTGGTCCAGGAATCCATGTGCAGTTAATTTTACCAGATACTATAATAATTGACATAAAAATACCAGTCGTTGACAAACACTTAACAGCTCATTTTTTTGTTTTCATCAATAGTTTATGGAACACTTTTTAAAATCCATCTCTTTCATTTTAAAATCTTCCAAGAACTTTATTCCATATTAATTTTCTTAAAAGTATAGCAAGATATATAAGATTTCTCAACTGTTACGAGCTTCTGCAGTTACTTACAGCTCGGAATAAGGCAAGTCTTTATTGGGTTCCGGGTCACAAGAGAGTTTTGGGAAAAGAACAAGGTGATGAGCTAACTAGAGCTGCATTAAAAACTGCTTTTACAGCCCCTCAACCCTTTTCTGGGTTAAACTGGGCCAATACAAAGCATCAATGATAGGGAGAATAGTTTGCGAGTGGTGTACTGAGAATATTTCCCAGACCTTAGACAAATCAAAACACTGATCAAACTATACTCCTACAAAAACATTCTTAAATTCTCAAAAGGTAATTTAACGTTGCTAACGGGTTTCATTAAAAGTCATTATGGTCTGAAATATCATCTACATAAACTTCGATTATGTTATCTGCTAATTCAGAATGCATATTATGCTTCGAAAATTAGGAAACAACTGTGCACATTCGTTGTGACTGTCCAGCTTTTACAACACACTGAAGAAACTTATTTTATGTGGAATTTCTGTCACCAATGGAGATTTAGAGCACTTCTCTAATTTTAGTTCTGGACTTTGTTTTAGCTTTAAGGGGCTTTGTGTAACTAAAAATGCATTTGGTACAATAGAACTCTTCTGGCCGCAGTACCGGTTGTTGAGCAATTCCACGACAATAGTTTTAATACTAAAAAAAATAATGAAGCTGTTTTGTTTATATATAAAGCTGGGATTTGTATATAAAGCGGGGATAATTAAAACAGTGTCTGATTTTAATTTCACTGTCTGACCATCTCACAATTCTCTCTACATCAAAGAAAGCTATTAACAGTGTCTTGTATTGGTTTCACTACCAATTATTCGTCGGATTATTTAAGAAAATGTGCTCACATATATTCTGTTTGTCTCACAATGCAATTTGACACAATGCAATTGCATCAAACAATTTTTTTTTTGTTGACATTTTCGATGTTGTGTTTATGGTCAGTGGTGTTTTGACCACCATCAATCATTGTCTTCATAATGCTTACGACCTCACGTCCCCACGTATATGTGTTAATTTTGAAGTTGCTTTCTTTTTCTTCTCCTTTTCTTTTTTCAACTCATACTCGAAACCATCATTTTCCAGTCGTTAGTGTAAATGTTATAACGATTAATCATCGCTTCTTAGCCTAGCACTTGCAGTCCAAACAAATTATATACGGACTGTAAACTAATTAATATATTCGTATATTTTCTAAGAGTACTGGACTATGGCAATACTCGAAACTCAAATTTCAATAAATTAACTAAAATTTTTGTTGTTGTCTTTTCCTTTCTATTCGAACCCTTCTAACTTTTAAACACTTTCTTTTTGTTATAAGACGCATCACTATCAGTAAAAAAATTTAACAATAAATATTATAAGAAATGTTATAGGAATGTTATAGATGTTATTGGAATTCTGGAACTTTCCTCCAATTAAGTCAAGGTGTCTACATGTCCGTATTTGTTACACTCTTTTTACATATTCCACGATATACTCGTATAGTGGTTCTGAAAGACTCAGCACCCTTTTCGCTAAACATAATTAAACCTTTTAAATATCATATCCTCATTTAAATTAATAACGATTATATTTTATTGTGCTGGGAATTCCAGAGAAAGAGTTCAACTGACTTATACTAGGCCAGTTCTGTAAAGCTGCTGTACATTAAAGCAAAATTTTGTGATTTTGGAATCAATTCATTTTTTTTGTTGGAAAGTCATTCAAAATTTAATATTGAAATACTTTTAAATTTTGAATTAAAGTAAAAGAACAGCTGCGCCATTTCGTGTTGGAAGTGGTGACATTGAAATGAGATGTACTTAAGCGAAAACTTTTTGGAGTTTATGGTGCAGAAACATGCTTTGTGCAAAGTTCAGTAATTAATACGTTTTCGCTTTAAAAGAAGCAATTAAATAAAGCGTAAATCTCATTTTGAATTTTCTGTTCGACTGACGTTTCGCTTTCATAACTTTAATTCAATCAAATGAATACCTTTATAACTTTGCATAACATGTATACCGAGTCCTAGGTGCTCTCTTGTATCTGAAACAGTGTGGGTAAGTGTCTATTTTATACCGTCAGAGTGACATTTTACAAGCACTCACAACAACATCCGCTTTACCACAAACGTTGCGTTGCTGCGATGTTAAAACTTAACTCGTATGTGTTGTTGTGCCTTTGTGATGTGGTAAATTACAAAATGCAGCCAACATTATTTTACTCTGTGTATCTCTAGATATGTTTCCAGGTACGGCAGGTACGGAAGTGTGCAGTTATATACATGCATGTATGGTATATAGTATATTTGCATTTGTGTACGAGGTTTTGTTAATGCATCCCAGTGGTAAGTGCAGCGCTTCAGAAGCGCTTTACAAGCAGCTCGTAATAAGCGCATCCTAGCTGTGCTAATTTCACCAACATAACTCCTAAGGATCCAGCATGTGCTTAATGTTTTAAATATTGTAATACATGCACAACAGAACACTGGTTTGGCTGGTAACACAACACGACTGGTAACAAAGAGCGGTAACGGCAACGGCAACGGCAACGGCAATGGCAACGGCAGTGCCAGCAATACATGTTTGAGTAATACGTTTAAGCAGAAGCTATAGTTCCAAAGTCATCTGATTTTTGTACCGCTGGGATAATATCTACCAGAGATAGTATTGTGTGTATAAGTACAAATGTAAATATGAATATTTGAATTTATGTTTTTTATGTTTTATAATAATTTACTTAATTTTGTGGAGGAAGCAGACACTTTTAATTGAGCTTCGGAAGAAATTTCAAAAAACGCCACCTGAAATGCATTAAATGTTGCAACAAACATACAAAAAGGGAAGGAAATTAAAATACACGGGAATTACCTCTAAGTGGGATTATTCATACTTAGTAGTATACAGCTTCATACGTCGAATGCAGTGCAGAACGTAATTCTTAGGTGCACAAGACAATTTTTGAAAATAATTTCAAGATTTCATTTTCGGATAAAATAATGCTTCGCTTACAATTCAAATAAACAACGCAAAACCCTCGCGTTTACTTTCATTATTCACAGAAGAACTAAGAACTAAGTTTTAATATTTAATGTTAATTGCACGTTAGCACAGTCATTTCAATTCAGTTTAACAGTTTAATTATCACATTTCTTATTTTATTGTTATTGTTCTTAACAGTACTTACATATATATAAATTTCACGTCTGTTTGTTCGGGCATAATTTTGTAAATACATTAACGATCAAATGTATACCACAATGCAACTACATATCAAAGCAGATTTCCAACAAAAATATATATATTTATACTATTACTTTTGTTCTGATCCAAGGATTGCAACTTAAATATACCCTCTGCTCAAAAAGTACTCGGATTTTGTAAGTAAAACACACAAATTTAAATTTTATTCAAAATATGCTCCTTCTGAAGCGATACACATATGCCAACGCTCAACCCAATCTTCCATACACTTTTCTTAGGCCCGTGAAGGTATGGCTTTTAGTTCCTTCGGCGAATTCTCTTTTACCGATTCAATCGACTCAAAACGCTTACCACGAAGGGGCAATTTGCGTTTCGGGAACAGGAAAAAGTCGCACAGATCCAGATCTGGCTAATATGGTGCCTAAGCGATGACAGTGATGCCGTGTTTGGTCAAAAAATTGCATACAACAAGAATTTTCCATGGTAAAAATCGCTAAATGCACTTGAGGTAGTCTCACATTAACAGCTGCTGTAAACAAACTAATTGACAGATGACAGACGGATCCTTTTTGAGCAGAAGGTACATACATTTTTCTTTATTTAATAGCTAACCAAGGTGTTAATGAATGACAATCATTAATAAACGAGAATAAATCGTTATACATTTACTTAAGCAAATTTAATACAAAATAAAAATTATACTAGTTTGCGCTTGATTAACTTAAAAATCTATTTCATAAGCCTAGCACTTGCAGTGCAAAAAAATTATATATTAACTTTAAACTAATTAAGAGAAAAAATTCGAATATTTCCTAAAATCACTGGTGATAAGTACTTGGCAATACTCGAAACAGCATTGTATGTTCAGCCAAATTACAATAAATTAACTAAAATTTTTGTTGTTCTCTTTTCATTTCTATTCGGTCCCTTTTAACTTTTAAATAGTTTCTTTTCGGCATAAGACGCGTCACTTACGGCAAGAAAAAATTAATATTAAAATTTATTTTGTTTTTAAAACCATAACTTTTTCGAACACTAAATTTATTTATTTCAAAATTAATTTAATTACTTAAGTAAAGAAGCTCGAATAACTATGGTATCAAGTCAATCGTATTCGTTTTGAATTCTCCATATGGTAATTTTTTGCGCGAAATATAACACATGACTCAGAGACCGTTGACAAAACAGTCTACTGCACTACTGTGAGCCTGCAGATTATTCAACGTATTAGGAAGTAAGTCCCGTCGAAGTTAGCGTCAATACCTATGCCATATCCTTTCCACAACATTCTTTAGTCACATTGAAATGGTTGCATAAGATCCAATGAATAATCAGAACTTTGATGTGTAACTTTTGACTGCTTCACCAAACATCTGTAGTAGAAAGGAAAATTCTAACTAGAAACATCTGCGGTAGAAGGGTACTCGATATTGCAAAACTCTTTTAAAAACAGGTTGACTAACTTCGCACTTATTTTATTTGCAATGAATTGTATTTTTCCTTTCCTAAAGTAATTCGTGGTCAACAATTGTTAATCTAACGAATAGAGTATTTATATAATTTAGAATCAGTGGTACCTGACATAAAAACATCGAGGAACGGAAGTCAATGAATGACATTTTGCGGGAAATATGTAAACTTATATTTATGAAAATATTAGTGACTTCTATTGTTACATAATATCTAGAAGCTAAATAGCTGCTTGAACCGACTATGTGAAGAAACTGGATTCAGTAGCTAAAATAATTAACAAATAAATAGCATTTAAGCAAAAACAAATAATCTTACAGGAATCATATTGTATTCAATTATAAATGCTGTACTAAAAGATAAAAATATATATTTTTATTTGGATGGAAAAATAAAAACCTATCGAACACGTTTGATAGACATAGTATATAATACACATTTGACTGGATACTACTATATTAGCTAAAACTATATTTATCTTTTCGCACCTATATAATTATTCAAAAAGGCGTAATCATAATACAAAATTACATTATAAGAAATATTTATTATTTTTTTATATCTACTTATTCACACCTACAAAATGACACAAAAAGGCTTAAACCTAAAACCATATTCTTTTACTATAAATATTCATTTCGTAACATATCTATTAATACCCCTAATATTCATTTCTTAATATATCTCTCTTTTCATGCCTATGAAATAATCCAAAAATCTTGTAAAATATACGAAACTGTAGTGGCTCGGCTACTGATAACTCCTGGCAATTGAAAATGTTATTAGTTAACAATTAAAATATTACGTCCGTCTTAACAAGGTTATTCACTCTGTTATTACTTCATTATGGGTTCGTACAGATAAATAAGTTGCATCACAAGAAACATTTACTTCTTGACATATCTGATTGTTCACACCTATAAAATAATTACAACAAAACCATTACTTTATTATGTATTCATTATTTATTATATCTATCTATTCATACCTATAAAATGATCCAAAAAGGCATGATCCTAAAACCACGTTGCATTACAAGAAATATTCATTTCTTAATATATCTGTCTTTTCATACTTCACAGGTATGAATTATAATCCAAAAATTCATAATCCTAAAATGCATAACAAGGACATTTTTAAATAAATAAACATGAGCAACAAATACAGCAACTTACAGCTTTACTTCCTGGGAACATTGCCTGAAGTAGGTGAATTCCGGCACTAAGCTAAGAATGTCTTAAACCGGCAGAGAAAAAAAAGAAATAATAATAATTTGTTGGTAATTAGAACGTCCTTCACTGATGTAACATAGTGGATGTAGTGTAAGAATTTCATTAAATTTGGACAAAGAGAAGAGAAGCGAAGTTGTTGGACACTAAGTGACATTGTGTTACCTCTACATTCTACTACTTAGCATCTGTAATAATTTTTTGAAATTTAAACCGTAAGGACAGTAAGCTAAGAAAGGATTGCTTGAAATGAGGCTGTGATAATGTGTCAAACATTATAGTAATTTTATTTTAATTTTTTTTTTTTTTTTTTTTTATGCAAATTACTCAATTTCTCTTTATTAACTAAGACAAAAGCACATATTAATATTTTTGCTGCTTATTCTCACATAATATTTATTTAGTTGGTAGCTTTTGCAAGCCCAACATATCAACCTTTCTTGCATTTATAAAAGTATGACAAATGTCATCCTTCCGTTAAATGTCATCATTTAAAGCAAGTGAACCAACTGCAGCCAACAAGGCGAAAACATTTTTTTAACATTTCCGCTTCTTTGCATTCAATTTCATTTGCGCTGCGCACATTCCTGTGCTCCGTATTCAAGCTTAGAGACCTACCAGTGCATGTTTGACATATATACACCCCTATAAACAAGTATCCAAGTATCCTGTACGAGGATATTTATATACATTTGCACCCGTGCTAAACGTATGAACATGTTCACTTACAAGTACACTATGGAAGTATGAAAGTATAGCAGTATAGCAGTATAGCATTATAGCAGTATGGCAGTATGGAAGCATGGAAGTATGGAGTACATGCCATAGTTACCATAGTTTACCTACCTATTGCAAGCCAAGAATTCTTTATGCTTGAGTTATTAAGGTAAAAAATGTGTGCAAATTCCAGAAATTAAACTACGCACAACTTCCAAGTTTAAATGTGAACTGTTGCGAAAGAAAAATATTAACGAAGCTGAAATGTTTTAATTTTTTTATTTCGATTTCTTTCCTACTGAATTTAAATATGCACTTGCAGATACAAGTATTTTTGGTACAATTTCCAAGAAATTGTAAGTTCGCGAGTCTGCGAGACTAAGTTTTATCAAAGCAAGAACTTATTTAATATATTTCACCTTTGTGCACAGGGAAGTGTGAATTTCGCCGGGCGCGCTGCCATGACGCCGCCGTTCAAGTAATGTTTGAATACCTATTGCCAAATGATAAGACAGATTGAAGTTACATCAAAACTTTTTATTAAAAATTAAGAAAATAAATTATGATTTCAAGCAATGGGCGAAAATCTAAAATCAAATGCTAAGCAATGTCGGAAGCACTTAACAAAAATTAAATCAAATGAACACTAAACCCATTTCGTATGAGATATTTTCTCTACTTCTGTGGTAGATTGCATTAAACGATATGTATCTTTGCAGTTTTGTATCGAAAGACCGAAGTGCTGGCTTGTGGCCACGCAAAACAAAATCCTGGTTAAGCATGGTTCGAAAAGTCATTAATCTTTTATGAGTTCTGCCACACATTTTCCCTAACAGCATTTTGTCAATAAAATCTTGAAAGTAAAATTTTCAGTTCTTAGTACGGATAAAAATCTTTTTCCTCAAATTAATCAAAATTTCTATGTTAAGTACAGTAGACTCACAGTACCTGCAGGTACTTTGATAGATTAGAAATCCGTCCAAATCAACTCGTAGTTACTTTATTAAGTTAAAAAACCAGAAGGGTAATAAGACATCACATGTTAGATGTACCTTTTTAAATTAAACTATGAAGAAGTTGTTTAAGTTCTTATTAAAGTACAGTATGAACTCGATTAATGCAACTCTCGAATATTGCAACTCCTCGGTTATTGCAACCTCGTGAATTTTCCCTATATTACCTTTGATATTACAACTTTGAAAATTGACTACAGCGAAGAATGCAACTTTATTTTATTTGTCACTTCTGTGTATCATAAGAATATTATGAAATCCTAATATTGTTCCAGATGTTATTTATTAACAAGAAATGGATGAGTAGGTTGTTCTTGCTGAACAACTGAACATCGATATAGACTCGAAAACTGAGGCCATGTAATTACACTTAAAATAGAAAATGCCGTGACAATAAATGCACTTAAATCATGCATACAATAGGCTAAGGAAAATTCCATACCTCTTACAAAAGTTGTAATACTTAAAGATCTAAAGAATGAGACAGTTACAATAAATCTTAATTCCAATAAAAAAAACAAACTGAAATAACCAGTTATCATAAAGTATGATTGCAATTATGTTATTAAAAATAAAAATAAGTATTCATATTATTTTCTAATAAATTTTGTGGTAATGTCTCTTTATATGGAGTTATGGAGCCCAATTATGGGGTACTGAAGCAAACTGAAATCTGGCAATTATCCAGACGAATGAACAGCTTCATAAACAAATACGTATTCCGACAATCAAGGAAGAAAGAATTCCGACAATCTCGAATTACAAAGAATTACGCTCATCGTATATATGTTATATGCATCTAAACCCGCTGGACGTTTTAGATATGTATATGTAGGTCACACACTTTTTATTCTATTTTAAGTATATATAGATATGTCACTGGACATAGTCCATACATGCCTTTCTTTTTTTAAATCGTAATAACTATTATTACAATCCATATTAATATACAAGGACGGTTTGATAAATCAGTGACTTTTTGAATTTCCCTCGCAGTTACTCCAAATGCAACAGTGCTGCCGTCAGCTGTAATCTACCAGTGTGCAACTTTCTAATTTTGAGCAAGCTACGTCGTTCAGTTGGTGTTTGATAGCCGTTTAAAGCAGACAACCTCGTAAATTTTTACGAAAATGAAAAATAGTGAATTTCGTGAAATGATTAAACATTACGATCCCAAATTCAAGAATTTTGATACGAACTGCTACCCCATCTACGCGTATTTTGAGAGTTTTGAGAAACCTATTATTTAGACGGAATAAGAAAATTAGAAAAACGCAGGACTAAATGTATTGGGCTAAAAGGTGATTATGTATTGGCACACCTTATGAAAAAATTAAAGAAAAATATTTATGGTAACCTTTGATATTTAGAGTGACCAAGCTATTCTGTTTAATAACAGCTACTATTTGCTTTGGCGTCGAAGAAATCAATTTTTGTGTGATTTTTATTCCAATATTTTGCAACCTTCAGTTCTGCCATTGTTGTCATAACGGACTTCTTTGGACGTCTATCCAATTCTTCTCACAAATGTTCAGAAAGATTGAGATCTGGAGATCGGAGCATATGTGACAGTATGTGTTTTTCATAATATGCGAGTCCCATACGCACATCATAAGCCCATACGCATGTTTCAGATCATTCTCATATTAGAAGCTAAACGTGACTGGTAAACTGAAGATTTTGGCACTTTCTTTGATATATCCCTTGTGGATGGCTATATAATATTTTTTATCCATCATGCCGTCAGTGAATTCCAATCTGTTGACACTTGCAGCAGACATTCACCCCCATATAAACACCACGTTTTACAGAAAAAGCAGGATTATTTATTTTTTTGCCGTTCGGTGTTTAATTTCCTCCAAACAGACGTTCATCGTTCATTTCATCAATAATTTCATTGTTCCAAAATTCGATTAACTTGCTTGAGTAATCGTTTGCATAGACTAAATGCTTCTAGTGGTTGATCTGCAAAATGAACGGTTTTCGTCTAGGAACACGCCAACTGCAACTGGTTTCATGTAATGATGATGATGATTCCTGTCAAACTCTCCCTTAACTTCAATCTGGGTGGAAGATATTTTTGGGTTTACCTTTTCTTTTTGTATTATTTTACAGCGTTCACGGTCGCCTAAAGCTTTAGGTCGGTCTGTGTGCTTTGTATTTTCCAATGATGTCGCTCTTTTGGAAGGCTGTACAATTCTCTTAACGATGTAGCGGCTTCTATCCATGATTTCTCTAATATCGGCATAAGATTTGCCATGATTGTGCAAATATAAAATATTTTAAAAATTTACTATTATTATTTACTGTTATTATTAATTTAGTATTATTAATTAAAAATTTATTAAATATAAAAGAATATATTTTGGATCATCTTCATTTATCTGATTATATGTTAAAGCACACAAAACTAATAATTTTTGTAAAAATAGTCCTCAGTTAATTCATATAAATTTTTGTATAATAATTTATGTATGTATTAAACATACATTATTGGTCTCAAAATATACTTTTACGTGCTGAAATATTTTTAATCAATAGGTAAGCATATGATTAGAAAGTAGTGACAAATTATTATACTACGACCTCAAAAGAGAGTAATTTCAAGATATTGCGGTAAGATCCCATGTATTCGATACGTGCCCTACAATTTTATAAGTAATAAAATTAAGTTAGCAATTTCTCTTCGTTAAGTTCGAAGTGGGCAGAATTTCTGCTTTTTCAAAAAGTATTCTTTGAAAATACCCAATTCAATATTACTTTATTTCGAATGGAATACAAACTAACCGAAAAATCTGAATAATGGACTCCAATAATTTCAAATTAGACAATAAATAATATGTATTTGGCGCGTATCACACATCAGATTTGGGCGGACAACTTGACTGACGTCGCTTGCTATTACACATTAATACATTCGACATTTTTTTAAATACGCCTATAGCATAAATATAATATATGTTTATATATGTTTTTATATATTACATTTAATTTAATATTTTAAATCTACTTAAAGACGTGTTTTAATAATTAAAAAATTTTCCCTATAAAGACTATAGAAACAATCTTTAAAATAAAAGATTCATTGTTATTTTGTTAGCCCAATATAAATAATTTTACATCTTCTTAATGATTTTTAAACTTATGGTTTTAACAAAGAAAATGATAACTACAATATATATTATTATATTATATATAAAATTCGACGTAATTCATTCATAAGTGCATAGGAATGTTCCCTTTGGCGTTTTTTAATTATATCGTCTGCTAACGATATTGCGATAAGTCGACAAAAATCCGATTCTGTACGAAAAAACATAAGTAATTTTGATAAGAAATCAAAATATCTTAATTTCCATCCAACTTGTGGTCAACACTGCAAATATTGCTTATATATTTTGTCGACACATAAGATTTGGCACAATTTCGCATTTCAACAGACAAGTTGTACGACCAAATCTGATGCGATACGCGCTTGAAGTTTCTTCATTCTATAATAACAACTCTGTTTAAGTTCCGTTATTATAAAATCAAGTGTCAAAAGCGAAGCACGTTCGCAGTTTTTACCGCTCGTTTTTCAGAAAGCAACTATTTGGATTAGTGCGCAAAACTAAGAACAAAAAGTTAATATTTCTCAAAAAATAACGATCGAAAGTTATTAAAAGGTAACGCTACTGTGGAAGTGAACGCATCTATATATGTCCACTGATAATAATAGAACCGTTTTGACTTCATGTGTTAAATGCGGTGAAAATGCCAATTATGTGTGTGAGAATTGCCATGATTTTTATTGCTCTAAGGTGTGCCAAAGGCAAGATTGGGACAGCCATCGCGATATATGTGAGAGAATTCCGTAAGTATGTAAAACTTTTAACTAAATAATTGTATAACATGCAGAATATTTATAGTAATCTAGTGCCAAATGTAGAAAATAAAAAGTTACAAAAAAGTTCAAATGATGAACAGGGTGAAAAATTAGTAGCTAATTATTTTGAACTTAAACAAATCAGGGTGAATAAAGATGATACCAAAGCACAACAAAACAGTGATCACCAAGCATCTGATAACTATTCTGATTTAGGATCCTTTAGCAATTTTCAACAACGTGAACATGAGAACCCAAAACCTGTCGACAGTAACACTAAGTATTGTCAGAGTCAACAATATTATACTAACAATAATGTACCACAACGTCCTAGTCATTCCACTAATACAGTTCTACAATACACATGTGGAGATACGCAGAAAGGATTAATCGTTGGTAGTCATTCTCAGCAGCATAATTCTGAGAGTGCAATAATAAAAAATCAGTACCATGGTATGGGAAGCATAAGAAATAATGACTCTGGCGAACCAAAGTTTAATGAGGGTGGACAAAATCAACTGAATTGTGATGGGATACGATATCGTGAAAATGATAATGAAGGACAAAAAAGTCAACGTCAACATACAAGTACGAGTGTGCAAGAATATCTTCAATCAAGGCGTGGCTATGATAGTAATCAACAACAAAATTACGGAAGTCAAGTAGACAAATGCGATGATCAGCAGCTCCGTAATTCCGTTGGTCAACAAATACAGCCTAACTACAGCAGCCTACAAGATCAAAATAAAATAGTGGTTGATCAGAATTTAAATTTTGATTCTCCAGAAACTAACAATGATTGCCGTAGTATTAAAAAAGACCACCAACCTCAGAATCAATCGACAAATGGTATGAACAATCGTAATCGAATTAATCAATTTAGTGACGTTCAAAAAAGATTAATGGTTTGTAGTCATTCTCAGCAGCATAATTCTGAGAGTGCAATAATGAAAAATCAGTACCATGGTATGGGAAGCTTAAGAAATAATGACTCTGGCGAACCAAAGTTTAATAAGGCTGACCAAAATCAACTGAATTGTGATGGGATACGAGATCGTGAAAATGATAATAAAGGACAAGAAAGTCAACGTCAACATACAAGTATGAGTGTGCAAGAATATCTTCAATCAAGAGGTGGCTATGATAGTAATCAACAACAAAGTTACGGAAGTCAACTGGACAAATGCGATGATCAGCAGCACCGTTATTCCGTTGGTCAACAAAAACAGCCTAACCACAGCAGCCTACAAGATCCAAATAAAGTAGTAGTTGATCAGAATTTGAATTTTGATTCTTCAGAAACTAACAATGATTGCCGAAGTATTAACAAAGACCACCAACGTCAGAATCAATCGACAAATGGTATGAACAATCGTAATCGAATTAATCAATTTAGTGACGTTCAGAAAAGATTAATGGTTTATAGTCATTCTCAGCAGCATAATTCTGAGAGTGGAATAATGAAAAATCAGTACCATGGTATGGGAAGCTTACGAAATAATGACTCTGGCGAACCAAAGTTTAATAAGGGTGACCAAAATCAGATGAATTGCGGTGGGACACGATATCGTGAAAATGATAATAAAGGACAAGAAAGTCAACGTCAATATGAAGGTATGGGTGTACAAGAATCTCTTCAATCAAGACATGGCTATGATAGTAACCAAAAGCAAAGTTACGGAAGTCAACTAGAAAAATTCGATGATCAGCAGCACCGTAATTCCGTTGGTCAACAACAACAGCCTAACTACAGCAGCCTACAAGATCAAAATAAAGTAGTGATTGATCAGAATTTGAATCTTGATTCTTCAGAAACTAACAACGATTGCCGTAGTATCAATGAAGACCATCAGCGTCAGAATCAATCGACAAATGGTATTAACAATCGCAATCGAATTAATCAATTTAGTGACGTTCAAAAAAGATTAATGGTTTATAGTCATTCTCAGCAGCATAATTCTGAGAGTGCAATAATGAAAAATCAGTGCCATGGTATGGGAAGCTTACGAAATAATGAATCTGGTGAACCAAAGTTTAATGAGGGTGACCAAAATCAATTGAATTGCGATGGAATACGATATCGTGAAAATGATAATGAAGGACAAAAAAGTCAACGTCAACATACAAGTATGAGTGTGCAAGAATATCTTCAATCAAGAGGTGGCTATGATAGTAATCAACAACAAAGTTACGGAAGTCAACTGGACAAATGCGATGATCAGCAGCACCGTTATTCCGTTGGTCAACAAAAACAGCCTAACCACAGCAGCCTACAAGATCCAAATAAAGTAGTAGTTGATCAGAATTTGAATTTTGATTCTTCAGAAACTAACAATGATTGCCGAAGTATTAACAAAGACCACCAACGTCAGAATCAATCGACAAATGGTATGAACAATCGTAATCGAATTAATCAATTTAGTGACGTTCAGAAAAGATTAATGGTTTATAGTCATTCTCAGCAGCATAATTCTGAGAGTGGAATAATGAAAAATCAGTACCATGGTATGGGAAGCTTACGAAATAATGACTCTGGCGAACCAAAGTTTAATAAGGGTGACCAAAATCAGATGAATTGCGGTGGGACACGATATCGTGAAAATGATAATAAAGGACAAGAAAGTCAACGTCAATATGAAGGTATGGGTGTACAAGAATCTCTTCAATCAAGACATGGCTATGATAGTAACCAAAAGCAAAGTTACGGAAGTCAACTAGAAAAATTCGATGATCAGCAGCACCGTAATTCCGTTGGGCAACAACAACAGCCTAACTACAGCAGCCTACAAGATCAAATTAAACTAGTGGTTGATCAGAATTTGAATCTTGATTCTTCAGAAACCAACAATGATTGCCGTAGTATTAAAAAAGACCACCAACGTCAGAATCAATCGACAAATGGTATGAACAATCGTAATCGAATTAATCAATTTAGTGACGTTCAGAAAAGATTAATGGTTTATAGTCATTCTCAGCAGCATAATTCTGAGAGTGCAATAATGAAAAATCAGTACCATGGTATGGGAAGCTTAAGAAATAATGACTCTGGCGAACCAAACTTTAATAAGGGTGACCAAAATCAGAAGAATTGCGGTGGGACACGATATCGTGAAAATGATAATAAAGGACAAGAAAGTCAACGTCAATATGAAGGTATGGGTGTACAAGAATCTCTTCAATCAAGACATGGCTATGATAGTAACCAAAAGCAAAGTTACGGAAGTCAACTAGAAAAATTCGATGATCAGCAGCACCGTAATTCCGTTGGTCAACAACAACAGCCTAACCACAGCAGCCTACAAGATCAAATTAAACTAGTGGTTGATCAGAATTTGAATCTTGATTCTTCAGAAACCAACAATGATTGCCGTAGTATTAAAAAAGACCACCAACGTCAGAATCAATCGACAAATGGTATGAACAATCGTAATCGAATTAATCAATTTAGTGACGTTCAGAAAAGATTAATGGTTTATAGTCATTCTCAGCAGCATAATTCTGAGAGTGCAATAATGAAAAATCAGTACCATGGTATGGGAAGCTTAAGAAATAATGAATCTGGTGAACCAAAGTTTAATGAGGGTGACCAAAATCAACTGAATTGCGATGGAATACGATATCGTGAAAATGATAATGAAGGACAAAAAAGTCAACGTCAACATACAGGTATGAGTGTGCAAGAATATTTTCAATCAAGAGGTGGCTATGATAGTAATCAACAACAAAGTTACGGAAGTCAACTGGACAAATGCGATGATCAGCAGCACCGTTATTCCGTTGGGCAACAACAACAGCCTAACCGCAGCAGCCAACAAGATCAAAATAAAGTAGTGGTTAATCAGAATTTGAATTTTGATTCTCCAGAAACTACTTATGATTGCCGCAGTGTCAATGAAGACCACCAACGTCAGAATCAATCGACAAATGGTATTAACAATCGTAATCGAATTAATCAATTTAGTGACGTTCAAAATGGATTAATGGTTTGTAGTCATTCTCAGCAGCATAATTCTGAGAGTGCAATAATGAAAAATCAGTACCATGGTATGGGAAGCTTAAGAAATAATGACTCTGACGAACCAAACTTTAATAAGGGTGACCAAAATCAGATGAATTGCGGTGGGACACGATATCGTGAAAATGATAATAAAGGACAAGAAAGTCAACGTCAATATGAAAGTATGGGTGTACAAGAATCTCTTCAATCAAGACATGGCTATGATAGTAACCAAAAGCAAAGTTACGGAAGTCAACTAGAAAAATTCGATGATCAGCAGCACCGTAATTCCGTTGGTCAACAACAACAGCCTAACCACAGCAGCCTACAAGATCAAATTAAACTAGTGGTTGATCAGAATTTGAATCTTGATTCTTCAGAAACCAACAATGATTGCCGTAGTATTAAAAAAGACCACCAACCTCAGAATCAATCGACAAATGGTATTAACAATCGTAATCGAATTAATCAATTTAGTGACGTTCAAAAAAGATTAATGGTTTATAGTCATTCTCAGCAGCATAATTCTGAGAGTGCAATAATGAAAAATCAGTACCATGGTATGGGAAGCTTACGAAATAATGACTCTGGCGAACCAAAGTTTAATAAGGGTGGCCAAAATGAGCTGAATTGTAATAGGACACGAGATCGTCAAAATGATAATAAAGGACAAGAAAGTCAACGTCAATATAAAGGCATAGGTATACAAGAATATCTTCAATCAAGACGTGGCTATGGTAGTAACCAACAACAAAGTTACGATAGTCAACTAGATAAATGCGATTGTCAGCTGCACCGTAATTCCGTTGGGCAACAACAACAGCCTAACCACAGCAGCCTAGAAGATCAAAATAAAGTAGTGGCTGATCAGAATTTAAATTTTGATTCTCCAGAAACTAATAATGATTGCCGCAGTATCAATGAAGACCATCAGCGTCAGCATCAATTCGATAAGTCGCAATCAAGTTTACCAGACTGATCAACAGAATAATGACAAAGAACAACAATCAACAGTATCAGTATGAATCAAATAATCATGAACATCAATACGAAAATGTTAAGGAAGCTGTTAATGGGCCCGTTTTTTATCCAGTATATTGAAAACAAAGAAAAAAATTTTCACAAATATTGTGGTATATATTAGAAATAGTGATTTGTATTTCCGTTACCAACCACGACACAATTATAAATGTGCAAAGGTTTTTGGAAGAAATGGATAAAGGTGATGAATCTTATAAACTAATGTAAGAACACATTTAATTTTTTTTATGGTTTAATCTTAGCATTATATTATTTCAGTATAAACGAATACTGTATCGCCCTGTTTGAAGGAGTGTGTTATCGACGTAAAGTAATTGGTGTGAATGAAACAAGCTTCAATTTTAAATGCATTGACTTTAGTAATGAGTATTTGGTAAGAGGAGAATATATTCGTCGATATCCCAATCAACTTTCTGAAGAAAACTTAACAAAAATTTCCAAACTTGCAGGTGAATATTGCACATATTAAACTATTATATGGTATTAATAAGTAGTCAATTTTACTTTATAGATTCATCCAAAATGCTAAGCCAAAAACTGGTAAAACACTTGAAGAATAGATTAGTCGGTTTCCAAAGATTATTTATAATAGCAGTTAAAGTGCGGAATAATATATACGAAATCGAGTGCCCAATTTTCTTAAAACAACTTTCCGAACTGGGTTTAATTTAAATTATTTGCTGATACTCTTATATATAGTAATCCGATTTATTATATTTATAATCAACATTTAGTAAATAATATGTTGTGTTAAACATTTATATTAATTTACTAGATTTTCTTGTATTCTCAATTACTTATAATTAAAATCAAATGAAGAGTAATCTCTTAATAAATATAAAGGTATCGTTATTTATAATTCCCAAACTCTTTTTTGCTTGGAATATTATTTAAACGTGTATAAGTTGTTTGGACAAAATTGTGAAAAGGTTTCAATGGACTGTCTATTAATTTCAACATATTTTGATCTAACAATTCTGTAAGTATTATTTATGTATCTTTAAATACCTTGTAAGTGTTAGTTTAAGTATGCTTTAAGAAGTTCTTAGTCAAACTAATACAAATTGTAGTATTCAGTTCTTATTTCTTTAGCTTTGAAGAAGTGTCAAAAATTTGGAGCCTTTATTCGTACTCCCTAGATTGTTTGCCATTAGTTCTAGATATTTTATAGGTCAATGTATTACTCAAATTACAATCATGGGCTGGTCGGTACAGTCATGATAAGTATGGACTGCTCACATCATATAATAAAAGATTTATTTGAACTAAATCTGTTCAAATCAGTTCATTTAATTCGTGTTGATCGCCTTTGCAACAAACGATATTTGTGTGCTGGACGTTAAGAAATACTTGATCATTTTTTTACTAAACTGTATATTTCCCGCATTAAGTTAGTACAAACCTAGTACTAATTGTATAAAATCCATGGCATGACACGAAGACATTTCTTGCTTATTCATTTTGACTTTTTTAATCGACTTATTAAAAACTCATCAAAAATTTTGTTTTTTTTTTTTTTGATAACAAATATTTTGTCTAATTATTAGTGATTCATTTAATGAATTAATTAGAATACGTGATGAAGCTGAGTGTGGAAGAAGAATCATCTATAAACTGCTTGTAATTTTGCTTATATGTAGACTTCTATCTAATTTTTTTCCCTTTAAGTTACCATTATGCCCTGTTATCAGGTATCAGATTGATGCAATGCCTCTCTTTAGGTTCCACTGAAGCGTTCACGCTTATTCAGAATTAGTAGATCAGGAGCTGTTAATACTTCTTCGTTTTGATCACACAAAGACCAAACCGTCCTCCCCTACGTCTCTTTTTCCGACTGCCAAATTTTGTTAAAGCATCGTTTTTCGTTAAAGCATCTTTATCTATCCTTACGACTTAGTCAAATCAGCGAATCCAGTGGTAGTTAAATCTAGTGTTAAAGCTTTTACACAATTCTCGAGTCTTGTATAAGAGACATCTTTGATCATACCAAGTTTTTCTTTAGTCGACGAATGCGAGCGAACAGTGTACTGCCTTAAAGTTGCCCTGACCTGTCCGTCACATATACTGCATGCAGTTGTCATTAATCTTACAGTTATTGCGGCTTTCTTGCAGATGGATAGACCCACCTTATCTGTAGAGCGACCTGACATTCCAAGCGCATATCTTCAAGTCGTAGATTTTATTTCGTTTGTGAGGTTCTTACACTTTGAGATCAATTTTAGATGTTGACTCACTTATTTCCTACACTGCTGATTTCATTTGATCAATCACAAGAACAACCTGCACATAAATGTAAGGGAATCACTACGTAAAGGACTCACTATGTGGTTCGAAGAACCTTTCCAGGAGTGGCAGGTGAAAGTTGGGCAACAACTTGGATGATTGATCATTAGTAGCATTAGTATCTAGTTAGTTGCCTGTTAGTAGTAGTTAGTTAGATTATGTATTCGCTGCCAGGAACTTGTGACCTATCTCTATTACTTCTGAAAGTTTTATTAAGGTAGGTGCTTTCTCTTAAAGGCTATTGCAAAGCAAATACGAGTAAAGTGTTGATATTGTTACATTATTATTGAGTGCTACTAAGATATAGGCAGTAATACAACATATTTATGTTGAGAACTTTGTGATTTTCTGTTGAAAATGTTTTATAGAAATCAAATGTGTGAAAATGGTCACTTGGTATCATTTTAAATAATCGGACCTAAATAGTATACCACGATTGTTACCATAGATAAAGTTTCTCGAAACTGGCATGTAACCGGTCTCGGCAAAGGCCTGAATATTACAAATTACAATAAAATTTTAAACAATTTGTTTAAAACTTGTAAATAAAATAAAACAAATTAGAAGTGTTTTTAAAGCGTATGGAAACAGATCACGAAAAGAGTATTTTGCACAAAAACCAATAAGTTTTAGATCCGTTGTTGAGAAATTTTACTCTCCCAAGAGGATAGCTTTTCGGCTATTGAAAGCAATCGTGTTTCAATAATGGTTGGTTTTAATCGATATTCATTTACAAAGTTATTTAATATGAAATAAGTAGCAGTCCTTCGCTTATTCTTAAGATTATAAAGTTCAAAAAATGCTGATTTGATCGCCCTGTATGTTGCATTATTGCTTTTATATGTTCATTATGTACTTTTTTATATATATTAAATATTATCCTTGCATGTTAAAAGAATAGTTTGAGTTCGTGTCTCCCAGAAGCTATAGTCTTTTCCATTTTTTGTTTTATATAGAAATTAAGACAATTTATTATACTGAAAAGTCTATATGTCAGCATGTTTATTTGAATATAGAATGTATACCTATATCACACTGGTATGTACAGATTATGTGCAAATATCTAGACAGATATTGAAGACAGTTGATAGAAGACCTACTTCTATTACATTTGTTTTTGATAAGCAGTTTTCGGTTCTAATACAAAATTTCTAAGAGAAAAGAAATCTTCTCTGTCTAACACATTTTCAAGTTGAACTGAAATTTGAAGGCCTTTCTTTTTATCGATTAGACCGTCATCGAGAGCAGGTCAGACTTCATCGAGAGTTTTAGACTCTCTAAAGCTAAAAGTAGTTTTCTGATATTGGATAATTTCAAATAATGGAAATTCAGTAAGATGTTCTTATTTGAAACAAAAAACTTTGTTCTGCGACCAGCATGTACTTAATTTAATAATTTAATTTAGTAATTTAATTTAATAATTAACATTTTCATACTATGATTTTGAAACAATTTTTGCCGCGAATTAATCGGAAAAGAACACATCGATTAATTTAGTTCGACATTTTCATTGATGCAACACCACATCTA
The DNA here is from genome assembly GCF_002237135.1 of Teleopsis dalmanni. Classification (NCBI taxonomy): domain Eukaryota; kingdom Metazoa; phylum Arthropoda; class Insecta; order Diptera; family Diopsidae; genus Teleopsis; species Teleopsis dalmanni. Next base: position 71,505,720 of record NC_051848.1, on the reverse strand, counting down.
GCAACTGTAAAACGCTGGTGTAATGAGGTCGAGCGTGGTCATCATTTTCTCCACGACGAATTTCGTAATAGTCGTGCAAGAACTGATGCTGTGCCAGAAAACATTGATACAGTGCGAGAAATTATTGAGGTGGATCGACATGTTACATACCAGGACATAGAGGCGTTCTTAGGTAGTAGTGGGATCAGCATGCATTCAATTTTACATATACATTTAGCTGTCAGAAGGATTTGTTCCCATTGGATTTTCCATGAAATGAAACCATTTTCACTGATTAACCACTATGTATTCATTTTTAGGCGCAAGGCTTAAAAGGCACCTTCTATTACTAACCGGTAAAGATCCATCCATAGTGAAATAGTACAGACTGATATAATAAGCGTGATATTTTCAAAAATTGTCCAGAAACACAGTCTTCATATATTGCTTTTTGTTTTGTTAAGGAAACACATATTGTTTTACTATAGAATGGGTGTTACTCCTCGGGGATTGCCACCTTGATGGGGTCAGGAGGCTCAGTAGTTACGAAGAACCTTCGAGTGATGCTGACGGTAGCTTGTTACTGGTCGAATAAGGAGTAATGAAGCTAAGCACAGTCCACAACGTAGCGTCGGTACTCATAGTAAGCGGCTGCAAAAGACGTCTGTTCTCCAGGTTAGTTGAGGCCTATATAAAAGTGACCTGTCACTACGTGCAAAACTTACAGGACTAACATTGCGCTTGCTTTCTTTAACTTTTTGCTGGATATAAAACATGAGTCAAAACCAGGTGGTATTACAGTCTCTAAGTGGTACCCGTACTGATACGTGCACAATGGATTTGGAAGTGCGAACCTGATGTTCAAACAGAAGCAATTCGTTAGGTACAACTGTAACCACATGGTCCCTGCGGAAATTGGGAAAAAATTCTTCCGCGGTTAGGATTGCCAGCCGTAAGAGGCGACTAAAATCCCCCAGTGCCAGTTTGGCACTTATGTAAGAAGTGCAAATGGTAGTGAGTGAGCACGGCACTTGCGACATCTGACCAGAGATGATCCGATCTGGTACTACGGGAGACAGTGGCACACAGCTTTGGCTATTCTGAACATTGGTGTTGGCTTCGTAGTGGCTAATGGTTAATACCCAAACTTGCTAGGGAAGAATGTTCAGTTTTAGTTCCCATTCGGCGTGGAATTGCGTATTTACTACCGGGTGCAACAGCCCAAATTGTAGCAGAGGTTTAAAATGGGTCTCGCATTTCACCAAGGTGGAAGATATGGCTTACATAAATATCTTCATTGGTACCGGCGGAATCACCAATGCGATGCCAATGGGGCGTTGATTGGCGCTTTGTATCAATACGTGTGTTTTTGAACACCGTGGTGTTAAGTCTTCACGGCAGGAAATCAAGATAAAAATTTATGGATTCTGTAACCACATGGCCCAATGTTCCCCTAGGAACGTACTGGAATGAAGAAGTATAGAATGGGTGTTATTAATTCAATAACAATATTAATGTCTCGGTTAAGGATTATACAATTTGAACATAGCATTCTCCAGAACTCTTTTTGATTATATCGAAAAACCAGTGCTATGTATATATGTAGATATGTATTCAAGGTACTGACTAACGTTTATATGCTTACTAAATACCATTGAAGAATATTCATAATGAAAGTCATTTCTAATTAAAAAAGTTTACTCCATTATGTAGGAATGAATTTTATGGAAATTTCTGAAACATCAGACTAAAACGTGCACGTTCAATTTTAAGTCCGCCAACAAGACACATTTTACATTGGTTGTAATAATTGAAGTAATCCTTGCCGGTGTAAGTGTGTACTTATCTTGGATTACAGTTAAACTTATAAGTATGTATGAGCATTCTCTCAAGTATTCGTCACACTTGCAGAAAAAGAATGCTTTTGAATTAGTTGGAAGTCATATTAAGCTAGTAAAGCATATTTCGTGCAATTGAATTGTAACCCAAGAGCGATATTAATTTTCTTAACAATGTAGGTTGCTCTATTCCTGAACACAAGTGAAAACATCTTTACGTGAAGAGGGTGCATAAGAGTTGAATTTCTTTGCAATTTGAATCAAGTGAACAAACTTTTTAAGATATTTACATTGGGGCTTTATAATACAATTCCAAAAGGCTTTATGTTAAATTTATTTACACAACTAAACCAATTAAAACGTAGCTTTCCCAACTAAGCCAAAATAACTATTTGGATGTGTATGGAATATCCTGCATTTATAGTTGATTGAAATATAGTGCGGACGTGTTGTAGTGCCATTGAAAACAGAAGAGAGCAACAAATAAGACAATTTGTAGCAGAAAAACTAAATAAAAGTAAAGCACTGCCACATACTACTCGGGTAACCTTAGAGCGTTTTTGTAAGGGATATATGAATATAATTGTGGTACTTAATTTCTGCTTGTTTAAATACTTATGGTACTATTAATTGCAATTCTATTATGGATAAGAATGGCGTGCATAGCTTCTTCGGCAATTAGGACACTAGGGCAGTGATTTTGTGATCACTCAAATGGCAAATGTTTCTTTAAGGAAAATGTACGTAAAGCAAAGCAAAAGAGAATAAATTTCATTAAGATTAATGAAGTATTGTGTGGACTACTGTTGGTTAGATTATTCCATATACAATACATATATATCTCATGTTATTTGGAAAAGCAGTTTAATTTACAGATGTGTATTTACTCCTTACTTTGTAGTTAGAGTTTAATAAATCGACAACAGAGAAGCTGGAAGGCAAAAATTTAAAACTTGTTCTTATTTTAAATTGATTAATGTAATTTTATTCAAGCTCCTCAATTTGCGCCTCCTGAAAGTATTTAATAAAAAGAGAGAGAGAGAGAGAGAGACAGCAAACTGTTAAAACCACGGTTGCCACTTGAAAATTTTTTTCTGTACCAAAATTGGTTTAAAAAGGTACCATTTCTGTAAAAAAAGGTCCAAAATTTTTCTATTGTCTTTTTATAAGAAAATACAATTTATATAAAATGTACAAAAAGTATAAAACAATACAATATCCACAATAAAGTTGGGTCGCAGAAAATGTACCATTTTTTGAACATGAGTACCAGTGTACCAAACGGAAAAAAAAGTACCAATTTTGGTACTAAAGTACCATAAGTGGCAACCGTGGTTAAAACAACTGAATCATACGTTCACATACATAGTAAAATACATATGTTTTTTGTTGGTCTTTTTTTTTGTGTGGCTCAAAATGTATATTATTATCAACTTGATAGATCAAAATAATACGTTATTCATATTAATAAGTTATATGGTAATGTAAGAATCGTTACAAGTTATTATAGCAAATTGTAGAAGTTGTACAATCAACCTAATCGACTAACTGAGTTGACTATTCAAAAAATTATTGAGAAGCTTTTCGACTTCAACCTACTGTGAGAAACTCGCAAAGTAAGCACGGATATAACTGTCTCCGCCGTTGAGTCCATTAATAGAGAAGACCATAACTCATCATTTTTACTTGTTTGTCTACTCTACTCTTTGGTATTGCAGAAGATTTTGTGCAAGGATATTACGTTACATTCTCTTACAATACTATGCAATAATAGCCTTAATTTTTTCTTTCAGAGTTGTGAAAAAACAACAATAAGTCTGGTTGAAACAAATTGGCATCATTTTTAATATATGTTAAATGTTTTTTTTTTTTGATATAATTTTTTTTGTTGTGTTGTGTACAATATGAAATATAAAAATGGTAAATACTAAAAATTAATTAATTTAAATTAATATAAGAATATAAGAAGGGCAATGGTTAGCATTTTTATCTTATATATTTAAATAAATTTATTAATTCATATATTTGAATTTATCAGTAAATGGTGTGCTCAAATGATTTTAATGGATGACTGGAATTTTGCAACATATTTCCAGTGAACATCCTAAATAGACTGATTTTTGAATTTGACTGCACTGAAGGTTAAGTAAATTCTAACTCTGATGATTTTAAGAGCATTGATGTGGCATCACATGTTTTCTTTCGTAAGTTGAGAGTATTTTTTTGCTACTCTGAAAGAATAAATTACGACTAATAAAATGATTAAACTCACACAATCGTAGTTTTCGTTGTTGTGCTTAATTTTCTTTTACTTTTTTTAATATATTTTTTGTCAAAATAATGTAGCGATATTTTACAATATTTTTAATATCAAATATTCCAAACATAACAATTTACGATTCAGGTACAATTAATTTTTCTGTGGAAAACTACTTTTTTTCTTAAAACAAGATTTTATCATATAATCTGGAACGACATTTTTTTTAACCTTGTAAATATTTTTGAGGGTGGCATCATGTTGGATACAAAATTATTAAGATGAATCTGTATTTGTTCGTGATATTTTCTGGTTACATTTTTTTCAACTTTTACCGACGGTATTCTGGGGTCATCATGGATTTTGATATCAGTTACATACCGATGTTGGAATTTGAGGCTGTGTCTCATAGGTAGAACTTACTTCAGCACACTTTTGTATAAAAAATAATCTTATTTTTAAGGATACTGTACATCTTTTGTTCTGTAGTCAAAACATGCTATGAAATTGAAACCCAAAGTATTTTCTGCTGTTAAAAATGCGTGACTCAAGTATTTTGCGATGCTCTACTGTCCTCAAAAGGTTATGTGTGAAAAGTAGATAAAGGATTAAACCGAATATGCTGCCTTACGGGACTCCAGCTTCAATGACATATAATACAGACATTTCATTCAACAGACACGACTTTATGAAAATATAGTGATTTAGAGGCAAAAGTTTCTTGATTTGAATATCAGTCCCTAGTGCTGTATATGTCCAAATGCTGGAGATATATCCAAAAAAAGCTGCTGAGCAGTATTCTCCATATAAATTTAATCAATCATCGAATATTTTCTTCTGAATATAAACTGGTGATACGGAATAATATCGACTTTATTCCAGCAACTTTACAAAATGATGGAATACAACTTTTTGTCAAGGATTCGTTTCAAAAACAGGTAATAAATATTAAAGCAAAGCATTTTTAAGAATTCCAGCTGTTATGAGGTCGTAACCAGGTGCCAGGAGAATGTAAGAGTTTTTTCTGCGTGAAAAAATAAAAGGCATATGAAAATAATAATTTTTGATGAATAGTTTTATTTTAAAACGGTCCTATATATAACGGCTATTTTCCTTAAACATTTCTGAAATAACTATTCTTTTCGGTCACTGTAAATAATACTTACAAAATTGTTAGATCAAAATATGTTGAAATTAATAGACAGTCCATTGAAACCTTTTCACAATTTTGTCCAAACAACTTATACACGTTTAAATAATATTCCAAGCAAAAAAGAGTTTGGGAATTATAAATAACAATACCTTTATATTTATTAAGAGATTACTCTTCATTTGATTTTAATTATAAGTAATTGAGAATACAGGAAAATCTAGTAAATTAATATAAATGTTTAACACAACATATTATTTACTAAATGTTGATTATAAATATAATAAATCGGATTACTACATATAAGAGTATCAGCAAATAATTTCAATTAAACCCAGTTCGGAAAGTTGTTTTCAGAAAATTGGGCACTCGATTTCGTATATATCATTGCACACTTTAACTGCTATTATAAATAATCTTTGGAAACCGACTAATCTATTCTTCAAGTGTTTTACCAGTTTTTAGCTTAGTATATTGGATGAATCTATAAAGGAAAATTGATTACTTCTTAATATAATAGTTTAATATGTGCAATATTCACCTGCAAGTTTGAAAATTTTTATTAAGTTTTCTTCAGAAAGTTGATTGGGATATCGACGAATATATTCTCCTCTTACCAAATACTCATGACTAAAGTCAATGCATTTAATATTGAAGCTTGTTTCATTCACACCAATTACTTTACGTCGATACCACACTCCTTCAAACAGGGTGATACAGTATTCGTTTATACTGAAATAACATAATGCTAAGATTAAACCATAAAAAAAATTAAATGTGTTCTTACATCAGTTTATAAGATTGATCACCTTTATCCATTTCTCCCAAAAACCTTTGCATATTTATAATTGTGTCGTGGTTGGTATCGGGAATACAAATCACTATTTCTAATATATACCACAAAATTTGTGAAAATTTTTTTCTTTGTTTTCAATATACTGGATCAAAAACGGGCCCATTAACAGCTTCCTTAACATTTTCGTATTGATGTTCATGATTATTTGATTGATACTGATACTGTTGATTGTTGTTCTTTGTCATTATTTTGTTGATCAGTATGGTAAACTTGATTGCGACTTATCAAATTGATGCTGACGCTGATGGTCTTCATTGATACTGCGGCAATCATTATTAGTTTCTGGAGAATCAAAATTGAACTTCTGATCAGCCACTACTTTATTTTGATCTTCTAGGCTGCTGTGGTTAGGCTGTTGTTGTTGCCCAACGGAATTACGGTGCTGCTGATCATCGCATTTATCGAGTTGACTTCCGTAACTTTGTTGTTGATTACTATCATATCCACGTCTTGATTGAAGATATTCTTGCGCACTCATACTTTTATGTTGACGTTGACTTTTTTGTCCTTTATTATCATTTTCACGATCTCGTGTCCTATTACAATTCAGCTCATTTTGGCCACCCTCATTAAACTGTGATTCGCCAGAGTCATTATTTCTTAAGCTTCCCATACCATGGTACTGATTTTTCATTATTGCACTCTCAGAATTATGCTGCTGAGAATGACTACAAACCATTACTCCATTTTGAACGTCACTAAATTGATTAATTCGATTGCGATTGTTAATACCATTTGTCGATTGATTCTGAGGTTGGTGGTCTTTTTTAATACTACGGCAATCATTGTTAGTTTCTGGAGAATCAAAATTTAAATTCTGATCAACCACTACTTTATTTTGATCTTGTAAGCTGCTGTGGTTAGGCTGTATTTGTTGCCCAACGGAATTACGGAGCTGGTGATCATCGCATTTGTCTACTTGACTTCCGTAATTTTGTTGTTGATTGCTATCATAGCCATGTCTTGATTGAAGAGATTCTTGTACACCCATACCTTTATGTTGACGTTGACTTTTTTGTCCTTTATTATCATTTTCACGATCTCGTGTCCCACCGCAATTCAGTTGATTTTGGTCACCCTTATTAAACTTTGGTTCGCCAGAGTCATTATTTCTTAAGCTTCCCATACCATGGTACTGATTTTTCAGTGTTGCACTCTCAGAATTATGCTGCTGAGAATGACTACAAACCATTAATCCGTTTTGAACGTCACTAAATTGATTAATTCGATTGCGATTGTTAATACCATTTGTCGATTGATTCTGAGGTTGGTGGTCTTTTTTAATACTACGGCAATCATTGTTAGTTTCTGGAGAATCAAAATTTAAATTCTGATCAACCACTACTTTATTTTGATCTTGTAAGCTGCTGTGGTTAGGCTGTATTTGTTGCCCAACGGAATTACGGAGCTGGTGATCATCGCATTTGTCTACTTGACTTCCGTAATTTTGTTGTTGATTGCTATCATAGCCATGTCTTGATTGAAGAGATTCTTGTACACCCATACCTTTATGTTGACGTTGACTTTCTTGTCCTTTATTATCATTTTCACGATCTCGTGTCCCACCGCAATTCAGTTGATTTTGGTCACCCTTATTAAACTTTGGTTCGCCAGAGTCATTATTTCTTAAGCTTCCCATACCATGGTACTGATTTTTCAGTGTTGCACTCTCAGAATTATGCTGCTGAGAATGACTACAAACCATTAATCCGTTTTGAACGTCACTAAATTGATTAATTCGTTTGCGATTGTTCATACCATTTGTCGATTGATTCTGAGGTTGGTGGTCTTTTTTAATACTACGGCAATCATTGTTAGTTTCTGGAGAATCAAAATTTAAATTCTGATCAACCACTATTTTATTTTGATCTTGTAGGCTGCTGTGGTTAGGCTGTATTTGTTGCCCAACGGAATTACGGAGCTGGTGATCATCGCATTTGTCTACTTGACTTCCGTAACTTTGTTGTTGGTTACTACCATAGCCACGTCTTGATTGAAGATATTCTTGCACACTCATACTTTTATGTTGACGTTGACTTTTTTGTCCTTCATTATCATTTTCACGATCTTGTGTCCTATTGCAATTCAGTTGATTTTGGCCACCCTTATTAAACTTTGGTTCGCCAGAGTCATTATTTCTTAAGCTTCCCATACCATGGTACTGATTTTTCATTATTGCACTCTCAGAATTATGCTGCTGAGAATGACTATAAACCATTAATCTTTTTTGAACGTCACTAAATTGATTAATTCGATTACGATTGTTAATACCATTTGTCGATTGATTCTGAGGTTGGTGGTCTTTTTTAATACTACGGCAATCATTGTTAGTTTCTGGAGAATCAAAATTTAAATTCTGATTAACCACTACTTTATTTTGATCTTGTTGGCTGCTGCGGTTAGGCTGTTGTTGTTGCCCAACGGAATTACGGTGCTGCTGATCGTCGCATTTATCAAGCTGACTTCCGTAGCTTTGTTGTTGATTCTGGTCAGCCACTATTTTAATTTGATCTTGTAGGCTGCTGTGGTTAGGCTGTTGTTGTTGCCCAACGGAATTACGGTGCTGGTGATCATCGCATTTGTCTATTTGACTTCCGTAATTTTGTTGTTGATTACTATCATAGCCACGCCTTGATTGAAGATATTCTTGCACACTCGTACTTGTATGTTGACGTTGACTTTTTTGTCCTTCATTATCATTTTCACGATATCGTATCCCATCACAATTCAGTTGATTTTGGTCAGCCTTATTAAACTTTGGTTCGCCAGAGTCATTATTTCTTAAGCTTCCCATACCATGGTACTGATTTTTCATTGTTGCACTCTCAGAATTATGCTGCTGAGAATGACTATAAACCATTAATCTTTTTTGAACGTCACTAAATTGATTAATTCGATTACGATTGTTCATACCATTTGTCGATTGATTCTGAGGTTGGTGGTCTTTTTTAATACTACGGCAATCATTGTTAGTTTCTGGAGAATCAAAATTTAAATTCTGATCAACCACTATTTTATTTTGATCTTGTAGGCTGCTGTGGTTAGGCTGTATTTGTTGCCCAACGGAATTACGGAGCTGGTGATCATCGCATTTGTCTACTTGACTTCCGTAACTTTGTTGTTGGTTACTACCATAGCCACGTCTTGATTGAAGATATTCTTGCACACTCATACTTTTATGTTGACGTTGACTTTTTTGTCCTTCATTATCATTTTCACGATATTGTGTCCTATTACAATTCAGCTCATTTTGGCCACCCTTATTAAACTTTGGTTCGCCAGAGTCATTATTTCTTAAGCTTCCCATACCATGGTACTGATTTTTCATTATTGCACTCTCAGAATTATGCTGCTGAGAATGACTATAAACCATTAATCTTTTTTGAACGTCACTAAATTGATTAATTCGATTACGATTGTTAATACCATTTGTCGATTGATTCTGAGGTTGGTGGTCTTTTTTAATACTACGGCAATCATTGTTAGTTTCTGGAGAATCAAAATTTAAATTCTGATTAACCACTACTTTATTTTGATCTTGTTGGCTGCTGCGGTTAGGCTGTTGTTGTTGCCCAACGGAATTACGGTGCTGCTGATCGTCGCATTTATCAAGCTGACTTCCGTAGCTTTGTTGTTGATTCTGGTCAGCCACTATTTTAATTTGATCTTGTAGGCTGCTGTGGTTAGGCTGTTGTTGTTGCCCAACGGAATTACGGTGCTGGTGATCATCGCATTTGTCTATTTGACTTCCGTAATTTTGTTGTTGATTACTATCATAGCCACGCCTTGATTGAAGATATTCTTGCACACTCGTACTTGTATGTTGACGTTGACTTTTTTGTCCTTCATTATCATTTTCACGATATCGTATCCCATCACAATTCAGTTGATTTTGGTCAGCCTTATTAAACTTTGGTTCGCCAGAGTCATTATTTCTTAAGCTTCCCATACCATGGTACTGATTTTTCATTGTTGCACTCTCAGAATTATGCTGCTGAGAATGACTATAAACCATTAATCTTTTTTGAACGTCACTAAATTGATTAATTCGATTACGATTGTTCATACCATTTGTCGATTGATTCTGACGTTGGTGGTCTTTTTTAATACTACGGCAATCATTGTTAGTTTCTGGAGAATCAAAATTTAAATTCTGATTAACCACTACTTTATTTTGATCTTGTTGGCTGCTGCGGTTAGGCTGTTGTTGTTGCCCAACGGAATTACGGTGCTGCTGATCGTCGCATTTATCAAGCTGACTTCCGTAGCTTTGTTGTTGATTCTGGTCAGCCACTATTTTAATTTGATATTGTAGGCTGCTGTGGTTAGGCTGTTGTTGTTGCCCAACGGAATTACGGTGCTGCTGATCATCGCATTTGTCTACTTGACTTCCGTAACTTTGTTGTTGATTACTATCATAGCCATGTCTTGATTGAAGAGATTCTTGTACACCCATACCTTTATGTTGACGTTGACTTTCTTGTCCTTTATTATCATTTTCACGATCTCGTGTCTCACCGCAATTCAGTTGATTTTGGTCACCCTTATTAAACTTTGGTTCGCCAGAGTCATTATTTCGTAAGCTTTCCATACCATGGTACTGATTTTTCATTATTGCACTCTCAGAATTATGCTGCTGAGAATGACTACAAACCATTAATCCGTTTTGAACGTCACTAAATTGATTAATTCGATTGCGATTGTTAATACCATTTGTCGATTGATTCTGACGTTGGTGGTCTTTTTTAATACTACGGCAATCATTATTAGTTTCTGAAGAATCAAGATTCAAATTCTGATCAACCACTACTTTATTTTGATCTTGTAGGCTGCTGTGGTTAGGCTGTTGTTGTTGACCAACGGAATTACAGTACTGCTGATCATCGCATTTATCTAGTTGACTTTCGTAACTTTGTTGTTGATTCTGGTCAGCCACTATTTTAATTTGATCTTGTAGGCTGCTGTGGTTAGGCTGTATTTGTTGACCAACGGAATTACGGAGCTGCTGATCATCGCATTTGTCTATTTGACTTCCGTAATTTTGTTGTTGATTACTATCATAGCCACGCCTCGATTGAAGATATTCTTGCACACTCGTACTTGTATGTTGACGTTGACTTTTTTGTCCTTCATTATCATTTTCACGATATCGTATCCCATCACAATTCAGTTGATTTTGGTCAGCCTTATTAAACTTTGGTTCGCCAGAGTCATTATTTCTTAAGCTTCCCATACCATGGTACTGATTTTTCATTGTTGCACTCTCAGAATTATACTGCTGAGAATGACTAGAAACCATTAATCCGTTTTGAACGTCACTAAATTGATTAATTCGATTGCGATTGTTCATACCATTTGTCGATTGATTCTGACGTTGATGGTCTTTTTTAATACTACGGCAATCATTATTAGTTTCTGAAGAATCAAGATTCAAATTCTGATCAACCACTATTTTATTTTGATCTTGTAGGCTGCTGTGGTTAGGCTGTTGTTGTTGCCCAACGGAATTACAGTACTGCTGATCATCGCATTTATCTAGTTGACTTCCGTAATTTTGTTGTTGGTTACTACCATAGCCACGTCTTGATTGAAGATATTCTTGTACACCCATACCTTTATGTTGACGTTGAATTTCTTGTCCTTTATTATCATTTTCACGATATCGTGTCCCACCGCAATTCATCTGATTTTGGTCACCCTTATTAAACTTTGGTTCGCCAGAGTCATTATTTCTTAAGCTTCCCATACCATGGTACTGATTTTTCATTATTGCACTCTCAGAATTATGCTGCTGAGAATGACTATAAACCATTAATCTTTTTTGAACGTCACTAAATTGATTAATTCGATTACGATTGTTCATACCATTTGTCGATTGATTCTGAGGTTGGTGGTCTTTTTTAATACTACGGCAATCATTGTTAGTTTCTGGAGAATCAAAATTTAAATTCTGGTTAGCCACTATTTTAATTTGATCTTGTAGGCTGCTGTGGTTAGGCTGTTGTTGTTGCCCAACGGAATTACGGTGCTGGTGATCATCGCATTTGTCTATTTGACTTCCGTAATTTTGTTGTTGATTACTATCATAGCCACGCCTTGATTGAAGATATTCTTGCACACTCGTACTTGTATGTTGACGTTGACTTTTTTGTCCTTCATTATCATTTTCACGATATCGTATCCCATCACAATTCAGTTGATTTTGGTCAGCCTTATTAAACTTTGGTTCGCCAGAGTCATTATTTCTTAAGCTTCCCATACCATGGTACTGATTTTTCATTATTGCACTCTCAGAATTATGCTGCTGAGAATGACTATAAACCATTAATCTTTTTTGAACGTCACTAAATTGATTAATTCGATTACGATTGTTCATACCATTTGTCGATTGATTCTGAGGTTGGTGGTCTTTTTTAATACTACGGCAATCATTGTTAGTTTCTGGAGAATCAAAATTTAAATTCTGATCAACCACTATTTTATTTTGATCTTGTTGGCTGCTGCGGTTAGGCTGTTGTTGTTGCCCAACGGAATTACGGTGCTGCTGATCGTCGCATTTATCAAGCTGACTTCCGTAGCTTTGTTGTTGATTCTGGTCAGCCACTATTTTAATTTGATATTGTAGGCTGCTGTGGTTAGGCTGTTGTTGTTGCCCAACGGAATTACGGTGCTGCTGATCATCGCATTTGTCTACTTGACTTCCGTAACTTTGTTGTTGATTACTATCATAGCCATGTCTTGATTGAAGAGATTCTTGTACACCCATACCTTTATGTTGACGTTGACTTTCTTGTCCTTTATTATCATTTTCACGATCTCGTGTCTCACCGCAATTCAGTTGATTTTGGTCACCCTTATTAAACTTTGGTTCGCCAGAGTCATTATTTCGTAAGCTTTCCATACCATGGTACTGATTTTTCATTATTGCACTCTCAGAATTATGCTGCTGAGAATGACTACAAACCATTAATCCGTTTTGAACGTCACTAAATTGATTAATTCGATTGCGATTGTTAATACCATTTGTCGATTGATTCTGACGTTGGTGGTCTTTTTTAATACTACGGCAATCATTATTAGTTTCTGAAGAATCAAGATTCAAATTCTGATCAACCACTACTTTATTTTGATCTTGTAGGCTGCTGTGGTTAGGCTGTTGTTGTTGACCAACGGAATTACAGTACTGCTGATCATCGCATTTATCTAGTTGACTTTCGTAACTTTGTTGTTGATTCTGGTCAGCCACTATTTTAATTTGATCTTGTAGGCTGCTGTGGTTAGGCTGTATTTGTTGACCAACGGAATTACGGAGCTGCTGATCATCGCATTTGTCTATTTGACTTCCGTAATTTTGTTGTTGATTACTATCATAGCCACGCCTCGATTGAAGATATTCTTGCACACTCGTACTTGTATGTTGACGTTGACTTTTTTGTCCTTCATTATCATTTTCACGATATCGTATCCCATCACAATTCAGTTGATTTTGGTCAGCCTTATTAAACTTTGGTTCGCCAGAGTCATTATTTCTTAAGCTTCCCATACCATGGTACTGATTTTTCATTGTTGCACTCTCAGAATTATGCTGCTGAGAATGACTATAAACCATTAATCTTTTTTGAACGTCACTAAATTGATTAATTCGATTACGATTGTTCATACCATTTGTCGATTGATTCTGAGGTTGGTGGTCTTTTTTAATACTACGGCAATCATTGTTAGTTTCTGGAGAATCAAAATTTAAATTCTGATCAACCACTACTTTATTTTGATCTTGTAAGCTGCTGTGGTTAGGCTGTATTTGTTGCCCAACGGAATTACGGAGCTGGTGATCATCGCATTTGTCTACTTGACTTCCGTAATTTTGTTGTTGATTGCTATCATAGCCATGTCTTGATTGAAGAGATTCTTGTACACCCATACCTTTATGTTGACGTTGACTTTTTTGTCCTTTATTATCATTTTCACGATCTCGTGTCCCACCGCAATTCAGTTGATTTTGGTCACCCTTATTAAACTTTGGTTCGCCAGAGTCATTATTTCTTAAGCTTCCCATACCATGGTACTGATTTTTCAGTGTTGCACTCTCAGAATTATGCTGCTGAGAATGACTACAAACCATTAATCCGTTTTGAACGTCACTAAATTGATTAATTCGATTGCGATTGTTAATACCATTTGTCGATTGATTCTGAGGTTGGTGGTCTTTTTTAATACTACGGCAATCATTGTTAGTTTCTGAAGAATCAAAATTTAAATTCTGATTAACCACTACTTTATTTTGATCTTGTTGGCTGCTGCGGTTAGGCTGTTGTTGTTGCCCAACGGAATTACGGTGCTGCTGATCGTCGCATTTATCAAGCTGACTTCCGTAGCTTTGTTGTTGATTCTGGTCAGCCACTATTTTAATTTGATCTTGTAGGCTGCTGTGGTTAGGCTGTATTTGTTGACCAACGGAATTACGGAGCTGCTGATCATCGCATTTGTCTATTTGACTTCCGTAATTTTGTTGTTGATTACTATCATAGCCACGCCTTGATTGAAGATATTCTTGCACACTCGTACTTGTATGTTGACGTTGACTTTTTTGTCCTTCATTATCATTTTCACGATATCGTATCCCATCACAATTCAGTTGATTTTGGTCAGCCTTATTAAACTTTGGTTCGCCAGAGTCATTATTTCTTAAGCTTCCCATACCATGGTACTGATTTTTCATTGTTGCACTCTCAGAATTATGCTGCTGAGAATGACTATAAACCATTAATCTTTTTTGAACGTCACTAAATTGATTAATTCGTTTGCGATTGTTCATACCATTTGTCGATTGATTCTGAGGTTGGTGGTCTTTTTTAATACTACGGCAATCATTGTTAGTTTCTGGAGAATCAAAATTTAAATTCTGATCAACCACTATTTTATTTTGATCTTGTAGGCTGCTGTGGTTAGGCTGTATTTGTTGCCCAACGGAATTACGGAGCTGGTGATCATCGCATTTGTCTACTTGACTTCCGTAACTTTGTTGTTGGTTACTACCATAGCCACGTCTTGATTGAAGATATTCTTGCACACTCATACTTTTATGTTGACGTTGACTTTTTTGTCCTTCATTATCATTTTCACGATATTGTGTCCTATTACAATTCAGCTCATTTTGGCCACCCTTATTAAACTTTGGTTCGCCAGAGTCATTATTTCTTAAGCTTCCCATACCATGGTACTGATTTTTCATTATTGCACTCTCAGAATTATGCTGCTGAGAATGACTATAAACCATTAATCTTTTTTGAACGTCACTAAATTGATTAATTCGATTACGATTGTTAATACCATTTGTCGATTGATTCTGAGGTTGGTGGTCTTTTTTAATACTACGGCAATCATTGTTAGTTTCTGGAGAATCAAAATTTAAATTCTGATTAACCACTACTTTATTTTGATCTTGTTGGCTGCTGCGGTTAGGCTGTTGTTGTTGCCCAACGGAATTACGGTGCTGCTGATCGTCGCATTTATCAAGCTGACTTCCGTAGCTTTGTTGTTGATTCTGGTCAGCCACTATTTTAATTTGATCTTGTAGGCTGCTGTGGTTAGGCTGTTGTTGTTGCCCAACGGAATTACGGTGCTGGTGATCATCGCATTTGTCTATTTGACTTCCGTAATTTTGTTGTTGATTACTATCATAGCCACGCCTTGATTGAAGATATTCTTGCACACTCGTACTTGTATGTTGACGTTGACTTTTTTGTCCTTCATTATCATTTTCACGATATCGTATCCCATCACAATTCAGTTGATTTTGGTCAGCCTTATTAAACTTTGGTTCGCCAGAGTCATTATTTCTTAAGCTTCCCATACCATGGTACTGATTTTTCATTGTTGCACTCTCAGAATTATGCTGCTGAGAATGACTATAAACCATTAATCTTTTTTGAACGTCACTAAATTGATTAATTCGATTACGATTGTTCATACCATTTGTCGATTGATTCTGACGTTGGTGGTCTTTTTTAATACTACGGCAATCATTGTTAGTTTCTGGAGAATCAAAATTTAAATTCTGATTAACCACTACTTTATTTTGATCTTGTTGGCTGCTGCGGTTAGGCTGTTGTTGTTGCCCAACGGAATTACGGTGCTGCTGATCGTCGCATTTATCAAGCTGACTTCCGTAGCTTTGTTGTTGATTCTGGTCAGCCACTATTTTAATTTGATCTTGTAGGCTGCTGTGGTTAGGCTGTTTTTGTTGCCCAACGGAATTACGGTGCTGGTGATCATCGCATTTGTCTATTTGACTTCCGTAATTTTGTTGTTGATTACTATCATAGCCACGCCTTGATTGAAGATATTCTTGCACACTCGTACTTGTATGTTGACGTTGACTTTTTTGTCCTTCATTATCATTTTCACGATATCGTATCCCATCACAATTCAGTTGATTTTGGTCAGCCTTAT
Source organism: Teleopsis dalmanni (assembly GCF_002237135.1). NCBI lineage: Eukaryota > Metazoa > Arthropoda > Insecta > Diptera > Diopsidae > Teleopsis > Teleopsis dalmanni. Next base: position 71,489,188 of record NC_051848.1, on the reverse strand, counting down.
TAAACTTTGGTTCGCCAGAGTCATTATTTCTTAAGCTTCCCATACCATGGTACTGATTTTTCATTGTTGCACTCTCAGAATTATGCTGCTGAGAATGACTATAAACCATTAATCTTTTTTGAACGTCACTAAATTGATTAATTCGTTTGCGATTGTTCATACCATTTGTCGATTGATTCTGAGGTTGGTGGTCTTTTTTAATACTACGGCAATCATTGTTAGTTTCTGGAGAATCAAAATTTAAATTCTGATTAACCACTATTTTATTTTGATCTTGTTGGCTGCTGCGGTTAGGCTGTTGTTGTTGCCCAACGGAATTACGGTGCTGCTGATCGTCGCATTTATCAAGCTGACTTCCGTAGCTTTGTTGTTGATTCTGGTCAGCCACTATTTTAATTTGATCTTGTAGGCTGCTGTGGTTAGGCTGTTTTTGTTGCCCAACGGAATTACGGTGCTGCTGATCATCGCATTTGTCTACTTGACTTCCGTAACTTTGTTGTTGATTACTATCATAGCCATGTCTTGATTGAAGAGATTCTTGTACACCCATACCTTTATGTTGACGTTGACTTTCTTGTCCTTTATTATCATTTTCACGATCTCGTGTCCCACCGCAATTCGGTTGATTTTGGTCACCCTTATTAAACTTTGGTTCGCCAGAGTCATTATTTCGTAAGCTTTCCATACCATGGTACTGATTTTTCATTATTGCACTCTCAGAATTATGCTGCTGAGAGTGACTACAAACCATTAATCCGTTTTGAACGTCACTAAATTGATTAATTCGATTGCGATTGTTAATACCATTTGTCGATTGATTCTGACGTTGGTGGTCTTTTTTAATACTACGGCAATCATTATTAGTTTCTGAAGAATCAAGATTCAAATTCTGATCAACCACTACTTTATTTTGATCTTGTAGGCTGCTGTGGTTAGGCTGTTGTTGTTGACCAACGGAATTACAGTACTGCTGATCATCGCATTTATCTAGTTGACTTTCGTAACTTTGTTGTTGATTCTGGTCAGCCACTATTTTAATTTGATCTTGTAGGCTGCTGTGGTTAGGCTGTATTTGTTGACCAACGGAATTACGGAGCTGCTGATCATCGCATTTGTCTATTTGACTTCCGTAATTTTGTTGTTGATTACTATCATAGCCACGCCTCGATTGAAGATATTCTTGCACACTCGTACTTGTATGTTGACGTTGACTTTTTTGTCCTTCATTATCATTTTCACGATATCGTATCCCATCACAATTCAGTTGATTTTGGTCAGCCTTATTAAACTTTGGTTCGCCAGAGTCATTATTTCTTAAGCTTCCCATACCATGGTACTGATTTTTCATTGTTGCACTCTCAGAATTATACTGCTGAGAATGACTAGAAACCATTAATCCGTTTTGAACGTCACTAAATTGATTAATTCGATTGCGATTGTTCATACCATTTGTCGATTGATTCTGACGTTGATGGTCTTTTTTAATACTACGGCAATCATTATTAGTTTCTGAAGAATCAAGATTCAAATTCTGATCAACCACTATTTTATTTTGATCTTGTAGGCTGCTGTGGTTAGGCTGTTGTTGTTGCCCAACGGAATTACAGTACTGCTGATCATCGCATTTATCTAGTTGACTTCCGTAATTTTGTTGTTGGTTACTACCATAGCCACGTCTTGATTGAAGATATTCTTGTACACCCATACCTTTATGTTGACGTTGAATTTCTTGTCCTTTATTATCATTTTCACGATATCGTGTCCCACCGCAATTCATCTGATTTTGGTCACCCTTATTAAACTTTGGTTCGCCAGAGTCATTATTTCTTAAGCTTCCCATACCATGGTACTGATTTTTCATTATTGCACTCTCAGAATTATGCTGCTGAGAATGACTATAAACCATTAATCTTTTTTGAACGTCACTAAATTGATTAATTCGATTACGATTGTTCATACCATTTGTCGATTGATTCTGAGGTTGGTGGTCTTTTTTAATACTACGGCAATCATTGTTAGTTTCTGGAGAATCAAAATTTAAATTCTGATCAACCACTACTTTATTTTGATCTTGTAGGCTGCTGTGGTTAGGCTGTATTTGTTGCCCAACGGAATTACGGAGCTGGTGATCATCGCATTTGTCTACTTGACTTCCGTAACTTTGTTGTTGATTTGTATCATAGCCATGTCTTGATTGAAGAGATTCTTGTACACCCATACCTTTATGTTGACGTTGACTTTCTTGTCCTTTATTATCAGTTTCACGATCTCGTGTCCCACCGCAATTCAGTTGATTTTGGTCACCCTTATTAAACTTTGGTTCGCCAGAGTCATTATTTCTTAAACTTCCCATACCATGGTACTGATTTTTCATTGTTGCTCTCTCAGAATTATGCTGCTGAGAATGACTACAAACCATTAATCCGTTTTGAACGTCACTAAATTGATTAATTCGATTACGATTGTTCATACCATTTGTCGATTGATTCTGACGTTGGTGGTCTTTTTTAATACTACGGCAATCATTGTTAGTTTCTGGAGAATCAAAATTTAAATTCTGATCAACCACTACTTTATTTTGATCTTGTAGGCTGCTGTGGTTAGGCTGTATTTGTTGCCCAACGGAATTACGGTGCTGCTGATCATCGCATTTGTATAGTTCACTTCCGTAACTTTGTTGTTGATTACTATCATAGCCACGTCTTGATTGAAGAGATTCTTGTACACCCATATCTTTATGTTGACGTTGACTTTCTTGTCCTTTATTATCAGTTTCACGATCTCGTGTCCCACCGCAATTCAGTTGATTTTGGTCACCCTTATTAAACTTTGGTTCGCCAGAGTCATTATTTCGTAAGCTTCCCATACCATGGTACTGATTTTTCATTATTGCACTCTCAGAATTATGCTGCTGAGAATGACTACAAACCATTAATCTTTTTTGAACGTCACTAAATTGATTAATTCGACTACGATTGTTAATACCATTTGTCGATTGATTCTGACGTTGGTGGTCTTCATTGACACTGCGGCAATCATTAGTAGTTTCTGGAGAATCAAAATTTGAATTCTGATCAACCACTATTTTATTTTGAACTTGTAGGCTGCCGTGGTTAGGCTGTTGTTGTTGCCCAACGGAATTACGGTGCTGCTGATCATCGCATTTATCTACTTGACTTCCGTAATTTGGTTGTTGATTACTATCATAGCCACGCATTGATTGAAGATATTCTTGCACACTCGTACTTGTATGTTGACGTTGACTTTTTTGTCCTTCATTATCACTTTCACTATATCGCATCATATTACAATTCAGTTGATTTTGTCCACCATCATTAAACTTTGGTTCGCCAGAGTCATTATTTCTTATGCTTCCCATACCATGGTACTGATTTTTCATTATTGCACTCTCAGAATTATGCTGCTGAGAATGGCTACCAACGATTAATCCTTTCTGCGTATCTCCACATGTGTATTGTGGAACTGTATTAGTGGAATGACTAGGACGTTGTGGTACATTATTGTTAGTATAATATTGTTGACTCTGACAATACTTAGTGTTACTGTCGACAGGTTTTGGGTTCTCATGTACACGTTGTTGAAAATTGCTAAAGGATCCTAAATCAGAATAGTTATCAGATGCTTGGTGATCACTGTTTTGTTGTGCTTTGGTATCATCTTTATTCACCCTGATTTGTTTAAGTTCAAAATAATTAGCTACTAATTTTTCACCCTGTTCATCATTTGAACTTTTTTGTAACTTTTTATTTTCTACATTTGGCACTAGATTACTATAAATATTCTGCATATTATACACTTATTTAGTTAAAAGTTTTACATACTTACGGAATTCTCTCACATATATCGCGATGGCTGTCCCAATCTTGCCTCTGGCACACCTTAGAGCAATAAAAATCATGGCAATTCTCACACACATAATTGGCATTTTCACCGCATTTAACACATGAAGTCAAAACGGTTCTATTATTATCAGTGGACATATATAGATGCGTTCACTTCCACAGTAGCGTTACCTTTTAATAACTTTCGATCGTTATTTTTTGAGAAATATTAACTTTTTGTTCTTAGTTTTGCGCTCTAACCCAAATAGTTGCTTTCTGAAAAACGAGCGGTAAAAACTGCGAACGTGCTTCACTTTTGACACTTGATTTTATAATAACGGAACTTAAACAGAGTTGTTATTATAGAATGAAGAAACTTCAAGCGCGTATCACATCAGATTTGGTCGTACAACTTGTCTGTTGAAATGCGAAATTGTGCCAAACCTTATGTGTCGACAAAATATATAAGCAATATTTGCAGTGTTGACCACAAGTTGGATGGAAATTAAGATATTTTCATTTCTTATCAAAATTACTCATGTTTTTTCGTACATAATCCGATTTTTGTCGACTTATCGCAATATCGTTAGCAGACGATATAATTAAAAAACGCCAAAGGGAACATTCCTATGCACTTATGAATGAATTACGTCGAATTTTATATATAATATAATAATATATATTGTAGTTATCATTTTCTTTGTTAAAACCATAAGTTTAAAAATCATTAAGAAGATGTAAAATTATTTATATTGGGCTAACAAAATAACAATGAATCTTTTATTTTAAAGATTGTTTCTATAGTCTTTATAGGGAAAATTTTTTAATTATTAAAACACGTCTTTAAGTAGATTTAAAATATTAAATTAAATGTAATATATAAAAATATATCATATTTATGCTATAGGCGTATTTAAAAAAATGTCGAATGTATTAATGTGTAATAGCAAGCGACGTCAGTCAAGTTGTCCGACTAAATCTGATGTGTGATACGCGCCAAATACATATTATTTATTGTCTAATTTGAAATTATTGGAGTCCATTATTCAGATTTTTCGGTTAGTTTGTATTCCATTCGAAATAAAGTAATATTGAATTGGGTATTTTCAAAGAATACTTTTTGAAAAAGCAGAAATTCTGCCCACTTCGAACTTAACGAAGAGAAATTGCTAACTTAATTTTATTACTTATAAAATTTTAGATCACGTATCGAATATATGGGATCTTACCGCAATATCTTGAAATTACTCTCTTTTGGAGTCGTAGTATAATAATTTGTTACTTCTTTCTAATCATATGTTTCAATATTGATTAATAATATTACATTACGTAAACAAAATATATATATTGTGACCAATAATGTATGATAAATATATATTTATATATAAATTATTATACAAAAATTTAAATCAATTAATTGAAGATTATTTTTACAAAATTGGTTATATTTGTTTGTTTAATAAAATAATCATATAAATGTAGATTCTGTATTAAGAATTAAGATCTTTGTGTGATCGACTCTAATGTCGTTTATAAGATTTTTGCTATTCTACCAAAAAAGTATTTCAAGAAAACTTTTATCATTTAAAGTTCATGGTAGAAAACTACTTGGTGTATTTCTTTCGTGGTGAAATCAAAAACAGCTGCTAATCGCTACCGCGTGCAAGTAAACAATTTAATTTTAATTCAAATGTGAGAGAAGGCCGCCAGATGAATTGCTGTATTGGCACAATAATGGAAAATAAAAATTAATTTGTTTGATAATTATGGCTAAAATATATATAAATAAATAAATAGGTGAATAAATCAATGTTGAATTAATATTAATAAATATGAAAATTGAAATATATGAGAAATATATAAAAAAAAATATGTATTGCATATAAAAATATAAAAAATATATTTTACTTTCTTATATAATTGTTTACATCTGTGATGTGAAAAGATATTTAGTTACAGTTTTCTTAAAAACAATTCCTCAAGGATGTGCATTTGAACACTCCCAACTGATAATTTTTCTTTAAACTATTATATCTGAATGCCACGGTATTGACAAAAAATTTTTACAGGTTTGTTTAAATTATAGGGCAACGGACCGCGTAAAAATGCGTTTTAACTGTCGAACGGACTATATAGATTTGATTGGCACTTGCTTTACTTCTTCACTATAGAATTTTACTTAACAATTTTTCTTCAGTAGTTTTAATAATATGTAAAATTGTCACATTTGGTGCGAGGAAAATCCAATGGCTATTGTTATTCTTAAAATAATTTAAATTTAGGTTTTATTCAGGAACTACTGTATCAGACCAAACTTTTTCAAAAACATGAAAATTGAAAAAGCCACGGCGACTCATATTACACGATAAATTGTTTCTGGAAGTAGAAAGAAATAAGCTGAAAAATATTTAGGAACCCTTGCTTTATATATATGATGATAAGGAACCACTTTGAAACGCTAAAATTTCAAAAATGATATAAGAGCTAATCATGTGATAACTAATCAATATAAACCCCTGCCCCTAAATTTTTTCATATATATTAAATCATATATCTCGGCAAGGCACTTTTTCATTAATGAGTCTACATGGTAATGAATCAACAGAACTTCATGACATTGTAGCAGGAGTACTTCAAGGTAGCATAATGGGACCAATGCTCCATATTTTATATATGATCCCTGCTCTAATCTCTGCTTGGACTAAACTACAAACCTATCTTTACAATGTTGCTCTCTTCATGAAAAATTGGTGTATCAAACTAACTGAAACAAAATCTGTCCAGGTAACATTTACTACAAAACATTCTGCAATGCCCAATTATCACATGCTGTAGAAACAAAATACTTGGGTATACATCTGGACAGTAAACTAACTAGGAGCACAGATATATTCAAAAAGCGTAAAGTCTCAAATTGCGAAACTTATTTTAGTTCGTCAATCGAAATTTGAGACTGTCACTCGATAATAGCTGCTTATATACAAAACTGTACTAAAACCTATATGGAGCCCAATTATGAACTACTGCAGCAGACTTAAACCTGATAATTATCCAGCGATTCCAATTTGATACACTACTCATGATCACAAATACACCTTGGTATATAACGAATGAACAGCTGCATAAACAACTACGTGTTCCGACAATCAAGGAAGAAATATCTCATATTATAAAGAATTGCACTCATCGCATATACCATCTGCTCAAAAAGTACCCGGATTTTGTAAATATAACACACAAATTTAAATTTTATTCCAAATTTATTTTATCTCTTTCAAAATATGCTTCTTCTGAAGCGATACACATATGCCAACGCTTAACCCAATCTTCTATACACTTTTCGTAGGCCCGCGCAGGTATGGCTTTTAATTCCTTCGACGAATTCTCTTTTACCGATACAATCGACTCAAAACGCTTACCATGATCTGGCGAATATGCCGTGTTTGGTCAAAAAATCGCGTACAACAAGAATTTTTTATAATAAAAATTGCTAAATGCACTTGAGGTAGTCTCACATTAACAGCTGCTGTAAACAAACTAATTGACAAATGGCGCTCAAATTTGTACCATATGTCAAGAAAGGGTGTACCAACATGACAAAAAATTTTGGAAAAAGGTCTATTACTTAAGGAGTAGTGACAAACAACAAAATCCGGATACTTTTTGAGCAGAAGGTATATGCAACCAAACCCGCTGTTTGCATATCTGATGCCCCCCTCCAACGCTTTTACTAGACGGAGAAGGAAAACTTCGAGAGACTTCTTAGATATGTGTATGTATTATAGGTCACACATTTCTATTTTAAGTATATATGGATATGTCACTGAGCATAGTCCGTATGCGGGTTTATTTTTTTAGATCGTAATAAATATTACTTATTTTTATTGATACTTAACAGATTGTAAAAAAATAGATTTCAAAAAATATGTTCAAGTTCCAGGATTTCTCCTGAGTGAAATCGGTTCACTTAACACAATTCGCAGAGTTATATAAATTTTTTTTTTTTCTAAAATCAGATTTTGTGTCCCAAAAACATCTTCCGCAAAGAAAAGCATTATAGCTAAACCACTCACTACTGAGGTTACTATATATTGTATGCATAATAACAAAAAAATTAAACACTCTGAATAAGGTAGTATCCCAATGCTAAACTTCCGAATGATATGATAGCTAGAATGACATGATAGCTATTAATTACTTAACGTTACCAACACCCACATAATTAGTGACCTCCGAATATGTGCACCAATTTTATATTAACCACGGCTATCTAAATATTCAACAAGCTTTAATTGTTTATTAAAAAATTAAGAATATACTGAAATGGAATGAAATGAATAAAGTAGTACTTAATATATACTCGTAACAATTTTCAAATCTTTCAATTTTTATTAAGGTCCTTTATCTCCATTTTTACAACTCAAAATTTAATTGTTAACCGTAAGCAAGAGAAACTAATCCTTTATTTATCAGTTTGACCGCATCAAAACTCTATTATTTAAAAGAAAAAATTGATTGCTGATATTGTCCTAAGCGCAAGGTTAAGAAAAACAAGCCAAAGGAAAAACTTCACCAGCATTCTACGGTCATTTAAGTGCAACTGCAATTCTCATGAAAATATTTCTTATCAACTTAAATCCTTCTGTTATTTTTCTTATTTCATTGCAAGAATGAAATTTAATTGAAAGTCAGCTTCCTGATGCAATTGCATTAGATACGTCCTCTCACAGTGAAGATTGAATTGTGTTTTGTTTTAATTTAAGTCCGCAAAAAGTGAAAAGGCTTTTCGTTAATAAAATGAGAACAATAGTATAATTTCAAAGTTTAAAATAAAACACCTTCGATATTGCAATGTGGAAAAAGTTGAAGTGATTGAGGCAACACCAAGAAAAGATGAACTCAAAGATGAATGCTCACAAAAAGGAAGATATACTCGTAACGTGAATTCAGAAATTTAATTTTACTTGAGCATTATAAAGAAACACGGCATTACTAAAGAGGAATTAAATGATTTCAACAAAGTAAAAGGACAACTTCCGGATGCTTATTCTCATTATTATTCTGTCTGACTTTACAGCTTTTTCTAATTAAACTCTTTCCTAAGGGAAGATTTAAATTATGTATTTCTCATCAAAGGTCTTGCAGTGATGAAATTTTTTTCATCTTTTTTTATCATTTTGTGTCGTTTGTGATAACAATCTTTTGAGCATTCCTTCAATTGGAACCCCTTGGCACCTGGTAACAAAAGTTTAAGATTTTTGTTTTGTGTGTCCTTGCTTTTCTTTGTTAGATATAAAATCTTACAATTTATTCAATACAGTTTGCCGTCCTTTTAAAATAACTAAAGTTTTTAAATGTGTTTTTTTTTCTTATATTTTTAATAAACACATTTCACAAGTTTACCTTTTTTTAAAAAAAGAAATAACTGCAAGAAAATTTTTTATTTTCATTTAAACAATTCAGTCAAATCAAAATTTATATCAATATAAATATAAAATTCATGTTGGAATTTTTAACTATCAAAAGGTCTTTCTATTTTCTAATCATAAATAAACTTAAACAATTTTTTCAATACAACCACATAAAATAGCTCTTGAGATAATACGGACTTGCAACCCACCCGTTTGGCGATTGCAAGTACACACCCTTCCGCTATGACGTCCGTATCTGTAATTATAAATTAAATTAAATTAAATCATATTAACAATTTATTTATATTGTTAATAGGTTAATAGGTCAATAGTTAAATAATACACTTTTTAAGAACCAATGACCGAACCGATATTTCGACTATATTCTGTAGTCATCATCAGAATACTATATAATGCCAATACCAATAAATCTTAAAATATTTTAAAAAAAAAAAAAAACATTTTTTAAGAAGTGTATTATTTAGCAATTGACCGATTAGCCCTTTAGACAATAAGATTATTATAGCATTATATTAACTAAATTTTTTTATATCACCCTTATAATGTTATATTAGTTTTGTTATATGGCACTTAATAAAATTTTAAACAAATAAAAGGTCCAATACATTATACCATATTTAAAGTATTTATGGCCGCTGCGGGAGAGAACCATCCAGTGACAAACCATCAATAATACGCAGAGAAAATGAAACTAACCAGCAATTGTACAAATAGTATTTATTTTATGTTGCCCAACTTCAACTATGAATTAAAAAATCTTTGCAATCTTACTACAATCTGGAATTCGTGATCCAGAATTATTCATTAACTATAGAAATTTATAAAAATTCTAAAAATTTAATGAAAATTATATGAAAAAGGTACGTATAATTCATTGAAAAAATAACAAATAATTGGAAAAATATTCTTTACTCAATAGTTCGATCGGGAAGATATTTGGTCTAAAACAGAGCCTGCATTTAGATGTGATCATTTGATGCCAATAAATGTGTCGATTGAAAAAACATTTGGTCCAAAATATATTACACAAAACAGAACCTATAGTTATAATTTGTAGTAGCCGACTTTTCCACCGTTATGTTTATAGAAATAACTAACTTACCACTGATCAATGAATATCAAACTATATTTTATATATAAGTACATGTAAATGAAAAATTTATAAGTGTGTTATTAGAGTATATTCGGTTTATTATGAGAATACGCGTTATTTTCGTAATCCAAGTACCGACTTGTGCCACTGACTTGTCGCAGCCAAGGTACGCGTACAGCAGCGTCTATAACAAACGTTACAGGTTTGTAGAAAAGTCACCTGTCTGGTTGTGAATATGAAAGTTGTATGGAATCTGTTTACTGTAATTTGGTGATCATATCTCTAGAGAAATGAATTCGGAGCTAATGACGCTCTGCAAGATGACGTTGAAAAATTCCAACAACAATATCAACTACTACCCCTCCAAATATCTGTTTCTTTTAACGTTTAAGTCCTCTGACGCTACTTGTCTATTGCAGTAGCAATCCTTTACTTCAGACCTATTTTCGTTTACTTAACCTTAACTATTTTGGGATATAAGGCATAAGAGAACTAAAGCTTTATGTACTTAAAAAGTTTTTCCTGTTTCCAGTTAGAGCTAAGCAGCTACAGAAAACGTATTCCGTTGTTTCTTCTTCCTTTTCATCTATACGACTTCTACATAAAATTTCAAGCTTAAGAGTATAACTGCTAAGGGGCATGGTATGGACATAGTCATGGACTCTCCAAAATTATTGTTGCTTTCAATGCAAATTAAAAAATTGAAGGTATCTGTTTAAATTTGGTCACGGTGACAAGGCTTTGTGTGTTTCGTCACTTTGGTCAAAACAGTGCTGCTTAATAATAAATGTTGGATTTTGTGCCTTTTAGGAACAAATTACTATAATTTTAATACAGAGAGAAAAAATGCACAGCCAAGTTCATATACCGCTAATAATCGATTTTAACAAAAGTCGTATAAGTATTGTTAAGAATTATTATTAGAAAATATTATAATTAATTAAAATTTTAACACCTTCTATGTTCTTCTATGAGTTCTTTGCTGCTGTTCATATTTGGTGCCAAATTATAATGTATTACATACATTTCCTTATAATTTTAGACACAATCAAAAGATAAAAAGTAGTAGTGAAAATACGGAATTGACGATACTGATAGTACTCTCTGCATAACATGCATCTCAATCCAAAAAAAAATCAATTTTGAAGTGCCCATCACCAACATGGGCCTAAATAATCAGTAACTGGTTATACAAACCTCGTTCTCTGTTGATATGCTGAGCAGATCTCTTGTTTTTTTTTATTAACTATCTGATTCTTTATTCCAAACTTTACATGAGTCGCTATGCTTTAACAGTAATTCAAAGGTGGGAATAGGTATTTTAATATAGTTTCAGTCTACGCTCGAAGGAAATTCAGTACACTGGCTAGCAAATGTATAACTTTTACCTTTCTCTTCACAGTCATTGTGATCCAGAATCCGTATTAGTCTAACTATTTTATATTATTATTATAGTTATTACTATAGTAATGGTATAGTAATATTATAGTAAGTTATTATTATAATACTGCCCAATTGACCCTAAATTAATGCAAGGCTGATGTCACCGGCATCTAGAAAATGCGATGGACACAAAAATGCTGTTCTAAAAGAGCAAACTGTGATGTCTACCACAGCTGTCATGCAAATAGACGTAAATTTGGATGCGGTTTTGTGGTGAGCAAGAGATTGTCAATATCAGTTCCAGACTTGCTGCAATCCATATCAAAGAAAAAAATTTTAACATCACCCGAATTTGACTAAAGAAAACTACTACGCGAGACTCGTGGAAATCTATGACCGCAGTTCCGCCGACAATGTTGAAATTCTTCTTCTGTTGATTTTAACGCAAAGGTCATGAATCAACCTCTAACAATGGTCTGAGACTAATTGATTTCACTGCGGAGTGAAACATGGTAGTCACACGGAGATAGTCACGTTATTAGGCAAAGTGACTAACTCCGGATCAATCAACACGAAACCAGATTGATGACTTCATGATTGACATAAGGCTAGCTTCAAGTGTGCTAGACTTATATTCCTTTCTAACCACTACCTCGTCGCATTTATATTATATTATATATATTTATATATATTAGTTATATTTGTTATATATATTTGATTGGTTATTAATCTCACATTAGGCAATCTTAGGCAATTTTAGTTTTGAAAGCACTGTATGTATTGATTTAATTGCTTTTTATTATTATTATTTAAAATAGGCTATTTGTGCACCCCGATCTAAAAGATCTATTGTGCGCCTATAGGCCCAACTAGGACAATTTTAGACTATTTATAAATCTTATAATTGCAGTGGGCTTAATTTTACCTATTTGATTTGGGACCAGGATCCCGCTACCAAAGTAATCGAGTCTACGTCTTGCCACCGCTGGGCAGTTGCATAGAATATGTTCTGATGTTTCCTTCTCCTCATAACAGAGTCGACAGGAATCACTTTCTACCGCACCTATAATCTTCATGTGGTAATTAAGTCTACAGTGTCCTGTAAGAAGTTCAGTGTAGATTTTGATATCATTTCTGCTAAGGTTGATGATAGCATCAACTTTGATGTGTTCAGGATCAATGAATCTTTTTGACTGTCGCATGCCTGTTTGGGCTCTCCAGTGTTCAAGTAGATGCTGTTTCTCCCGTTCACATAATAAGTTGTTTGTGAAGCTATTTGTTACCCCGCAGAAGGGCTCTGGCCCAATGAAAGGAGTACATGCACCCTTCTTTGCTAATATGTCTGCTATTTCATTGCCCTCATGCCCCTCGTGTCCCGGTACCCACATAAGAGTAACATAGTTCCTCGATGCTAGGGTGTTGAGAAGTTGAAAGTATTCCCAAACCAGCTTTGATTGGAAATAATTGCTTTACTAATCGTTCAAAGAAAAGCACTAGGTAACTCAGTTACACATATATGCTTATATTCTATAAATGTATAAATATACCTTAACATGTATTAACTAAAGGGTGTTCCAAAGTCAGATTAAATGGACTATAGTGTTTTTATTTGCTGTTTTATATTTTTCTTTGGCAAAGTTATTGCTTTTCAGCTTTTTTTTTTCGCAAGTATCTGTAAACGATATTGTATATTGTATATTTTAAAATCGCTGACTGAAGTTTTTCGAAAGAAATTTATTCACATCCTTACATGTTGTTTGGTTGGTTATTCGTTCGTTGATTTTTGCTTTCTACTGTCTTCTCGTTAAAAGAGGTAAAAACTTTTTCCTGATATTTAATTAAATTACAGAAAATAAAACGACAATTTTATTTGTTTCCTTGCAGTCATCGTAATTTTCGTAAACAGAGTCATGATGAACACCATGAAAAACAGTTTAATGAAAAAATGTTAAAATAGGGGACCCTTTCCGTCAACAACTTCCTAATGAAGTACTGGCACAGAAGGAAAAAAATTAAATCAAAGCGAAATTCTTTTGTGTTAGATAGGCTTTCACTGCTGAAATTTATTGCATTCTTAAGTGATTTAAACACATTTAAAAATTCTTCCTTAAAACAAAACGTTCATCCTACATATTTTATTTAATAAATCAAAAGCAAATTTAATTACAAATAAGTTTATTTTGCTCAAAATCAGTAGAAACATAGTTATATACTGAATTAAGTAATTTACATTCCCGAAGCACTTCAACTCAATACTCAACTTTTGTCAATACAATTTTCAACAGAATTTCTGCAATTTTTCTGGAAAGAAAATATTTTATTAAACTTCTCTAAGAAAACATTTGGGAAAGATTATCGAATAATATTTTTCTTAGTTATAGCATTTAACAAACTTAAATTATGTCTATTTTGACGATTTAACTTGAGCAGTTGTGTTAAAGAGGAATATACAATAATAAACTCTCTGAAATAATCAACATGACCATCAATGGTAAAGTGTACAAAAAAACATTGATCCACTATTAAAAATGGTTTGAAATTATCAGTTTCCAGTCGATTGCACATCAATCAAAGTCAATTTTTCTCCAAAATGGCAAACGTACAAAAAGCATAACTAAACTAAAAGATTATCTCCAAAAAATGGGGAATACTCGTATTTGCTCGCATTGGCAACTTTTCAAAGAGTTAAATGACAGACAAATAAAACACGAGTAGTGCGAGTAGTGGGGGAAAAACATACATACCATAAATAAATGGTGCATCATTCGACCCTGTTATGTGCTCTATAAGTGAATAATAAATTGAATTGAGAAAGGAACATATTAAGTGGAAGAAAAGAAAACTGAGAAAATTTGTGGCTATGCACCCACTCAACTTTCAGAGTTGAGTCTTTCCTGCTAAAGATAGATTAACAAGGTGGGTAAATGTACACAAAAACCATTCAGTTCAAAAATACATCATATCTGAGCAGATTATTAAATTAAATAAAGTAATATAGAAAAGTAAATAAAAAATATTGAGTATTAAATATAAAATTGTTTCTTCGGTTTATTTTCTCTTCTGACTGCTTGCTTGTATTGCCGTAACCGATTGTCGATTTTTACAATTTCTGTAATGGAAATTCCAAATAAATTTCATAAAAATCCAAGTATAGAAATCTGAAATACTCGTGTTAAGCTACATTGTGTACATCATCATAGATTCACTTTGTGCCCTTTACGCACATATCTATTTATGTGCATGTCCTCGTATACCATATTTTTGTGTCCACTGTAAGACATATTTCTTAGCAATATTTAGTTCAAATCTCAACTAAAGTATAGTGCTTACAAAACTACAGAATTCTTGCTGCCTCTAAATCGAATTTTTTCATGAGTTTTTTAAAACCATCAATACGACGTACTTTGTCGTTTTCTTCATATACCGTACTTAGTATTACCAAATGGTATTTACATATTAAAATTTTTGAAATGGATAGAAAAAGTATCCATATACTGAACTAGAAATCTTCTATTCCTTTGGCATTAACATTATTCACATAAACTGATGAACGATTTTCATGTGCAGTATGTAGAGGCACATAAAGTATTCGCTATGCAGTTGTATCTAAATACAATAATTAGTGCTGGATTTACTATTTATCATATATTCTTCTGCAACTATCAAACAACTATCAATTTGACGTTAATAAGTGGAAATCCGCTTATAAACGTTCTTTCACTTTAAACTCGGATGTGTAGAAGTTGATATTTAATATATTATATAATTATGTTGTAGCTATTTGAGCCAGTGCACTTGCCCACTTTTACTCCCTATTAACTGCGAGGTATCTGCAAAACCCCACTTTACGCCTTGACTGGATTATAGTTTATAATTTCATCAGACTAAGCAATAATTGACCTCAGATCTGCATACCTCTCCGAGCAGCCTGTAACCATTCTGAGATTCGATAACGCGGTGTTAGTAAGTCTGTCAATTTTCGTAAACAATTTCAGTGTTCTATCCGTTATGTACTTTTTGATCGGATCAATCTTGAGGTCCCTGAGAATGTCATTCGTCCTAATGTACCATGGTACCTTGAAAAGTCTTCCCAGAGCCTGGCTTTGTGCAATTTCTAGCTAGTGAATAATAGTGTTTGAGGCTTTGCTAAACGCTACACATCCACACATGTATTAATATATATTTAATAATATAATACATTTATCAAATTGGAAGTTATTAAATTGCACCTTGAGAAGTCTTCCCAGAGCCTGGCTTTGTGCAATTTCTAGCTGGTGAATAATAGTGTTTGAGGCTTTGCTAAACGGATGTGTAGCCATACATGTATTAATATATATTTAATAATATAATACATGTATCAAATTGGAAGTTATTAAATTCATGAAGTACATTCTAATAATACTTTTTAATGCATTGTAAATATAATTGATCGCAAATCTTAGAAATTATTAACACAAAATTGTTTTTATTTGAATATTAATACCAACAGTTAATTAAAAAAAGTTATTTTAATGTTATTTTTTTTTAAGAAAGTGATGCGTCTTACGCATATATCTATATCATATCTTTCTAACGATATGAAACGGTTGGAAGTTAGAAATGAAAAGAAATTTTTTTGTTCGAATGGTTCACATAGAAAAGAAAAGACAAGAATAAAAATTTTAGTTAATTTATTGAAATATGGCTGACCATACAATGCTGTTTCGAGTATTACCAAGTACTCATCATCATTGGGTTTGGGAAATATTCGAATTTTCTTTTTATTGGTTTATAGTCTGCATATAATTTAGTGGACTGCACACGTTAGGCTTAGAATTCGTACCTGTGGAATTAGAAACGATAAGTAATCGTGATTTTCCACAAGTAAAAATATGTTGCTGTCTTTTCATTTCTATTTGAACCATTCTGAAAAACAATTTTTTTCTTGAAATATAAACTGAAAATTTACTTTTACTTTTTTATTTTGATTTCTATTCATAATACAATTGTATTCAGAACTAAAAAGTTGTTGATGGCACTCTCTATAGAAGCATTTTAAAAAAAATTATTCATGCTATAGCACACGTTTTATATATATATAACCTATATGTACCTATTGTTGAATTTAATATTCTTTTTTTATTATTATTATTTTATATTATTAATATGTGTTTAGAAAAAGAAAAAACCGGTGTAAAGTAATATGAAAACAAAAGTAAACTTGAAATATCACTCATAAATATATATGAGTATAAATGAATATATTCTTAGTTATGAAATGACTGTGTCTCAGTAAGAAATGTCCTTCATCATGTTCCAGCAGACGCCCCAACACGACGACCACTTCCCTGATGGTTTACTTTTTAATTTACATTATATTATTAAAAATTTTTTTTTTAAACATGTGTATTATTTAACTATTGACCTATTAGTTCGTTTACAAACAAAAGTATTATAAAAATATTGTTGGTTATGAAAACAATAAATTTTTAACGGTAAAACTATATAGTGCCGGTAAGATATTAATATATAATTTTACTTATTAATTATTTATTATATACAGTTTTATTTGCTAATTAACGCTTATATTAAAGCATATCAATACACCAATATTAAAATTTAAAACGCTCATAGACGCTGCTTTGTCAGGATAGATTTTTATATTGATTTAAGATACTTAATATATTGTATATAATATATAATATATTGTAAAAATGAAATTTTAAAATGAATTAAATTTACACACATACCTAGATTTCAAATGATCGCATTTAACACAGAACAGTCTTATATTGAATAAATATTCAATTGATTATTATTACTTAATTAATTTATATATTAAATATTAAATTTT
>NC_051848.1:71431208-71471505 GCF_002237135.1 Teleopsis dalmanni | reverse complement strand
TATTGTTAAGGCAAAATATAAAGTCTGAATCGTAAGTAGCTGTTTTATTCGAAATAAATAAATTTATTTAATTTTTGTAAATATTGAAATAATTTAAGATTAAGTTTTAACTCAATGAAAAAAGCGAGATATTACTTCCATAGTCACAAAAATATGTATTAGGTTAATAAGTCTTTTTATTATTATTTATTAAAAAAACTGTCAGAGAATGTCAAAAAACAGCGAAATATGGACTAAACCTATCCAATTAAATATTTTAAAATATGATAATTTTGCACATTGATTATTTTTAATTTTTATTGTTCATATAAGTCTAATGCATTATAAATAATAATCCACATATTTATTTAATACACAAATTATAATTTTATTTAACACTACACTTTTAATTTTAATTACTTAGTTAATTAATTTAAAAAAAAATTTGTTTAAGTTTTGAATTTTAAATATAATGTGTCGGAAGCAAAATCAAAGTATGCATAACCCTGTTGAGTGGTGAGTATTTAATAGGAAAAATTTTAAAAATTTAATCCTTTGCAGTAAAAATATTATACATACAGGGTATTTCATACCACAAATTTGTAGTTAAAAAATTTAAATATTTTATATTGAATGGTAAGAATTATTTTAAATATTAGCCGAAATGAAAAGTGACAAAGGAAATTCCACTTGAATACAGCCTTTAGCCATAAAAACCTCAACATCTTGAAAATGGTGTACACAAAAAGGTCACATTACTCTATTTATGTATCCATATTATTTATGAAAAGTATATATTAAAAATGGACGTTTGTCCTCCTACACAACTTTTCCAATTTTTTTGACTAAGGAATCACCACATGAATTTATGCTATTTTAAAAGGAAACACCTTGTATGAAAGCTCGTAGTTTTTTATTTTACATAAACATAATTTATTGACTACAGAGCCTGAAACCTATAAATCAATTTCCTAGATGTAGTATTTTTTATATTCGTATGTATACATTTTTAAATTTTTTATCAATATTAATGCAATAGATATACATATATGACTATAAGGAAATAATATACACATACCTGCACTTATTTGGTGTTCTTATAAAAAGTTCTTAAATGACTTTAAATTTAAAAAGGAACGACAGATAAGATTTTAATGGTCATACTTATAGCTAAGTTTCACTTAAATCCTTTTACCAAGGAATATATTATTTAACTATGCATTTCCACTGTTATATGTATAATATTATAAAAATATTTATAAATCAAGAAAAGATACAATGCAGAGTTTTTGAAGTGCAAAATACTCTTAAATACTTTTATGTGACGAAATAATTGAGCAATGTATCTTAAGCAGAAAAATATCTGGTATAATGCCTTTTTATAAAATTTGTTTAACAAATATCGGATTTATAAAAATCGATATTATCTATGTAGCTGTAATATGATAGAAACATTTATACTGAGATTTATTAATATTTTATAGTTTCTCGCTGTTCGAACATCCATTATCTGATATCGGCTTC
Source organism: Teleopsis dalmanni (assembly GCF_002237135.1). NCBI lineage: Eukaryota > Metazoa > Arthropoda > Insecta > Diptera > Diopsidae > Teleopsis > Teleopsis dalmanni. The sequence continues at coordinate 71,470,002 of NC_051848.1, read as the reverse complement.
AAACGAAATATTTCCGCGTTGATTAGGATAATTAACAACATTCATATAATCATAAAATTATACTTATAAATATAAATTAATCTTAAATTTTAAATAAATCTTAAATATAAATCAGTTCTTCTTCTTCCTGTCATAAACATCAGTAAATTCAGTTAAAGAAAAATCAATTTACATCAACTGAATTATTTACGACATATCTCCTATTAATATTCATATATACTGTATACTTATGTTTTATTAAATAATTAATTGAAAAAAAAATTGAACACAAGAAATAGAAAAAATAAGAAAAACTGAGAAGACGGTACTAGGAAAAACTACCGGGCTTATCATATTCCAAAGCACTTAAAGCGCCATCAGCAACAATGCCTGCTGGATATATATATTAGTTCCCATAATTCATGTGTGGAGCAATGAGTCATAAATGGTCCAATTAAAATAGATTACACAAAGTTTTTGGTGTGTATATATATATTAATTCCTAAAGATCCTATGTGGAGCAAAGGGCCACAAATGGTCCAGTTAAAATAAATTACACAAAATTTTTGGTGTGACAGTATTTCAAAGCAATGACAGATTTTTTTTGTATAGACCTTTCGACATCTTCTAGAAACAGTTAAAACATTTTTTTCGGGTTCGATCTACCCAAAACACTAACTCGATTATTTGCGATAGCCTTTCCAGGCACAACGACAAAGGTATTGCTGCAAGAAAAAGTACCAAGCGTCAAGCAAAGCAATGGTTCTTCTGCTCTGGTGTTTAATGTAATGGTGTTTAATGCTGTACTATATCTATAGAGCAACTGACTTCTAACTGTTGCATTCTCTTAGTCAAAACAAATTTTTGGTTATGCAAAAAAGATATAGCTGAAATAGCAAAAAGCAGTCGCAACTTAAACGAAGCACTACTAGAACTAAGCAAATAAATCCAAAGACTGTTTACAAGATTGCTTTAGTAGCGATCTAAATAAGAACAGAACAAAATTTGAATAACTAACAAAACTTTTTTAAAGTAGGTTTTTATAGTAAGATCACCTAACAGCTCGGGAGAAAATTAGAAGAATACCTTTCATTATCATTAGCAGAAATAAAATCTTACAACTACTGGTTGTGCCTAGCAGTGACAACGAAACTACTGAGGTAACTACTGTGGTTAGCTAAGTTTTGAAAAATTTTCACCGGGTTTTCACTTTTTGACATATTTAAAAGTTAGCGAGGTTTGAATAGAAATGAAAAGACAACAACAAAATATTTAGTTAATTTATTGAAATTCGTCTGACGATGCAACGCTGTTGCGAGTACTGTCAAGTACTTGTCATCAGTGAAAAATGATCAGTGATTTTTTTATGTAACTGACAAGCTAAAAATTCTTTGCTGAAACAATTACGCCCTACTTAGCACTATCTAATCTCAGAGCAGTCACTAGTCGTACACAGTTCTCAGATCAGTCATCAAATAATCAGTGAAGCTTGTTAGGAATACACAAATTAGTCAGTTAGAAGAGTGGGACCCTGCAGAAATTCCCCAGCTATCAAAGAGCAAAAGTGACCAGATGCAATAACCCGAAAAGAAATCAACATAAACGTATTGTGTTGCGAATAATAAAAAAATAATATTATTTATTACTAGGCAACCACATACTAAACATTTTTTTTTTTATTTAACAATATATCTTTATTGAATCGCTTTAAATCAAATCCTAACAATAAGTTTTAAAATCTTACAGACTAATAACATCACATTTCAAATTATTTTATATAAACATACTATAATTATCAATAGACCCGACGGTCACAGTGCTATATCCCCTAACAATAATAATAATACTATAATGATATATATATGGGGTCTCTGAATAAATAACCATGGCTTATGCACAGATATCATGGCGTATAAGTTGAATTAATGACGGTGATCTTCAGGAAAGCAGGATGGCGGGTCTATCATTTCTTTTCATTCTAGTGGAATTTGTGATATTACCAAGAGGTCAAGCCAAGTGCTTTCCAAGATTTGAAATATGTTTCTGTCTTATTCTCTCGAACTTGACTTTAACCATCGAAACTCCCAAATTGAAATATATGATTTCATTTTTGGTGTAACAGGGTGCAACAGTTATCATTCTTAGAATCTTTGCTTAAGCTTTTTGCAGGATTTCTACATTTGAGAAATAGGCATTGCCATATACATTAAGACCGAAAAGTTTTCGGAAATTCTCATTTAAAATTCGCGCGCTGTATATTTTTCGATATTTTAAGTTTATGTAGTTTGGCAGCACTGTCCTTAATTACTATGCCAAAAATGAGCGCGATCTGTCAGACAGTTCGTTTACGGCAGCTGTTGAAACCAGTTCACCTCAGTAGGGCGTTGCGAAAAAAACAATGGAAAAAAATATTGAACAAAGAGTTTGCATCAAATTTTGTGTTTCGAACGAAATTTCGTGTGCAGAATCGTTGCGAATGCTACAAAAGGCTTATGGGGAATCAGTTTTATCGAAAACTCAAGTTTATGAGTGGTACAAAGCCTTCCAGGACGGTCGTACGACCGTCGAAGACATTTCGCAACGCACTACTGAGGTGAACTGGTTTCAACAGCTGCCGTAAACGAACTGTCTGACAGATCGAGCTCATTTTTGGCATAGTAATTAAGGACAGTGCTGCCAAACTACATAAACTTAAAATATCGAAAAATATACAGCGCGCGAATTTTAAATGAGAATTTCCGAAAACTTTTCAGTCTTAATGTAGCTGTAAGCCATACATTCAGATTGACTTAATGACCTGGTTGTATAATAAGACTTTGTACTCAAAACATAAGGGAGACTGATGAGTCAGCGAAAGCTTATAGCCTTGGTCTTCATTTGAGTCCCTCAGTATGTTTCAGTATGTTTACACCAAATTAAGCGTCTGGTCAAGATGAAGACCAAGGTACGTCACTGTTCCTAATTTTGAAACTAATGTTCCGTTGAGAGCGTTAGTTGGTTAGGAGGACCTGTCAAGAGAGATTGTTATATGACAACATTTTGGTTCATTAAGTTTAATTTGCTATGGTGACAACCATCTTTTCACTAAACACAAATGATTTTGCACAAAATAGGTGTATCGTCAGCGAATGTTGATGTTACTATACAATATACTTTAAGACTGGTACTAGAATATATATCTATTCATAGATTCGTATATATTCAAGGATTCTTAAATTTTATGTCTTTTACTTACTTTCAATGTCAGAGGAATTAAATTTACTTGCTTTTTTTGATAACTTATTAATTAAATCGATACGGTATGCAAATATTAAACTTTACTGTTGATATTATTTTCAGTGGAAAAGCTGGCTGTGCATATTTGAGTTTCTACACAACTTTTCCATTCAATTTTCTCAGTTGCTGCTTAACGGCTAATTATCTATCTTATAATCAATTTCGTTTTTCAAACAATTTTAATTGACAAGTAAGTCAATGAATGCTCTAAGAACAGAGTAGAGCAGAGTAGAGCAGGGTAGAGCAGAGTAGAGCAGAGTAGAGCAAAGTGGAGAAGAGTGGAGCAGAGTGGAGAAGAGTGGAGCAGAGTAGAACAGCACAAAACAAACAGATTTTGTGTTTTTAATGTTATTTTCGTCTAAAAAGTTTGATCTAAACAAAATTCCTTAAGCGTTAAAAAATTTTCCTGTCAGTAAATGACAACGAAGTGTAAAAAAGTGCAACAATGAGTGATAGCAAAATGTCAACAGCAGATTATGCTGAAAATAGTTTGATATCCCGGAAGTTTAGGCAGGCAGGCAAGTAATGTTGGAAAATAAATAAATAAACAAGTAAACTTTTAAAATTTGTTTTCCACACTTTTTATTTTATTTTATTTTAATGTTCTCAATTCTTGCGCTTTTCACTTCAATCAGCAGCTTCAATTTCCCTCAGTAGTCCCTTTTTTCGCCTTTTTACGACTTTCTCCATCTTTTTTTTTGTGCTGATTTTTTTTCTTTGTTGATTTTGTTGGTCCTTTTTCTTCACTAAGTGAATTCACATTCAACTCTGAATTTCATAAAAAAAACTTTTTCAACCACAAACTGAATTCTTCCCGTAAATTTTTGTTGTTGACAATTTCGAAAGTTGTAAATTTTAATTTCAAAACGGAAGAAACTAAAAAAGTGTTGTGTTAAAAAACCTGAATAAAAAGAAATGGTGGAAATGCATATTCTGCAGGATGTACTCGTACTCGTATGTAGAGTGCATATATTTTAGAAGTAATAAATTTGCAGTTGATTGTACCGAAATTTTTGCTTTGCATTCGCTTACCTGAAATGCAAATGAAAACTTATGTAAAATCCTAGCATATATTTTAATACAAAATGTGAAAACAATGTGATGTTAATTAGAGTGAATTAGCTCATGAGCTCATGCATATACAATACTACCAATAAGCCCGTAAGCTCTCAAAACTTTTTAGTAAAATATAGTTGATTCGTGAATTAAGGATATTACATATTCTCGAGAAACTCATAAACTCATTTTGTATTACTAGTTGATACTCAGAAATAGTTGAGTAGTTTAATATAGTTTAGTTGAGTAGTTTAATAAGATATATGAAATATTATATAAACACATTATTGGAGAGATTTCAAAAACTGATCTTAATCACAGGTCTTGGAATTTATTTCTATATTCATAATCAACTTTTTTTTATTTTTATTACATATTCTGGAGAAACTCGTAAACTCATTTTGTATTACTAGCTGATACTCAGAAATAGTTGAGTAGTTTAATATAGTTTAGTTGAGTAGTTTAATAAGATATACGAAATATTATATAAACACATTATTGGAGAGATTTCAAAAACTGATCTTAATCACAGGTCTTGGAATTTATTTCTATATTCATAATCAACTTTTTTTTATTTTTATTACATATAACGCAGGATTAGCCTAATACCTGTCGCGTACAAGGTCCTTTCACCTTTTTGTCGATTATAAAGCAGTTTTCGATAGCCCCATTAGGTATCGCGTTTACGCCGCAATGTCTGAGCTCGGTATCCCTGCAAAATTAATTCGACTTTGCAGAATGACGCTGAGCAATACCCGTAGCTCCGTCAAGGTAGGATCGAGTCTCTCTGAACCTTTTGATACCGTGCGAGGCTTCAGACAAGGTGATCCCTTATCATGTGACCTATTCAGTTTCGTCATGGAAGTGATCATGCGCAGGGCAGGTGTTCATCGTAATGGAACAATATTCTACAAATGTGTCCAGCTTCTTGCTTACGCCGACGACATTGACATCATTGAGCGTAGCAAGCGTGATGTTACAGCTGCTTTTGCTGCTATCGAAAAGGAATCTGCAAGAATGGGTTTAGCGGTGAATGAGGGAAAAACGAAGTATATATCGGCTACTGGTAGAAATGTGTGTCGCTCGGACACCGGGCTAGTGGCTGGCGACTATACTTTTGAATCTGTCAAGGATTTCATCTACCTTGGCACCGTGTAACGAATACAAATGATGTCAGTCTGGAGATCAGACGAAGAATCACCATTGCTAATAGGTGCTACTATGGGCTCAGTAGGCAATTGGGATGTAGAGCTCTCTCTCGACAAACAAAACTTACGCTCTATAGGTCGCTCATCCTCCCTGTGCTTCTGTATGGCGCAGAAGCATGGACGTTATCACAGAATGATGAAGCAGCACTGGGAGTGTTCGAGAGAAAAGTTCTTCGTAAGATTTTTGGTCCTCTACGAGTTGGCGACTACCGCATTAGAATGAACCACGAGCTTTATCACGACATTGATATAATTCAGCGCATTAACATCCAGCGGCTTCGCTGGCTTGGTCATGTCGTGAGAATGGATGAAGACGCTCCGGCGAAAAAGGTGTTTGAAGCAGTAGTTGGCGGAAGAAGACGTAGAGGTAAACCGTGTCTCCGGTGGAGTGATCAAGTTGAGGGAGCACTAACTGGACTTGATATACGAGACTGGAGAAGGCGTGCACGTAGCAGAGGCGCCTGGGGAGACATGCTGCGTCAGGCCGAGACTCGGTAAGTAATCATTTAAAACATCATTTAGCATCATTTATAATAAAAAAAAAATGAAAAGTGACAAAAAATTTGGAACTTGAGCATTATAGGTTTGTGTAGGCTTGACTACTTAGTTCTAAGCCAGTTCTAAGCCTGGCATTTGCAGTCTAAACAAATTATATACGGACTATAAACTAATTAAATAAAAATACAAATATTTTCTAAAGCCACTAATAACAAGCAGTTAGCAGTACTCGAAACAGCGTTGTATGATCAGCCAATTTTCAATAAATTAACTAAAATATTTGTTGTTGTTGTTTCGTTACTATTTGAATCGTTCTACCTTTAAATACTTTCTTTTCGTCGTGAGATGCGTCACTTTCGGTAAGAATAAAAAATTAAAATTAAACAGAATTTTACTACTTTTCAAAATCTTTCTAACAAAATAAAACAGTTTTTATTAAGTGAAATTAAGTTAAAATTTATTAAATAATCATATTATTGAATTGTTACTAGATATGCTAAATAGAAATAATATAAATATCTACAACTGTTACATTAAAATATTGTATTAAGTGAAAAAGTTAATGCTCTTTCCAATCGTAAGCTATTGTATTATCGCATAAACCAGAAGAGCTCGCAACTCAAAAGAAAGACTAAAAATAAAACAGAGAAATTTACGTTGATACAATCTATCCAATGAAACTGTTAAAAGTGTTGAATATATCTCGTCTACATACACTAAAAAATGTATGTAAAACTATACATAATACTTAATAGAAACTAGCCGCAGCATTTATAATGAAGATTATTAGAAGTGACAAGAAGTCTGAAACTTTAAAAGGAATACACAACATAAAAAATCCACCCGACAGCTACCTGTCGACTGAGCAAGATTAAGAAGACTGTTATTTTCACAAAACGATATAAAGTTTGCATCTTTGGAAGAAATATACAACTTTAGAAATGCATCTGATTTTTCTCTGCAAGATTTCTTGCTAAACATGTTGAACAAGACCTTTTACATTACGAAATGAAATGTTAGCTGTTAGACTGCTGACTGAATCAGGCAGACAAGACTTTCAATTTCACGAAATGGAATAAAGGTTGTATCTTAAAAATAAATACACAGTTGAAGTAATCGATCCGACTCCTACCTGCTAGACGGATCTTCACATCATCAAAAAAGTTACAAATGATGGAACAGTCAATCTATCGGACAGTCAAGCTGATATTTCAGCACTAAGTCTTCATGGCGCTGACTTCAAATTAATCTTTGACTATCTATAGATATTAAATGGAAACAACAAAATCTACTTATGTCTACAATTGCCAAGCACAACAATTTTTCAGGAAAGGGCAATGTGCCTTTATCTCAATTGTAGGACCTAAGGTAGGTTGGAATAAAGACAAACTGAATGCAGAGTGATTGATAATGATCGACATTGACAAAAAAAACATACGTTTTTCAGAAATCTTATACTTTTAAGACATTCTAAATTTGTTAATATCTGCTTTAACAAATTGAGAATGCAGATTAGACAATAACGAAATGACTTACGAAATTACTTTAGGCTGTAGAAGTAACTAGGTAGCTTAAGTATTGTATTAAATCACTTATACATATTTTATACAGATTTATATACAGATTTTAAGACAAAAGCCTGTGTTGCTGGAGCAGACACTTAGGGAATATAATTCAGAAATATTTGTGATGAACAACAATATTTAGAATCGTACCTTTTTTCAAGCAGAGAAAGAGCAATACTAAACACAGCTGACATACTTTAGATCTTGAGAGCAACAAAATTGAAAAAGACTGCAGTGGGTTGCCCTACACTTACAGAAAGCATTAGCCTACATATCATATAACTTATTGATTTTAAACTAGTCGTGACTTTAAGCTTATTTATATTAAAAATCCGTGTTAGTAAGTCTGTCAGATTTCGCAAATAATTTCAAGGCTCTATCCTTTATGTATTTTTTGATGGGATCAATCTTGAGGTCCCTAAGGATGTCATTCGTCCTAATATGCCAAGGAACTTTGAAAAGTCTTCTCAGAGCCTGGCTTTGTGCAATTTCTAATTGGTGAATAGTAGTGTTTGAAGCTTTGCTAAACGCTATACAACCATATAGAAGTGACGGACAAATTATTTGGTTATATATCAGTTTCCTGTTCTTAGCATTGAGGTTTTTTTTTCTAAATAGCGGTTGGAGGTAATGAAGAATTTTGGCACAGCTAATTCTTTTCAGTTGAACATGTTTAAGCCATGCGAATCGTTTGTCCAACGTGATGCCGAGATATTTAACGCTATCCTCCCAGTTTATCACCATATCACCCACTCTCACTCTCGACGGATTCTGTCTCCACTTACGCGTTATAAACAGAGCCTTAGTTTTTTCATTATTGATTTTTATTTTCCATTTCTGAAAATACTCCAGAATGAGGTTTATATGCTCTTGAAGTGTGTTCGTTATGTTGAGAGCACATTTATCTGAGTATAGCATACACGTATCGTCAGCATATAACGCCAGAGTCGAGGGACCTAACATTGGAATATTAGATGTATAAATGTTGTAGAGAGTGGGGGAAAGTGGCGATCCCTGAGGAACCCCTGCTTCTATAGATCGGACTGACGAGAGAGCGCTGTTGATTTTTTTTCTTTTATTGAATACAGTTTCAAATAAATGAATACAGTGTTAGGTAAAGTTGGTGTTTAGTTGGGTCACACTATAGAGTATTGATACAAAATTAAGAACCAGAATGACAAAGAATATACAATTTTGAGTACACAAATTCTTACTTCGATGTTGTACGTTTTTATTTTGTCCTCAGTTAACTAAAAAACCAATTTAAAAAAGAACTATTGAAACAATTTTTTAATCAGCTTTAACGGCACTCAGTGTTAATGGCATGAACGTGAATTTAATTAAAAACTTCGGTTTATACTCTAAGAACACAAATGTGTTATCTATTTCCTTTGTTAAGTTCAACCACGCAAAAATACAATAAATTTTTTCTAGACATGTACAAAATATAAAGAATACCGTAACATACTCGTAACACAACAGAACATAACACAACATTATAAAACATATAAAGAGAAATTAATTGAAAATATATATGTGTATATATTTTTTTGTATCGGATGAAATACTTTCACTGCAGGTTCGTTACTGATTGAGCTCAAAATTTAACGAAAATTGCATATACGAATGTGTCAGACCCATTGTCCTTACAGCAGAGGTTAAAAAACTAAAGCACAATAAAATTTATACAGAATCTTATTTTCCTAACAACACTGGCTTTGAATAATTTAACTTGGGTTCATTACTTATGAAAATTTTCAAATTCTTTACTGCTCTACTCGGCAGAACGTCATTGCAAATTCCATTGGCTGAGGAGAAGTGAACTCGAACAACACCCACAACTACCCTTCCGAATGTGTTCGAAAGTACTTAATTTAAATACACAAAATTTACCTGTGGTTTCTGCTTAGAAGGGAGTCAGCAAGTAAGTGTTACAGACTACAATAAATATTGATTTACATGAATAATTACAATGCCTGATCAATTAAAATAAAAACATTCCAACAAGAAAAGCTGCAAATAATGCCAAACATTTTCCACGGTGCGTATGAGTGATTTTTTTATTCAATGATTCAGGGAGATATGCTCGCTCGTGCATGCAAATTACCATAAGTACGACATAGATTTATATATTTTCTATAAATATTTTTTCAAAATTTTTACCATGACTAGACAACGATACATGCGAAAACAATGTTTATACAAAAAAATTTTATTATAGTTTTAAACTCACAATTGGTATATTATTTGATATATGCAAAGTAGGAATAAAGGTTGTATGTTAGAAGAAAATATCCAGCTTAAGTAATCCATCCGACTACTCCCTACTAGACTGTGCACACTAAATAGGGTTCACAAGATATTTGACTTTACTCCTACCAGACTTCCTTATAAAAATGACTACCATGATCTTCTACATTACGAAATGAAAGCTGAATCAGATAAACAAGACATTCAATTTCATGAAATAGAATTGAGTAAATTAAGTAATTAATCTAATTCCTCCTTGTTAGACTGTCTACTAAACAAGATTAGCAAGATCTTTGAATTCAGCAAACAAATTGAAAACTGCAACTCCAAAAGAAATACATAAATTTTGAAATCTATCTGAGACACTTACCTGCTAGACTGCCTACTAAACAGAATTAGCCAGCTTTTCAACATAACGTGTATTATTTGATATCTGTAAAGTGTTTCAAATAGTTACTTTTATTTCGCTCAAAGCTCGTCTGCCCTGCAGTTTCCCGAGAGCTCAAAATTTCAAAATGTTTCTATGTTCCGGAACCCATATGAGTTGAAATCTGACACACATAGCTAAGTTATTTAGGGAAGCTCGGCAATTTTGAAAAATAATTGATGTAGTTGAAGTGCCTATCAGTGATTTAATAGCAGCTTTGCTATTCAAGAAAATTAAAATAGATTCATCAGTGATTTAATTGCCAAAAATTAATTTTACTGAATAATGGATTACCATTATTTTTGCCTGAAAAACAATTCAGTGGGTTTGAAGTCGAAGCGAAAAGCTAAAACCTAATTTCCTAAAAATTATGCAACAGCCGAATCAATCATCTATTTAGGAGCCGTTTGTATAAATGTCTACCGTGTTAAGAGAGACTATTTTTGTAAATATCCAATCTTCCCTGATTGATAGTAGAGACCCGAACCGCTCATTGAGGTCCGGGTTATGGCACATGTAATCAATTGAAACAGAAGCTGACAGATACTGGTTTAGTATGATGGCGTGCTCTATATTAATGCTTGACCAACGCATAAGAACGTTAAGGTTAAAAAGCCGAGATGGCAGCCATAGAAATAAGGCTATTCGTATTAGTGGAAGTGAAGCGTAGAGCTCCTGTAATTTACAACGCAGCTATACTTCTTTTTTGTTAATTAATTTTGTGTAGCTCGCCTTTTCAGTAGTTTACCACCAAAAGGCAGCCCTATAGGAGAAGATTGGTTCGAAGACAGCTGTGTAGTGCCAAAGTATTAATCGAAGTTGGAGACCCCAACTGAACATATTGCTCTTCTACAGCAGTAAGTTGCCTATGTGGCTTTATGGCCTCTTTCAGTCAAGTTAGCTGTCTAGCTAAGTTTAGAATCCAGAATGAGACCCAGATATTTGACAATTGTACTTAAATCTTAAGCTTCACGTAGTGCCTTTTATCTTGAGTAAGAAAAAGGGAGCGGTTAACCTGGAATTAATACTATACATAGAAGCAACAAAGCCAATAATTAATAATATAACAAAATTATAATTTAAATGTGTCTATTAATTCATAATATATTAAACTTTATTCGGATAATTTCAATATTGTCACAATGTTTGCCAACAGCTCTCTTCTTCTTCACAGCCTCCTTAGAGCAGCAAACTGGTGTTTTCGAAGATGTAACATACGATTTTACTAATACATTAAAGATAACTTCTGAAAGAAATAAGATGCTAAATTTATCTTTTTAGAGAATTTATAGTTTTTTGTGTGAATTGCACTACATTGTAAATTATCTTTATATATTTTCGATAGAATAGTATTTGCTGTATCATATAAATCTAAGAAGAAGCTGCTATTGAGCCCCGGCAGATAATTTATTTTATGTTCAATAAATGTCAATCAACTTTTTCGTCCTGGTCTTCGATATTCTCATTACTTTTTTTATCATGCCAAGCAGAAATTATTTCCGTATCGTATGTTGACAGCTTTAATTATAATTTTTATTTTCAGATACAATTTTTTTTAAATTCCAGTATCTTTTTTCTACAATTATTACTTGTTTCCTTGTGTTTGAAGTGTTAATTCGTTACGAGTTACGACGAAAGCGTACATATTCCTCTGTCACTCGCATGTCACTAATTCTCTTTTCAAAGGATTTTTTTAAAAACTGATGAAGGTAAATGTATCCATTTAAATTATTTTTCTATTTAAAAGTTGTTGAAGCATATATTATTTGCATCATCTAGTGTCAAACATTTTTTTTTTTGTATTCTCGCATGTTGAATTCTGAACGGAACGGAAATCTTTAAGTTTTCCTTTTAAATACTGGCATGTGGGTTTAGTTAAAACCATTGAAATTAAATGATCATAGTCTAAAAACTCGTATATTTAAAAAAATTATTATTCAATTAAATAATTAAGAGAATGAGAAAGAATTGCAGTATATGAAATATTATATCAATGCAAAAATTAATTTCGAAAATTAATCTGAACCTAACCTAATCACAATACTTTCGAAGTGAGCTATTTACTTGTTATATTTTCTAATAAAATATGATTATGATTATTATTGAGAAGAAGGAATAATGAACTGTTGTGCCTCTTAGTCGGATTAGAGTGTCCCATCTAGTACATTTTCTTTAATGAAAGACAGTATAGAACCCATCTTTCCTAGTCTTGGATCATGATCCATGAAATACCCTCCTAGGTGTTCCTTCCATTTGTATAGCAGTGCCGGGCACTCCCCAATGATATGCAGTTTTTTTTCCCTTCTCTACAGTGTCTGCAGTCTAAGTTGGATTGAATTCCTAACTTCGTTAGGTAATTATACAAACTACAGTGATCGGTCAATAATCCCGCAATAATTTTTTTTTTTTTGCAATCTTTAAAGCGTTTTGGGTTGTAAGTCCCTAAAAACATTTTAGAATGTGATAGTCTTGGTAGCCTTTCTCAATGGAGTTCTCTTTCATTTTTCTGTGCGCCGTTCATAAATATAAATATCGTAAAATATGATATGTAATACATAAAGTTCAACAACCTATTTGATTGTGACTTTAAATGACATAATAGAAACGGTTTCGTTGTATCAGGGTTCATTAGAAGTGCAAATCAATAAAAATCCGATAGAAATAAAACTTAGATTAGATTAGATATTAGATTAGATTAGACTAAACACAATTTCTTGTGATCAGTACCTAGTAAATAATACCGAGAGTTGATGTCATAATCAACTTTTGCAGCTTTTGCAGTCATCTGGCGATTTTATATATGGTATAAGTTAGAGATTAATAACCTAAAACCTTTAAAACTAATTCAATTAGTTTAACCCATCAACGTTCTTCTCTGTGCAAATGAATTCTCTTTTTAAAAAATATATTAAAAAAACCTTTGCAAGAAGTTAATTGAAGGTTCCACTTATACTATCTCTTATAAGGCGATAATCCTACCCCCAATATGAAATGATTCACTGCTACTCATCATTGTGTCTATTTCTTTGGATTTGAAGTTGCATAGAAATAAACTACTTTGGTAATTAATTCATATATATTCGACAAATAATATATAACTAAAAAAATTATTATCGATTCCTGGTACTTGCAGTCTCAAAAATAATTATTTACAAATAATTAAATACAAGAATTATTTCCAAGACCACCGATGATGGGTATTTGCAATACTCGAAACAGCTGTAAGCCAAAAATTCAATTAATTTAAATAATATAAAAAATAAAATTTTTGTTGTTGTAGTTCATTACTGTTCGAAAAAATTCTTTATAAAAAAAATTTTTAAAATATGAAATTAAGATCTGTCGAAAAGACCTTGCAGTTTAAATAAAAATTTTTTTTCAATTTTTTGTATTGAGTTATTAACTTTAAAAAGTTGAAAATGGAATTAAAATTAGAATACATTCTACACTAAAACCTTTTAATAGTTGAAACCACAGAATCACATGCAGTGATTATAGGAGGGAAGGTCATTCAAAATAGCGCCAGTGACATATAAAGAAAAAACTAACAGATTTTTCAATACCACAGACCTACTCTGACGACTTCATCGAGAGAAGCCACAAGGTCTAATTGTCGATTAACTGAAAGTGTAGGTTTTAGAAATCTTCTAATTAAAGTATTCGTTAATTCTGTTATAACTAAGTGTAGCGATATCAAACGTGGTTATGTGTATACATATGTACTCTTCTTTATATAAAAAAAGTACGAATTTACACAGGGAAATTATAAGTTTAGCAATTAATATTAAAAGTTTAGCTTATGTTTAACGTATTAAGGGAACGAATCTAAAGTATTAATAAATTCTGTGCAATAATGATAGAATGTCTGAAGATTTGTCTCAACTCAATTATAAAACTCGAACTGAAGCACAGAATCTAAAACTTAGCGACAAGTAAAGATTTCAAACTTTCACTAAAATATGTAGGCTGAGAATATAATTTTAATATCTAGTAAACAATAAAGTGTTGCAGAGAATAGAGAATATTAAAGAGAAACTTTGAAAAGAAACTATGAATTGCATTTGGCTTCGATATACACTACATAAATATTGCAATTGAAGCCAACGCAGCAAACTTATATTAAATGGCAAGAGGTGGATTAAAATTATCGTGCTGACAAACTACTTTTATAGGAACCAATACTTCATTAATGTTAACTATAAGGGTCTATAAGTCTCATGAAATTGTGTGGATATAATCGTGGTTTATAAACAGGACTTTCTTCATTAGAAGTCTGAAGTAATTGCAAAAGCGCTGCGGCTACAACGGCGTTGTGTGTAACATGAGCCTTCAACAAGCACTTGATTAAGTTCGTCCGGAATGAAGTATCAGTAAATAAACAAAGTCAGGAAAGGCCCTCAAAAAGGTAAGTGGACAGCTCTAAATTTTTGTTAACTGAAAACTCTACTTAACGACATTTTGTTATTTATAAATTATATTATTAATAAATTTATTGACCTATTTTATAACTTTTAGATCACAATACAATAGCATGTATATAGCCAGAAAGATGAATTAGATGAAATCAAGTTGAAAGATATATGATTTCAAAAAGATGTCGCAATAAACCAAATATCTTTTAATACTCATTTAATATGTTTTTCAAGAAAAAAAATAAAATACGGTACATAGTTTTTATTTAGTATTTTTTGAGATTCTTTAATATTTTAAATTATAAAAGAATTTCACGTATCCTCAAGAGGCCCATCAAATTTGTTTATTCAAAACAAAAAACGAAAAAAACAATTGAAATTTTTTGAATAACATGACGGGAGAAGAACATACTTGGCTTTAATTGTTTTGTGATATCCTTGTTTTGCTTAAACGTTGAGCAAACCTTATCAGAAGACTGACACCCACTCTGTCCTTTGTGAGTTTTATTGCGAAAGCACAAAGACTTGTATCAGTTATAAGCATTTAATAATCCGCAAACATATACCATTCACTCGAAGTGAACGCATGAATTATTTATGAAACACGAGAAAGTAGCTTGACTCTCCCTTCCTCCCTTCCTCCCTTCCTTCATTTGGAAGGCCTACCGCAGTGCTACCATTCCGATATTCAAAAGTACACCACCGTGCTCTGCTTAACATATTACATATGAACTGTCACTTCAGGTATGCGAAGCAATTTATAAATGCTGGAGAGGGCTTTGATTGAATTGGTTTCATTCAGGTAAAATTGGCACATGAATTAAAATTAGAATTGTCTTTGAAGGCAAATGAATGCAGCTGCATATCGGTTGACTGGGAATGAATGACACGTCCTATGACAAGCACCTGTAAACCTGTAACCTTTCATGTTCTGTTGCCGATAATGGCAGCAATTTGTAAATGTGCTTTTCTTTACTTTTTGTGAAAAGCGTTGACAACATGTAATTATTTATTTACGGAAATGAAATAGGTACACACAAATACAATAAACGGAGTACGGAGTACAAGTATTTTTACTCAACGCTGTTATTTTTGACAAGTTTGCGGTTCGGTAATTATGCACTTAACGTTATGAGCTTACGGCTGCATAATGAAAGTCGAAGTACGAGGATATATAATATTCCCCCATGCCAACAAATTTAATTGGCATCAAAACAATGCGCCTAGTCCTGCTCCAAGCACACGCTTGGAGGTGTGGAAATTGAATAACTTTTGAGAGAAAATTTTTCATGTTACCATCTCAACGCGATTTGTGCAAAATTTATGTGCAATTTTGAGTGCGAAAACAAAATTCCAACAAAATTTTAACAAAATTTTAACAAAATTTCGAACGTTGATTTAGTAACTTTGATATATGATCAAGGGCTTGTAGTGCAGTTTCCAAATAGATATGCTGAACAAATATTTACTAGCATCACCGCAAACCTCACAACGGTTCAGGCTGCGTATCTGCGTCGACAAGTATGCGTCGATAAGTAGATTTAGAAAGTACTTAATTCAACAGCAAATCACAAAAAATAATTTCAAAAAAAATTAATGCTTTCATCAAGAAATATTGCTTTAAATTCTATAAAATACACTTAAAGTGAAAAACAAATTAATACGAAAAAAATCCCCACAAAACAAACTACTCTTCTTGTTTCGTTTGTATAGGAATATATCGATGCTCATGTAGAATTAAGAATTACGAAGCCATTGCCTTCTAATGGCTGCTATCGTTGCTCTTTTTGTACTGTGCAGCATATTTAAGATAAAAACAAGCTTAAATCATCAGCAGGATTCACTTAGTCATTATTTTAAGTTTTATATACAAGTATGGATACACCAGGAAACGGTAGAATACATAAAGGCATACCAGTAAGCAAAGGTAGACTATTCTTAGAAAAAAATGAGTTGAGTTTCACAAAACCACTTTTCGGAAAAAACATAAAGTTTTTGTTTGCAAAACAATAACAAATCCGTGTTTTGCATATCAAGACAGAGGTTCTTATGATTTTAGAAGATGAAGTTTACGGAACTGCAAATAACGAAAGGAGCTCAGTTCTTGTGATAAAGGTACGATGAAAAAGAGAAGTCACTTAATGACTTTCATGAATAGGAACAAAATTTGTGAAATCTAACAAATTCGTCAGTCCTCATTAGAAATGCATTAGGACTTTAGTTGTATACAACTTAGGCACACATAGGCACATAGGCAGATAGGCAGTTGAATTTGTAGTTTTTAAAAACTTTAAGCATTAAACAACACATAACTCAAAACGTTATGTTCCCTATTTTTGGCACATGTAAACACTATAAGTTGTGCTGCTTAATTTGGCGTAAGTCATTATGTTTACCTAGGAAATGGGTATATGTAAATATTAAACGCATATACGACCAAATGCTCACAGAGGGAGTCACCTAAACTGCGGGTCACTACAGCACCTTGGGTTTCGTTAGGCACTTTTAAACATACATGTGTGCATAAAAATATAAAAAAAATAATTAATTTTACTAATTTTCTGTTTAAAAACTTAAGGCTGTTTAGGGATAAACTCAAAACAAAATTTGAAAAATATTTTATCAAGAGGTTTTTATTATTTTGTTTACAAGTTGCTCCTTTACACATTGATGAATGCCGTATTACCATGGAAGCAATATTCCTCAAATGACTTTTTTGGTATTTTCCCCACTGCTCGTATACATGATGAACTCTTTTGATATGCTTACGTCCCTGAATACCAAAAGATAATTTATTAAGCAAAAACAAAAAAAATGTACTTTAGAGAATAATATTTTAGAAATATTGAGTTGTTTTTTTTATTGGAAAAGATAAATAAGTCAAACTGCTAAGGTTTGCCATACTCAGGCTCACATTCCCCGTATTGTATCAGAAATTTCGGGATTAAGTGAACAAAACAATAAGTATGATAATAAAGCTCTAATGCCGTAATAACTAAGCACTAAGTATTATTTAAAAACACTTAAAAAAAAAAATGTATTGTATAAATTAACGATTTTTATGAAGAAAATCAAGTTTTTAATTACGTACGCTTAAATAGCCCAAAAAAAAGTGAGCGAACTTCTTTTGTGGAGTTGAGAAGTACGACAAGCAAACGGGACTTTTCCAGACAAACAAGTTGTTGTCCCGTTTGGTAGAAATTAAGCGATCGAATTATATCGCATGAATCTGCCGTTAATGAAACCAAGCGCAGTAGCCAGCATCGACAGACTGTAGGTGTTAACTTACCTATTGCTTCATATTGCTGTCGAAGATGATAACAAATACATATTTTTAACCAAAAAATTAACTATAACAGCGTTGAGTACTTATATTCAAAAATCATATTCTTTTTAATAATAATAATAATGTTGGGGCTTCCTTAATATGTTTGAAGAAGTTACACAGTGATCTAGAGATTATTGTATCCCATTAATAGACTAAGAGCATTTTTTGAAGTCCAGCTTCCTTTACGAAGTCTAGTTTTGTTTCATTTGAAATGAGATGTCCAACTAGGTACTTGTATTGTTTATGCACCTGAGTCAGCAAACTTGCAACAGATATTTTGAGGTCCCATTATCTTCCCTACAAAACATAAAAGTTTCGTTAGAGTAAGCTCCTAGTGTTGTTAGGTAATAGTTGAACCAATAGTGCCCTGCGATTAGGTTTAATTTATTTATTCTTAATTAAATATAATTTTTAATCCATTTCAAATTAAAAATTCCTATTTCCGATTTCGGATAGCCTTGGTTGATTGTTCCAATAAAATTTTCTTTGTTTTTCCTATTGTTCCTAAATAGATCAAAAAAATAGATCTTCTCAGCTACAGAATAGTTTTAAGCAAACAAGCAAGAAGGTTGTCCCTTTCCTGTTAGCAATTCCAGTGTGAGTCGGAACCGTTACAATGCATATATCTTTGCTTTGGTTTTGGTAAATATAACTGTATTTGTATTTTTAACTAGCTGTATTTTGAACCAAGGGTTTTGAATTTTCAATTCCAGTTAATAAAATATTGCTTTAGCTCATTTTTTGGTTATGAAACAGCCCACTTACCAAGTAAGCATGTTTTTGTGTACCTTATGGGTTTGAGATACACTACCCCGAATATTATTGGTACTGTGTTCAATTTTAAAAAGGTTTTTAAAAGTTTCGAATGTGTTGTTAAAAAAATTACAAAATCACAAACTCGCGGTATTAAAATCACAAAAATGTATTTTATAAAAACACCAAATTTCTTGGTATTTTGGTAACCACCTACACCGATATTATCATTAGTCATCCGTAGAATGACACTTGTCGATTGGAATTGGACATAAGTGTGAAAGGATGTAAATTCTTAGAGGACCTCAATGGATACCGTCGGACAAGTTTGCGTGGCTTTTATAATACATCACATCAGTCTATATATCGTCTTGAGTGTATTAATTATTGGTCGTTGTTTTGTACAATTCTCTCAGATTATTCCGTAAGTAATCACAGGTCTCACAAAATCTATTTAATCGATCGCAGTAATTTTGAGGTAAAGCCCCAAGATCTACCTACGTTAGATCTCTATGTCATACTTTTATAAACGTTTTTACATATTTTTGTTAAAGTATATTGAGAAGTCAGCAAAAGTTCATTAAACATTTATTTGCACATATATTTCTATGTAATATAAATAAACAAAAGACTTTTACCAGAAAGAAAAAAAATTGTGGGTTTATAACTCACATTTAAAATAACTAGAGGTACCAGAATAAATAAAACATAGATGGAAGCAAAAAGAATCTGTTCTAGTCAGCGTTGCGTATATGTAAACGCATATATAGGAATGTTGGGACTTCCTTAAAAAGCCAGTCAAAGCTTCAAAATAAATGTGTTGTCAACTACCTATCAGATTATATACTGTATTTTCTTCGTGTAGCCATTAGTAACACCCATTGCAATATATTATATATAGCGTACTCCTAGAGCAGGCATATTCCCAGTTGCATGTTAGTCAAAGTTCTTTCTTCAAAATAAGCATAATCTTCGCGTAGTTCATTTACTCAACAGATTATATGGTATATTGTGAATTATTCGAGTAGCTATACATTCCATTGAAATATATTAAGTGTGCTGCTTGAACAGCTATATTCCCAATTTAACATAAATTCTAACTTCATATTAAACGTGATTACTTATGCTTATGTAAGACAATTATATATATTGTGTTCTAAGAGTAGCTATACACCCAGTGGAAGAACAAGTACATTTCAATTGTATATATGGTATATGGCGTGCTTTTAGAATAACTATACTCTACATTATACTTATATAGCATGCTAAGTATTTAATGATTTATTTAATTATAATTTAATAAATTGTACATAATTTACATAAATTGTACGTACACGAGTAGCTATTCTTTCAGATCTGTACATTATGTCAAACTAAGTCCACTCTAGATGATAATTGTTAGTTTTAACAAATTGTTTTTAATAAAAAAGAATATAAGTTGTAAACATAAATTAAATTTTTTTTATTTATCCCATACAATTAAAGTTGGACTCAAATATACAAGCAATAAATTTGTAGTTGTGATCAGTGCATATACTGTGATCAATGCAGTACTAATGTAGTCCAAAGTAGTCATGATGTACGAACTTCACTTTTAATCACACAAAGCCCTTTAAAGCTAAAACAAAGTCCGAAACTAAATCTGGAGAAGTGTTTTTAGTCTCCATTGGTGACAGAAATTCCATATGAAATAAGTTTCTACTGTGCGTTGTAAAATCTGGACAGTCACAAAGAATATGCATAATTGTTTCCTAATTTTCGAAGCATAATATGCTTTCTGAATTAACAGATAGTCGAATTTAAGAATGTTTATGTAGGAGTGTACAATTTGATCAGTGTTTTGATTTGTCTAAGGTCTGGGAAGTATTCGCAGTACACCAGCCGAAAACGATTCTTTCTATCCTTGATTATTTGTTTTGTACTAGCATAGTTTAATCCACAAAAGAGTTGAGGGGCTGTAAAAGCAGTTTTTAATACAGTTCTGGCTAACTCTCCAACATCGGCAAATAATATCCCAGCTAAAAAGATTGTTGTAAGGGCAAAATGCAATAGAAAATTTGAAATTTTGATAATTAAATTTATTAAAAAATCTGTCTGTAATTAGAGTTACTTTGGAAATAACTTATTATACATCGTAAAATTTATTTGCAAAATGTGGTTTCTTTAAAACGATGAAAAAATTGCTTATTTATTGCATATAGACAACAAAAAAAAACAAAAAAAAAATTAAATTATTGCTTAGAAAATGATGAACATTTGCAGAGTTCAGATTATTTATACTTTATTTAGCAATTTTCATTCATGAATTTTTAATGTACAAATCATTTTGGTTTAGAATTGATGATGTATAAAGCGATTGCCTAGGCTTAAATTAAAACACTTTAAAGACTTCTGTAGTATTACATATTAATTCTTAACATTTTATCCATAAATACTGATGTAAACAAGTCTTCAATGCGTTTAAATCGAACTGGTATTGTTGAAACAAAAGTAGAATTATTCAGTGTCTTAACATGTCATAAAATTACAATACAAGAATACCAAATACCTTACCAAATATTGAATTGATTCAGAATATTCAGAATTGATTATTTCTATCATACACGTACCTACACTTTACGGAGTTCGACAATGAAGTCTTAGTAAAAGTATGTGAGGCCTAAGCCGACAAAATCAGATCTTACTCCTTTTCTGTTAAAATTTTCATTGGTGACTCATACACTGTTTATTAATATTCATAATCCAGGCACTTACTACAAAGTAAAATTCTGAAAAATGGAATTAAAAGGGTTCAGAGTACACCCTTAAATGACATGAGTATGTGCTCCATTTAAATCAATAAAAACTGGCTCGAGGTCTTGATACTAAAGACATTAAAAAAATTATTTTTAACTTCGTTTAGTTAAAAATATATGAATAATTTTTTAATGACCTATTTAATTAGAATATAATTAAATGTTTGCATACAAGTACTTACTCACATTACGGATACGAATATAAAATCTTTGCAAATCACTCATTATCTGAACAGAGTTCACGGAGCGTATAAGCAATCACGAAGAAAAATTTCGTTAAAAAGTTTAAATGAATTATATTTAATAATATAATTTAAACTCTTCTTTTTTTATTCCTTTTATTTCATTTCTTATTTCCTGGCACTTATAACTATTTTTCACACACTGCGAAAGAAATCAGTAAATTTCAGAGAAAATAATTAGGAAACTAATTGACTTGGATTATTGTAAGGAATTTCACATAAATCTTTTCTTAAACTTGTGTGTTTTCCAAGGATATGCTGCTTACCACCAACTTTATGTGTGCATTTGTAAGTATGCCTATAAATACACCTATAAACATACAGACATATTTATTTCTGTATGTTCATAGGTATCTGTACCGACTAGCAATTCGCTTCGAATAATATGGTGGCGGTATTTAATGTTTCCACACACCAAGTTTTGCCAATGAACTGAAATGAAATTAAGATCGAGGTAAGGAAGAAATGAGTATTCGTTTTGAGATAAAGAAATTTATATTATCTTAGTTGGAATAAAAAATAAAAAATTCCCATTTTCACATTTTCGTACATAGACTGTGAATTATATGCAATCCTTTGGAACAATTTCATTTAGTGATGTTAACTCTCTCATGTAAAAAAGTAATTAGTTATCCCATCGAATTTAACATACTAACATCTTTTCTTATTGTTAATTTGATTTGATTAAACTTTTGATTATGAACAGGTGGCAACAACAATTTATAATTCATCAGAAATCGAGAACAAACACAATAATTTATTGCTCCGGATTCTTAAATTGAATTGTATCTTGAATAAAACAAATCACAAAAAGCTATTCTGTAAGTTTTTTTTTTTGCTATTCATAGGAAGAGAATATTTTATAATTACATTAACCTATAGAAATAATGCCTCTACAAAAGAACAGTTTTGATATTTAACAATTAAAAATGTTAATTAATGAATTTAATTATTCACAGCTGGTTTGTAAATTCGTTCTAATATACGAGGAGCACTATTTATATTTTGAACCTAATAATGAAAAGATTCTAACTTGCCTTTGAAAATTGCTTTCTTATTTCTCAAAGTATTCCTCGTGCGAACTAACTGTCGCAGCATATTTTCCAATCTTCTTCAGACACTTCAAAAACGTGCAACAACGGTTTTTAAATGCAAAATCGGCTTCTGCTTCTTCCGCCGACAAAAATCGTTTACCACACAATTTATTCTTGACGTTCGAGAACAAGAAGAAGTCACTGGGTGCCAAATCACGACTGTACGGCTGAATAGTCGATTCAAATAGTCGGTTGCTAGACGACTGCGAGATGTGTGAGCAGTGCATTGACGGCACTTGTTTGTCTTCCGTATTTCACTGCAAGCTTCCGGCAAACACATAAT
The DNA here is from genome assembly GCF_002237135.1 of Teleopsis dalmanni. NCBI lineage: Eukaryota > Metazoa > Arthropoda > Insecta > Diptera > Diopsidae > Teleopsis > Teleopsis dalmanni. The sequence goes on along the minus strand of NC_051848.1, from coordinate 71,446,836 downwards.
ACTCCTATATCATTCGATATAGGACTGTATACTCCTATCATTCGAAATTGAGCGTTTTACGTTCCTGCAATGGTACACTTGTTGTTGCCACATGACCAGGTTTTACGAAAAAATAAGTGACCTTCGAGCACCAACAACTTATGTTGGATTTCGTTCATCTTTTTAGGGATAGACTAATAATAATGACCTTTAAGACAATGTTTGATATCTCTTTTAAACAGTTAAATAATTTATATATACCTATATTTATTTTAAAAAACGTTTACCAAGCATAGTGAACATAGCGCAAAGGATTGTGCTCATGTAAGCAATCTTCCATTACCAGCTATGTGACAAGTCACTGATAATTACATTAAAAGTATTTAGTACTTTAAGATGTTCAATGGAGGGCATTTGAGTTATGTTATTACTGTTTACACTAGTGACTGAGAGAAAATTTTTTCGTAGAGTTTTTGGTCCTCTATGAATTCGCGACGACTACCGTATATGAATGAACTACGAGTTATATCACTACATTGATATAATTCAGTGTATTAACATCCAGTGGCTTCGCTGGCTTGGACATGTCATCAGAATGAATAAAGATGCTCCAGCGGAAAAGGTAGACCATATCTCAGGTGGAGTGATGAAATTGAAGAAACAATAACTGGACTTGATGTACGAGATTGGAGAAGGCACGCATGCAGCAGAGGGGCCTGGAGAGACATTCTGTGTCAGATTGAACTTCGGTAACGGGTTGTAAGTAAGTAAATATTGTTAATCACACCTAATGGTATGATGGTGCATGGGTTGGAATAATTTGAGTTTTATCAACAGTTTTAATTCGAGTTGAATTTGGATATCCTAGAGCTTTGATTGAAGATGATGAATATCATTGTTACCAGTCATACTTCTATTATAATTTTTTTATTAGTTATATTTATAATTATTGGAGGATTTGAAAATTAATTAGTTAATTTAATGTTGGGCGGATCTTTAAGGTTAGGATGATCTAGATGATTGTAAAATACGTGACACTTTTTGCAAGAACTAAATAAACTTAATTCATTAATTAATCATGCTTAAATAATTATTACAAATTACATAGACGTTAAATAGCAAATAAAACATATATTAGGTGATTTTCGGTTAAATTCTTTTTAAGATGTTTACACATTTATAAATGAAACTAGTTTGCGATTAGAAGTTCTTTCAGCACTTCAATTTCCATTAATATTCAATCCACTCTCAGGTATTTTTTTTTTATTTTGCGTACCAAGTAACTTGGTATAATATAGGTACATATGTATATCAAAGGATACACTCTGTAAGTAAATGTTTTTTTAAATAATAAAATCTTTAACGAATTGTTTGTTTGTCTTCTATTCTTAGAATGCTTCCACAACTCCATGCAATCTAAAAAAGCAATCATTTTTCCTAGTATACTGTAATTATAATTTATTATCCTGCTCGACTTAATACTGAACAATTATAATTAAAGTAAATATGAATATTTACTTGATTTAAGTAATATTTACACAAGGCAGAACAATTGCTCTCTTTGTTGATATGTTTCACATCTGTAGATTGTTAATTAGGCAATACATACATATCAAATGCTATGTGACAACTCAATTTAAGCCACTGTGCGAAGCTGTGAAAGATAATTACATCTTGACACATTCATATTTTGCTTTTACATTTTGCAGACTGTTTGTATAACCATTTCCTTTTCCGTGTAAACATAAGTTTTGAGCGAGAATAATTTTCTTGCCCTGCCAACTGTCACATGGTATTAGCATTTCCATTTACAGTTTCATTTTTGGGATAACTGCGAGGAGTACGAAGTGACTTAACTCATAACCACTAGAAAGGATAAGCACACTAAAAAGTGGGAGCAGCAGGAAGGGCGCCTGTTAAAGCAAGAAGTGCAAAACTTTAAACGGCAGCTTATTTAAATTACTTTTATGAATGGCAAAAGATTTAGCGAAATTATGAAAGAATGAATTATAAAAGATGTGACCTCAATATAATGCCTTTTGCGGTCGTGCTGCGGAATGCTCGCACAGATATTCCCCAATTCCATTGCTACAGGTTTTCATATAATGCCAGCATTACGGTGGCCGCCAACGCACAAACTATGACTGGAATATACATAATAATAACTGAACAACTTTTTGCTCATATTAAAGTTAACAGTCAAAAATTGGATTTTATGTATTAAATTTTAAGTGAATGAAATATTGTATTCATTTTGATAAAATTAAATATAAATTGTGAAAATTTTGTACTGAATTTCTAATGCTATTATAATATTAAAGGCTTTGTATTCAAATTCAGTGATATACGAAAATGAACAAAAGCCCCTACTTATTTGGTGGGGAGGGGGGAAGGGAAAGAGCCAGTAGCGAGTACATTGCTATGGTATATAGCTCGGAAAAGTTATTAAGTATTGCTAATGTCATTCATATTTTGAGGAGTGATTAAATTGGATTCTCCTGCGGCAGCAAAATTTATTATTTTAAAGTTATTTACACATCAGCAGAAAGTCCTTTAGAATTGATATTTGACTCAAGTCACGAAGTTACTTCGGATACTTAAAGATGAAGTAAATGAACATTTATTTAAAACTTCTCTGGATTTAATTCACAGATATGGAAAAAATGTTGGTTTATAGATATGTATAGTCCGTGAAGTATAAAATTACAAACATTAATCTACTCAACAATAAAACAATTTTTAGTATTGAAATAAGAAAAAAAAATTTCCTTTGGATCAGTTGGTTAAGGTGCGCTGGCTCTGAGCTTTAAATTTGGCAGGACACAAGCTCGATTTCTGGTGCTTGCAGTCTCAAAAAATTATTTACGAATAAATAAATACAAGAATTATTTCCAAAACCACTGATGATGGGTATTTGGTACTACTCGAAACAGCTATATGGTGAGCTAAGAATTCAATTAATTAAAATAATATAAAAAAAATTTTTGTTGTTGTAGTTCACTACTATTCGAAAAAATCTCTTTAAAAAAATTTTCTAAAATATCGGTTACATATATTTGAATAGTATCTTTCACTAAGGAGAGTAAGAATCCATTTTGTGTTGAAGCTATTTGAGCCAGTGCACTTGAGCACTTTTACTCTTTCTTAACTGGAGGTATTTTCAAAATCCCTCTTTACGCCTTACCTAAATTATTGTTTATCATTTTATCAGACTAAGAAATAATTAACCTCAGATCTGCATACCTACCCGAGTAGCCTGTAACCATTCTGAGATTTAATTTTCAAGATCAATTCTGATGAAAGAAACCATAATGATCATGATCATTTCTTTTGTCATAATGAAAAGAAACTATTTTCAACAGACTACTGGTGATGGATATTTGGCAATAATCGAAAGAGCCAGAAATTTCAATAATTGATCAATAATAAAATTTTGTTGTTGTAATTCACTACAGCTCAAAATTACCTCTCTAAATATTCATTTATTTCACTGGATTTTTTGTTTTGTATTATTCATAAAATAACTCTATAAATATCAGCTATCAACTTTACTTACTTACTTACTGCTGTCCTTGTATCCTAGTCGAGCATAAGGCCTCAATGATTCCTCTAAATCTTACTCTGCTACCTGCGTCTGTCGGTAATTTGTTCCAGGAGTACTGTGTATCTTTAAGCTTCTGCTCCACGGTTCTTCGCCATGTCTTCATGCCGGCGGCTACCTTGTGAATTTTTAGCGCGTTAATTGACGGTTTTGCTAAGTTTGGCTTAAAAATTAATAATTAATTAATAAATCTATAATTAAGACCCATTAGAAAAAAACACACTTTTTGTCGAAACATAATGGAGTGTTCATCATTATACCATTAGTCACCATCATTGAAAATGGTGCAAAATATCTAAAACGAATGCAAAGATTTTGCTGCCCATCTTGGAAACAGCGGGTTAAGACTATTGTTGTGTAGGAAGAAAACAGAGTTAAAGTTTTATAATATTTTTACTGAGGTTTAAAGCTGCACCACATCTCTAAGAATATGGGTTTGCCGTTTTCTAAACAGGTTAATTAAAATCTCTTCTGCTTATATAATTTGGTTTATATTATTTTATACCGCATTCAGTTACTTACTTTTTACTTACTAAAGTAGAATATTTTAATTTTTATCAAGTAGACGGGATAAATTTTTCTTTTTTCCATACATTTAATATTTTTTTAATTCATTTTATTTTGGTTTTAGTGAATATTTGCGTTTCACTTGTTTTTATTACTTTAAGTTGAAGCTTATATTTTCATTATAAAATTTTATTGTAGATACAGCAATAAAATTTTTAGCGCCCAAATTTTAAAATATTTATTTTGAAATTGGAAAAATGGATTTTTCACGAACTAGTAATCGCGGTCTTATTCCTGTAGGTTGCGTACTATTACCTAAAGCAAAAATTCGACCAAATTCAAGAAATTCAGTTTCATCTAGGAATGCCGGTTTTCAACAAAATAGAAAGCGTATTTTCCCTACCACAACATACAATCATCCAAGAGGAACTATATTAACCGCTCGTCGGCCACATAATACAAAAAAGTCAATAAACCAGCTTACAAGCGGAAACGTCCATGATGTTATCAATAATAATAAAGATGATCAGTTACGAACTCCAATTTCATTGGAATCATTTATTCAAGTAACTAAACCATATTGGGCAGATGTTGATTCTTCAAACCCATCTCCAAATAAACCCGCTGGTTCATTTCGTACAATTAATCCAAACCATGTAGTGAAAGCAGTGCATGATTCCGGACCAAACACTCCAATCTTGTTAGGTAAGTATTTAGCAAGAACAAATGCATGTTTCACTGGCACTATTAAAAGCATAACACCAAGTGTTGCTGTTAGTAAGAATAAGTATGCAATAATATTGGACAAATCTGCTAAGAATAAGGAGCAATTGACAAGCGGCCCAAATGAAATGGCAACACAATACAGTACAAATATTGCTGCTGCCCCAAGAGCCCCAAATTCATCAATATCTATAGAGCAACATCCTAAACAAATTCTGATACGAAAAAAATTATCAACAAATTCGATTATTACCAAAACACAAAACACAATTAATAGTGTTAACGATTTTAAACCAAATGGTTCATCAATAATCGATAAGTTCGTCAAAAATGATATAAGGAAGGTGGCAACGACTGCGCCTTCTACTGCAGTTATAAGCACTACTCAGAACGTTTGTAGAGCAGTTAATAATTTAACACCAACTTTAGCAGATAAATTTAATAATCTTATAATTCAAGCTAAGGTCTCTAAAAATGGAGCCATCAAAAAGATACCATTAGACTTAGGTGTGAATTCCGCTTCAAAACATAAGGCTAGTGAGCTAAAGTCTGATATTCTTAGTGCTAATATCAAAAATTCTGTAACAATTAAACCACAAACCGAAGGCCTGGTGAACTCTCTGACAAATACAGAACTAAACTCAACAACTGCTAATACTGGTGCAATAGCGAAGTTTCTAATTCTGTCCAAGCTTAGAAATCAAACAACTCAAGAACAGTACTCGAAGGACACTGGGACATTGGCCAATGTAGATGAAGCTGAAGCATACTCGCTCACAAAATTGCACAAGACTTTAGCTGAAACTAATGAACTAAGGAACACAAAGTGCACTTTTCCAGAATCGAAGAATCTTCAGAATGTTGCTATAATGAGAAAAGCAGGCGCTGCTGCTATATCATGTCAAAATATAAAGCAAACTCGTGCTAATAATGTAGAGAGAATACCATCGCCTGTACCAAAAAGAATAAAAAGAGATCCACTCAACTCAGGAAAATCGCTTATAGAAACCGTTATTGATTCAACACCTTTTGCCATTGTCGAACCAAACATTCAAACCGAAGTGAACCATGCCAAAGTCGCAGGTATTAAGTAATATAAATATATATAGTTACGTACAATAATTAGTTGTGGATATATTTCCTTTTTATTGGTTCGTTTAAAATAATTTATGTAAATGTAAGTCCAAATTTTTTCTGTACCAACAGTCTTGCCATATATTTGAAAATATTATTGCTTTAACACATAATATACTTAGCTCTTTTTTTTTTAAAGATAGCCCACAGAACTCCGACAATTTTATCGAAAATATGTTGAGAAATGTTATTACCCAGTACTCGAACCTCAATCGTTAGTATAGATAAACGCGTAAGTAATTGGTAAATCCTAATATGATTTTCAATTTTCTTCTATTAGCTGAGTCTACAAAATCTTTTGCAAATGCCTTGAAAAACTGGATGAATTCTGTGGAAGAGCGTAATTTAAAAATTGAGTCAAAGAGGGATGCATTACAGCAGTTAAATAACCTAATTGATGAAAAAAATCGGGAATTTGCAGAATTGACTAAGACAATGCAGTACCTAAACTTTTCTGGACAAAATGCAACTATTGATTTTGAAAATTACTATAACCGCCGTGCTGCAATTCATGCAGACACGTTATTGTTAAGTCAGCAATATAAGCAGTTGCTAAGAAGCGGGTATGGTTCGGACTTAAATTGGGCCTTAACTAACGATGATGCGCACAATGTTCTAAGTAGTTTTGAGGAAGACCCATTAGCTGAAATTGTTCGTATTTGTGAATCTCATGGCCAGACTAACGCTTCATACATTATTAGAGAACTAGTGAAAGATTTGTAATATACGATTAATGACATTTTTAACATGATCATGTATGTCACAATAATTCCAAATTATAATGTGTATTATTCAAATCATTTATAATTACTTTAATTTTTAACATGTTACATATATAAGTGAGTTCATTGATTTTAGTTAACATTCGTTTTTTAATTAATAAAATTATCGAGACATTCAAAAAAACATTTCTAATGAGTCAGGTTAATCGACATTTTCATATATTCATATATGTTTCGGTAAGAAAAATTTTGTTGTTCGTGAGTTTATGAATAGTATTACTACGAAGATCATCTTCCAAGCAAAATTAAATGTATTCCCCCAAATTAATATCGGAAGAAACATATCAGCAATTAATTAATTTTGTTTAGAAAACATAAATAAATTTATCGAATTTATTGGTCAAATATAACGCTTCTAATGACGAAAATAAACTAGAAGGGTTCAAACAGTAATGAAGAAGCAACAACAAAAACTCGATTAATTTATTGAAATCTGACCATACAATATCTAATAAATTAAAAATTATAAATATCTTATATGTTAAAAAGTGAGTCTCATACATCCGGATGTGGACATCTAAAATGTATAAAGCAATAAAATAAAAATGTGTTATGTGTACATAATCTAGTCTGTTAGGTGGTGGTCAAAATGATGTTTCACTATATGAGTGTTTCCGGTATATCGACAGTTTACATTAAAACAGCATGTTGTTCAAAGATTGTACTGCATAATAATAAGCGATTTATGCGATTTATACTAATCAGCAAATTTTCATTGGCAAATTTTACAATTATACTTTTGAGTGTTCTCCGATGGCACAGACACAGTTTTTGACAAGAAACTCAACTAATGTGTGTGGTCAAGTATTGACTTACTTGACATTACTCCGTCTCAAATTAATATGTTCCTGAAGGTAAAAGTGACTAATTTTACTATTTTATTTAATTAAAATTAATAAAATTATACCTTTGTGTGTTTTGTAATGACATTAAGTTAGACTTTTTGACAGAAGCTTAAATAACGTGATTACTCTGGAAAGTTCTGAATTTTTTCTGTTCCCGAAGATAAAATGGCGGGTTTTGTCATTATACCTTTGAGTGTTCTGTGATGATATACTCAAAGTTTTTAATAAAACACTTAAATAATGTGACTGCCTAAATACGTTGTGAGTTTTTTCTGTTCCTTAATCTGAAACTTTTATTTAGTAGAAGACGTTTAAAATCGATTGTAGTCATACAAAATTATTTATCAAAGGAACTGAAGATCATACTTCAATCAATCTGCGGCAAATGTATTGATGATTGGGTTTTGCCTTAGCATAGTTGCAATCCATTCATTGAAGTCTGAAGTCTACTTTAAAGAGAACAAAATTAATTTTAAGTGATTTTTTGTGTTTTATATATTAATTCTGTATACTTTTACATAGAATCAGTATCGTGACAAATAATGATCAATAAATACCAACAAGTTTTAAACTTTTTGTGTCAAAAATTCTGCACTTCGAAATTGCTTGGAACTAGCGAAAGTACTTAATAACCCTGAGAGAAAGATTTAAAACTCTATTAATGCTTATTTACTTTGCGAAATATAAATTTGACATTTTTCAAATGATAGCAAATGCACTTCATTCCTCGTGCTGTTCGAGGGCCATCCGCATTTATACTCAGATACATAGCAGTTCCGTCAAGTGTTTATCCTTCTGCACACTGCTTGCTTTCATTTGTTTATTAATAAAGAATTGTTAGCTAGTGCAATCCAAATGTGAGCGACATACAAACAGACATCGTACGATGTTCAGTTCATAAGTGGGAGTGTTTGTAAACATTCATTTGGTTTGAGGGAAAGTTTTTGATTGTGTGCACACATAAGCGGGTCTGTCGCCTCGTTGGTATGTGTGTATTTATTTATGGTAAAGTCTATTGGGGTGTGAAATAGTGACTATGTGCTTTCGCCGCATAATAATATTATTATCATCTGTTCCACGCTTGATGAAGCTAATGCCACGTCATCAAAACGAACTCATACAACTTCTCACGTATATATGTAAATAGATGTGTATGTACATATATAAACTTTTCAAAATACTTTTCACAATGCCAACAACAGTCAAAGCAACACATATGTTGCAACTTCAATGTAGGAGTACTTGTGCCCTCAGCATAAGAGAATGAGATGTTTCCTAATCTATATCACAGAATAAAGCCATTCACATTGCTACAAATACATATCGTTATGCGCTTTTATTATTTTTATTATTTTTTTCATTATTATCCTCTTTATTTATTTATATTATACTAAAAATACAAATGCAGAGCCATACATATATGTGGCGTAGTGCTCCGCTTTACTTGATTCAATGCTCTCTAACGTGGTTTAGATGCCTAAAAGTTCCTCATACATCCATCTACAAATATATGCTCTGTGAAGCTTAACATTTTTCAGTAATGGAACGCAAATGTTATATTTCTCATGTTATTTTGACTTAAATATTTATACAGCACGTTGAAAGTACATTAGCGCCATTTTTCCTTTATACGAATATAGCACCATTTTTTTCGTCCCTAACAATTTCTGTTGATAATGTTAAATTCTTGATATTTGAAGCATTTCTTACCCAATGAAAATGATATACACAGGTGCATTCGAAACAATTTACATGTGTGTTGAAATATATACTAAACATGTAAATAATACTTTTTGATTTCAAAAAAATATGACAAAAGTAAAGGTATGGATACAATATGTTTATTGTACATTTTGCACCGGGAATAAACCTTTCTGACACTCATAAGTAGATCACTTACCTCTGAAAATTTGCATTTCGGGACACTGCTTTTAATTTAAGCATGGTTAGACGTAAATTAATTATAAGAAATGGGAATTTGTTGAGCTATTCATTCAGTACAACCGAAAATATTAGTGTCTTAAGTAGTTGCCTGCTAGGTGCGATTTTCTTTTCAGTACTTTGGTTGATGCCAGTTTACGTACTCTCAGGTATACATATATATATACCATATGTGCTGCACATATATAGATGCACATATGTCAGACATCAACGAATAAACCGCAATCCGGACAAACAGATGTTGTCATCTTTTAATGCAACAGACAACTCTGGAAATCATGTGGTCAGACATAACATTGCATTAATTTTTTTTTTGCAACTATTCCTAACTGATAATATTTGCTTTGTTTTGTTAATTGAATAATGTTAATAAACTTCTCAACCTAGATTTTGTCATCAGTAACTATGTTCCTCAATAGTCCAATATGACGTTGAAATCTAACATATGTACATCTGTATATATGCATATATATAGATCGCAACCCGGACAATCAGATATTATCAACTCCATGCCTTTAAAGACAACGAACAATTCTGCAAATCATATGGGCAGACTACACATTGCAATGCAGATATATTGTTTAATAAATAATAAAAAAAAAAATTATTAAATAATAAAAATAAAAAAAAAGAATATGTGAATATATACTCACATAAATATAGTATGCCTAATAAAAATGAAAAAATAAATGCCACTGATGTAAAGTTACTGAGAAAAATATTGCACGAATATGATTCTCGGAACATATTGAAATATATCGTCACTAACATAGTTGATAGATTCTTTCGAGATATTCTTAACACCTTACTTTACAGTCTTTTTAGTTTTTCGTCAGACCGTCTGTTATGAAACGAAATATTTATGCAAATTTTTAATCAAAACTCGATTAATTGTGTTTTCCGTTACATTAGTTTTCACCTCATTTTAACATCTTCGATTAGCTTTGAAAAAAAAATTTTATGGATTGGGTATGTAAAATGAAAGAAGGTTGCATACAATCAAAAACTCCAAACTCTGAAACCAAAATCCTAATATTTACGAGTATGCAGGTTATCAGAACAAGCTTACTTCATCTTTGCATAGCATTTACAAAAGGACCCCATCTATATTATACAAACTCCAATCAAATCAGTATATAGTTCAAAATTGTTTAATACCAGCGATCCTACTGATCTATTGTGTTACCGTATAAGAAACTCAAAGGTTCAAAAACCACTTTAAACCTTTGACAAAGCTCTATATACTTTTTAGAGGGATATTCTGAAGTTAACCAAGATACTCAAAAAAGGATTTCAACTATTCTAAGAAGAAGAAATTCGAATATGCACAAATAAGGCCTGAACCAATAAATTAGGATGGATTTTTATACTATACCTTCTGCTCAAAATCTGCTGGGATTTTGTTGTTTGTGAACTACTCCTTAAGTAATATACCTTTTTCAAAAATTATTTTCAATTGTTATGTTGGTACACCCTTTCTTGACATATGGTATAAATTTGAGCGCCACCTGTCAATTAGTTTGTTTACAGCAGCTGTTACCTTAAGAGACTGCCTCAAGTGCATTTAGCGATTTTTACTATGGAAAATTCTTGTTGTACGCGATTTTTTGACCAAACACGGCTGTCAACAATACTGTCATCGCTCAGACACCATATTCGTCAGATCTGGATCCGTGCGACTTTTTGCTGTTTTCGAAACTCGAATTGCCCCTTCGTGGTAAGCGTTTTGAGTCAATTGTATCGGTAAAAGAGAATTCGCCGAAGGAACTAAAAGCCATACCTTCACGGGTCTAAGAAAAGTGTATGGAAGATTGGGTTAAGCGTTGGCATATGTGTATCGCTTCAGAAAGAGCATATTTTGAAGGAGATAAAATAAATTCGGAATAAAATTTAAATTTGTGTGTTTTATTTACAAAATCCGAGTACTTTTTGAGCAAAAGGTACATAATAATCAATATGCAAAGTCAAGCCAGTAGCAAATATGGAGAAATAGTCTGACAAAAATTAAAAAAAATTTAAAGTCATTATATTCGAAGTTAATATCTACATTTAATTACTAATAATTATAATTTATTAATTACTTAATGAACTCGTAATATCAACTTGAGTAGCAAAGAATATTTTCTATTTTCTTCTATATGCATTTCAAGCATTTGCTATCAAGTGGGTATTCCAGAGTAATCGAAATCATTCCAAATAATTGATTCACCAAAATAAATTCTAAAATAAGATAAATTAATAATTCTAGTATAAGAACATTGACTCTAGAGAACCTCCACATACTAAAAAACATTGACTAAGCCATCAACAGGAAAGAGGACAATTACAATAGCTGCATCAGTCAGCTACTATTACTAAAACTTTGACTACATAATCTTATTGTATTTCATTTATATATTGTAAAAAATGTATTAATTGTTAATTTCTTAAAACTAAAATTGTAAACAGTACAATTATATATACAACAATATAACTACATATATATATATACAACTATATACAACTATATATATTTTCAATAGCCGTTATGATAATACTCGCCCTAAAAAAGATGTCAAAAACATTTCGAATCATTGGCGGCAGTTATGTAGAATATTATAGAAGTTGGCTGTCTAAAGCACGACACACGGACCTCATGCACCCCGCGACTAATCTTTGAGTGGCCCGTGACATGTTTCTTATCGATCAGAATTAGGCAAATTTTTTTTGTGTTGTATTTTAATAACATTACATTATTTTATTTTTATAGTATCCAAAATAAATATATTATAAGGGTTTAAATAATTTCTTGAACTTAATGTTAATTTACTTAATTTATAAAGACTTTACTATATATTTCTTTGTACAAGTGGTTCAAAAACGCGTATCCAGTGCCGTAAGTCATAACACTAAAAATAAGATATTTTTTGTGTGGCAACAATGAATATTAATAACTGTGGCATTGATAAAATTGTAAAAGATAAATTAATGAAGATTTAATAAAACTAAGTTTAACATTATCGCAGTATTTTTATTTTTCTCTAGCAAAATTATGGATGAATATATTTCTGCGGCCTTCCAATCTATTCAGTGATTTAAATTTTTAGTAAAAATTTTATTTTTAATAAAAATAAAAAGCTTGTAACGCTTATATTTCATTTTTTTTTGTCACTTCAGAAACAGAAACGAACAGAATAGTATTTAAACTTAACAATTAAAAACAAAAAAAAATAATTAATTAATTTAATTTTACTACAGCTGGTTTATGATTTCGTTCTAATATAAATACAGCAAGTGAATTTGTTTATAAAAACTTTCATAGCAAAATAACAAAAGTCCAGAAAAATCGGTGAATATAAAAGTCAACTACGGCTTGGGTCAGTTGGTTAAAGAGTGCTGACTCTGAGCTTCATATTTGGCAGAACCCGAGTACTTGCAGTCTCAAAAAATTATTTACGTATAATTAAATACAAGAATTGTTTCCAAGACCACTGATGATGGGTATTTGGCAATACTCGAAATAGGCTTATGGTCAGCCAAAAATTCAATTAATTAAAATAATATAAAATGAATTTTTGTTGTTGTAGTTTACTACTGTTCAAAAAACCTCTTCGGCTTTTTTTATTAATTATCAATAATTCTAGTATTTTATTTAACTAGAAAAATATTTCTCTTTTTATAGTGTAAATAATAATACCTACTCGTATAAATACATGGAAACGATGTAATAAATCGTTTATTGTAAGATAAAAAAGTTCTTATGTGACATCCTTCCAGAGCATTTAAATTTATGACTTTAATATCATCATTTTCGCAACCAGTTTAATTTGAAGTAATTTTATTTTAGTGCATAATTGAATTGTTAAAGTTAAACATCACTTTCAACTTCCCATAACAGAATCCGCTTTAACATAATATAATATAATCGCTTCACGTATTATAAAATACTTCAGCGCCAGTAATTAAGATGAATTCTACAAGCTTAATTAAGACTCGCACACATTTTTAATTCCTTATTGTATTTCCCCACAGAAATATTAAAATATCATTCTCAATAGTGCTTGTGAGCGCTTAAGTGTAACTATTTCAATACGACTTAACAATAACAGCCTTTTAACTTTACGAGGACTTAAGTAAATATTAATTTATATTAATAGGAGTTATAAACGTTATTCAACTTACGGTTGGAAATTTAATTTTAAAATCCTAAGCCGTTTGCTCTTAATGGCATCAAACTTAGCCATTCCTCAAATGCTAAATTAGTGAGTATGCATGATTCTGTGGAGTGCACGGTTTCAAATATATATGAACAAATCTTTGTATACCTCATGTGGATGCAGACACACAAAGCCTCTATTAGTGTGGCTGTGTACTAATAATATTCACAATGGTTTTTGTAAGGCTTTGGTGCCGTTAGTAGAACTATTATTCGTTAGAATGGTAGAGTGGTAGAATGGCAGAATGCTGGAATGCTAGAATGGTGGAGTGGTGGAGTGGTGGAGTGGTGGAATGGTGGAATGGTATAGTGTGGCGTTGTGTGCGCTTCTTTGTTGTGCTCATACTGGCATACAGTGCTATTGTAACATTACAATTGAATGCATCCCATTATAGTGACTACCGACTATAATACTTATTTCTATACCATTGTTATGTGGAGACTTTTTAACAACACTTTAAATATAAAAATATGAATTGCAGTGGTTTTTATAAAAACGTTGGCATATGCTATTATTTTACTCCTTACACATTAGACTTATAACAGCGCTGACAATATTTAAGCAATTCTTTTCATTTGTATCATGAATTTTACATACATAACTGCATAGAAATATATATAAAGTGATTTATACATACATATATACATATATATATAGCATAGGCACTTCTATATAGATACATATGTTTATATAATGTATTTATACATACACGTTTTGACTAATATATATGGACTTTTATGCTCACAAGCACATGACATGTGGCCAGTGTGCCATAGACAAAAGGGAACAATGAACAGTTGTGAAAATGGTCGCAATATTCATTACAACTAAAGTGTTTAGAGTTTGGAGCTTGAAGCTTGAAGCTTGGAGTTACTGTTATGTCTGCATGAATACAGTAATTTTTATTGACAGTACTTTCGAATTTTATTAAGCGCACATTTAGAGGGACTAGCACTCCCAGCTGCAAATGCGATGGAAAATTGTTGAGCGGAAGAAATAGTGTTTCTCAATTTTAGCTTCCGTTTATGAACTTTTGACCGTTGATCATATACGACTACCAAAAAAATACCCTCAAAAAGGATGCATTCTTATATGTTCATAAAATCAAATGAACATATTTCACACTAATAGCACAATTTCATAATAAATATTAAATGAAAATTGTTGTATTATATTTAATATGAGAGTTTAGTACAGAAAATTCTTATAATTCACTAATTCACTTACGAACTGAGTTATTATAAGGCTTTGTGGAACTTACACTACCTCTTCAAACATAAATTAAAAAAATTTTTCGTGATAAATTAAAAATAATTAAGTTGAGGGAAAAAGAATATAACAAATTGGATGTTTTAAAGTCTTATAAGAATCCTGACTATTGCAAGAGAAATGCAATACTTTTATATCAGGCCTTTTCTTTTGTTAACATATCACAAAAGAACAACCGCTTATTTTAAAAATAGCTTATGAAACAACAACACTGCTGACTTTTTAAGTCCAACTTTTTTGAAACCGCTTAAATAATAATTACCTCAAATCGCATGGTTCCCAAGACTAAAAATTCGTTTATTGTGAACGATTCTTGAAAGTATTTCCACAATCATGTAAAAAATAAAATATTTTTACTTAACTTTTATTCATTTTCGAAACTTTGACTTTAAATTCGTGTTTTTCATATTTAAGCCTTACGAAATTTCCAGTTCTTCCAAAACTAAAAGATCAAAAGTAGTGCTTAATGTATGTTGTTCCTTTACAAAGAATAGGTCTATTATAATTTATATGTTGATCCACGAGAAATCGATGAAAGATCTTTGAATATCATGCATTCTTCTAATAATTGTTATTAAGTTTTTGATGGATTATATATGTTCAAATAAACCTAAAAGATAATTACATATTGAATCAATATTTAATCTCAAT
>NC_051848.1:71060973-71431108 GCF_002237135.1 Teleopsis dalmanni | reverse complement strand
TATATATTTTTATTTCTACACCCCACAATTTTATCTAGAGATAAAATTTTTATCTCTTTTTTTCAATTCTTTCTGTATGCATGAATGTAAATCGTTGCCGGTACGAAGTCGTCCCATTAAATTTATGAAATGAAAATATATCTATCATAGATTTTCAAGAAGTTCGCACAAAAGCGAATGGACGCATGTACATAAACTGAAGTGATATATCCTTTATTCACTAGTATGAGTTTGCTAACCAAAAAGCTCTATAACTAACTAACTTAAAGGTATTGAGAGCTTATGCCAGTTGGACAGCAGCATCTTCATAATGGGTCCTCACATTCATATGCATAATCGTAACTCATAGTCTGTATATTGCGTCGTTAATCCAGCGGTTGTCAGGTAACTATGTAACCATTTGGTGGAGTGCCAAATGGAGGTTGTGTGAGAACTTGCATTGATGTTAAAAGCGATCAGATAAGTCACTTTGTACAATCCTTATTAGGAACTAGCGGCACTACCTAAGCGAAATGCAGTCATTGTTTTTGTGCTGTGAAGATTTCTCTAAACAACATTTTATAATATTGTAAATAAATATATGTGTATATGTAACTTCTACAAATATATATGCAGTTTTTTTTAACTTCCAGTCCAGTTCCAAAATTCTCTAAAAAGTACTTGGTCTATAATAGTATTCAATGGTGTTATTCTTAATATGACACAGTTGGTAATTTTAATAGTTTTTGAGCTGAAGTCTTACTTATAATTGTATTTATGTTTCTGAACTGGATTTTCCTTTTCATATTAAAATAATTTACTTTAGAATTTATTCTACATGATGGTGTATATCTCTGTATAACATATGATAATAATTTGATTATGATTATGAAATATGATTCTCGTTTGGTTTAAAAATTTTAACCTATAAAAATGTTGATGTATAGAGCTCTATGTGTAATAGAAATGTTAATATAAAATTGTGATTATAATACATTGGGTTTTGAGTAATTGCAATAACATTTTACAATAAAATGTTAAGGAATTAAAAAGATTTGTGTGATAATACGAATTGTAATAAGGTGCTAAAATTCTTATTGTATGCTTTTGTTTTAATTATATATATATATATATATATATATGATTGAACATTTTGACAGACTATATAATATGAACAGCACTATATAATGTAAAATTTATATTGTTTTTTTTTTATTTTTATTTATTTTTAATTTTTTTTTATTTGTTTTTATTTTTTTTTTTTAAATTTTTTTATTATTTTTTTCAATTTTTTTTTTATTTTTTTTTATATATTTTTTTTTTATATATATTTTTTTATTTTTTTTTATATATTTTTTTTTTATATATATTTTTTTATTTTTTTTTTTTTTAATAAGAACATTTACGTCCAAATGTTTCTTTGAGGAGTATCTCAAATTTTGTAATGGATGAAATAGTTGCTAATAAAATATAGGTATTGAACTTTAATATGTATATATAATTGTATTCTAATATATTCAATTTTTAGTTTAATATTTCGTTGCTAATGATAATCATTTGAAACGATTAATGATTAACATTGCTTTTTTATATTTTTAAGATATTTATAAAATGAAGAGATGGTTCGATGCATTCAGAGATGATGGTGGACCTACATTATATTCCTACTCTAATCGAACGCCTGTAACTGGAGATGTTTCAATTGTAGCGGCCAAAAAAGATTGTTTGTCAGTTTCTATTTTGCATTTTTAGTCATTTTATCCATAGTAAAAGAATGAAGGTGAAAATTCACAATATACACACATACAAATTTATTTCTTACAAAGAAAAATATGTAAAATAAAACAACTTAAAAATGTTAAATATCTAAATATTTTTTATTGATTTCATGCTTTTTTAAAAAGTCAGCTTTAGAAATCTTCCACAAAAGCATATATTCTACTAATCACATATATGTTATATTATATTGCATTTTATTACTATCGATTGAGTAAATCAACTGATAAAACTTATAAAGCAACTTTTTATATAAATTTCATTACTCACAATCAAATTGGGTGCAAATAAATAAATTCTTCTTAAAGAACTTATATCTAAACTATTGCCTCGGAAAGGTGCTGTATATTAATATAAGCCAACCAGTTAAATTTTTAAAATAATAAAAAATAAATTAATAAACAGAAACGATTAAAACTAATTTAACACAGATAGTTAAAGTTTATTTAAAGATATTTAAAGTTATATGGTGTATATAACCATATATCCTTTTTTGTGTTATATTGTTTTGTATTATTAAAATAAAAAATTAAAAAAAATTTTCAAATTTTATATATATATAAATTTAATTTGAAATAAGTCGAACAAAAGATATCTGGATATTGATCAAAAGATAAAACACTGCAAAAAACGTCCCCTCTTGTATTTTTTGAGAGGGCGAAATCAATAAGAAGGATGGAATGTATTTGGTTCAAAAGTTTTGTTAAAAAATAGGTGGAATTGTCTAGAACGGTAAGCATTGAGCCTCTGAATGCTTACCTCTCTTGTCAAAAAGACAAGAGAGGCAAATATTTATATATATAAAACAAAATTTTTTTGGAAATGAAATATATTTATAGAATAAAAATTATCATAAATTAATATAAATAAATTAAATAAATTTTAAATTTGACGTGAAGAAGTGTTCCTCGATAAAATAATGTTATTTATCATAACATTTTTGAAAAAGATCTAGTTTTATTTTTTTGAGAAATTATTAAAGAAATTATTATTATTATTATTAAATAATAGGCTATGAATGCACCCCGACTATTCTAGACTATTTACAAATCTCATAATTGCTCTAGGCATAATTTTCTTATTTGATTGGGAATTAAGATCTCGCTTTCAAGGTAGTTAAGTCTACGTCGCTGGGCAGTTGCATAGAATATATTCTGATGTTAATTTCTCCTCATGACAGAACTAATTGATACTTAGAAGTAGCTCTGGAAATATGTTTAAATGTAGATTGGTTTATAGTGTATTCTTGATTTAATTGCTTATTAATATTATTTAAACAAAAACATATAATATGCATTATAAATGAATTAAATTAATATATGAAATTACTTCATTATATTAATTTAATTAATTATTAATTAATTATTTATATTAAATATTAATTTAATTAATTTTAATAATTTAAAAAGTTTTAACACTCGTGTGGTTGTTGTTTGTCAGATGATTTTAGAGGGCAAAATTTAAACTTCATTAAACTATAAATTCGATCTGGTCTTGATAGAAGCGAACCTAGACAGATTACCCAAACTCAATCATATTATCTGGTATTTGACACTGTTTATCTGGCGTCACATTGTGTAAGTGCGTTTGCCAGAGTTGCAAGCACTTTTTTGGGAAAGCGCGGCAAAGTTTTAAAAATAAATTTATATACTCTTCGGAATATATACGAGTATCAAAAATGGAAAATTTGAATTTTAAAGCATCGTTGCAATATTTGCTTTATCTTTACAAATTAGAGCAGAACGAGGAAAGAAAAATTTATTTAAAAGGTCTTATTGAACTAAAGCTGTTGGAAAATCACGGACCAAGTTGTCCGGACGACAGTAATGTGAAGTCTCTGGTACAAATAGTATTCTTCTTCAACTACGGCCTGTATTTTTTAAACTTTTTAAAATTTCAGCTAAGTAAAGTAGTCTGTAATGACACTCTTCCGGACAGCGATGAAGAATAACGAAGAAGAAGCTGCGCAACTAGATTCAGCAATTATGTCCCAATATAAATATTTATTTTGTCAATAAAAATGTCAGCATTTGTTTCAATAAAAATGTTAGCAATATATTTGTGTGTTTTTGTTCTTATTTTTTTAATGAAAAACAAATTAAAGTACGTTTCCGGTAACTAATCCAACCACAAATACGCCGCCCACATGCATACCAAATGGCGGGAAATTCAATAAGATTTTTCTGCTCACAATTAAAAAGCCACGTACGTGCAGATTTACCAATATTTTCATTTTGATTATATTCATATAAGAGAAATTATTTTTTTTTTCTTTTTTATTTATGGAAGTATTAAAATTAACTTATATTTTTTATGCATTTTATTTTCCACTTAAATTCGTTCATTCAAGTAACGGCATATTTGTTTGTTTTGCGCAATTCGTATTTTTCAACGATCCCGCTTCGTTGTCCGCTAACAATTCACAATAACAATGCATACGCTATTGTGAATAACGAACTTAATGTAAATTGGTTGTTGTACAAACTAAGTCTGGAATCTTTTATTGCGCTTGAGTTAATCATAAAATAATAAATTCAAACAGCTGAGAGAGATAGCTAACAAATTTCTATACAAAAGTTCATTTTAAGTTATTATTACGACACTTGGGACTGGCAGCACTATTAATCAAATTTGTATTAATCTGAGAATCACCGAAATAGATGATTCTCTGCTTAGTTTCATTTTTGTGAGCAAATTTTTGTTGTAATCAACTACTAAGCAACTAATCAGTTGCCTGAATACCCCTATTATAATAATATTGTGATTATTATAATCACATTGTAGTGTTTAACTGCGCAACTAGTTAGACTAAAAGTTTTGGTGATGCTTAAATTGATTTTCAACAAAATGGTGAAATATTTTTGTTGAACCCGTTGACACCAGCTGAAATCACTGAAATTTTTCACCTTTTCACCTTTTTCTGGTACTTAAGGTACTTTTGAGAATGGGAATATTTTGAAAAATTAACCACGACGAGCGTTAAAAAGAGTACAGTTTTATTATCTATTTTGATTTTTTGAGAGAAAGTTTTGAGAAAAATTTAGCGCATAAATATTTTAAAAACTTGAAATGTGAAGTATAATTAATAATAAAAAAATAAAATATAATTTTATATAAAAATTGAAAAAATATTGTATTGAGAGATATGAAAATTTAAAATTTTATCTTAAATTTCCATACAACATTAACGAAATAATGTAAATTTTGCATTAAAGTTCTATGTACGTTTCTGATAAATACACTCAGTAGAAAAAGTCTGCGTTCATCCACAAAATTTTTCTTAAATTTCACATAACCTTTTTAACTGAATTTATTTTCTGTTTTCTAACTTATTTCAACCAAAAAAACAACAATAAAGTTTAAACATAAAAAATTAATAATTATTCTTTAAAAGGAAATTAAATACAGTTATATGGAAAAGCAACAGTTTTCGAAGCAGAAAAAGTCTGCGTTCACTTCTTAATATTTATATTTACCATTAATTTAAATTCATTTGCAAACACAATTGTGTAATTAAATGATATTTAATTATCAGTTGACTTCTTAAAGAGTCTAATAATTAATTTTTTAAAAATATTTCATTTAAATAAATAATAAATTTTTACAATGGAACATAAAAGATGTGAAATTAGTATTAGTGAGCGACAAATAACTGTTAAATTTTCAAAAGATGACATAAACCAACGAAAAATTGCTGAAGATATTGATCGTCAATATTTATCTGTGCCGAGAGTTATAAATAACTTTCAAGACGCGGATAATTACGTTTCTAAACCTCGCACTAGTCGCCCTTTCAATTCTGTTAAATAGAGAAAGATGCATTGTCATCAACCAGGTGAAAGTAAATCCAAGAATAACAGCCTCCAAACTGGCTGAACATATTACCGAAATACTTGAAAAATATCCTGGTACTGTGCGGAAAATTTTGAAGACAAGCATGTATTATACCCGGGTTGTACATGTTCAGTCATAATAGAATAAAATTATAAAGTTTTGCAAGAAAGCATTTAAATAAATCTGTGCAGTTCTGAAAATAAGTTATTTTCTCCGATGAAACTTAATTTTCCATATTTGGGATCTTAGCTAGAAAACTTGTGTAGAGAAAATCATGTACAGCTTATGATAAAAAAACTTAATTTCAACGGTGAAACAAGATGGTGAAGGCGTAATTGTTTGGCGGTGTATAACAAGTAATGGTGCCGGTATACTTGAATTTATACAAGATGCAATGGATGGGTATTATGGGTATATGGGTATTTATTTAATATATGGGTATTTAAATATTCTAAAAACAAATGTGACAAAAAGTGCCAGAATGTTAGGGCTTGATGCAACCTTTTTGTTGGGATAAGATTTTTTTGGCAAACTATTTTTTGAAGTCTTTTACAAATGGCAGGAGCGAGATTAATCTATTAATCTATTAATCTATATAAGCTGAAGAATGTTGATAATTATCTGGTTTTAGAACCATCATGACTTCAGCAACTTTCCAATAACTTGGAATATGATTTAATTTTATTCCCGCATTTAATAATTGTGCAAGTTTGACCACTCCTTTTGGAGGTAGATCTTTCAACACTTCACTGGTTATGAGCTCGTATCCTGATAAGTTTTTTTAATTTTAATTTTTTGATTTCTCCAGTTATTTTTTTGTTTTTTATCAGCAAAATAGCTTCGTCATCTAGGTTGTTATTTGGCTCTATGCACTGGATTTCTTCTTGACTGAAGGTGTTGCTTAGATATTCAGCCCGTACGTGTGCCTTTTAAGAGAGACTTTTCAGAGAGAGTCATTACTTTTTACTGTCATATGTCATTTTTATATATATTTTATATATTTTTCATATACATATTTTCATATATAGCTTTAATAAGAAATTTTAATTTTTAATAATTTCATTATGATATTTTTAAGCTATTTATATGACAATACTGATCAAAGGTTTTTCTAAAATGTACTTGTAATGAAATTGAAATTAAGTTAATTTAATAATTCTATTCTATATAATTAAATTAAATTAACTAAATAATTCTATTTTATATGTTTTAAGTAATTTATATTTTTAAATAATTTAGGTATTAAATTTAGATAATATACCTATTTCATAGGAATTAATTAAATAAAAATAAAAATATAAAATATAAAACACAATTATTTATTAAATAAAATGGAGCTTATTAATATACTTCATGGTACCATTGCTGCTATAGGGCATAGCATTGTCTTCACTACCAATTATATTAATAGTATTAACACTAACAACAACTATGCTTGCGCTACTGTCGGTCCTTACTAACTTATTATTGGCAAATCTCATATCTTTGAATGAAGCCAGTATAAAATTTCATCAAAAATTAAATTTAAAATAATTTAGAAGAATTTGTGCAATATATTAAATATTTTAAGAAGAAATACAAAGACATTTAGTAAGCTTCTTATAACAGTAGAAATAGTGTTGTCTGTTCATTAAATACCAAAATACTTTACTTCGTCTTTGGCTCCTTTCGTACGCATGAACTAGAAGCTATGCGGGCATTTGCTCTGATACTAGAGTTACTTCTAGTATATGGTTTTGGCCAAGCAAAGTATGTTGCGTTCTCTATTGGTGTGATTGGTGATCCCACTAACAAATTATTACTTATCATTCATGAAATAATAGGTTCTATAGTTATTACGTTTTTTCTCATTGTGTATACCTTTCAGAATTCACGACTATATTAGGCAAATTACAAGTTCCTATATTTCTATGTTTTTGGGTAAAAACTAAAGATCAGAACTTTTAAAGGATGTGGGTTTGACTAAAAACAATCCATATACTTAAGAACTAATTTGGCAGTGAAGCCTTAAAATCTAAACAGCAAAATCTACAAAACAAGGCAATAATGTGTCAATTCTGAGCCGACTAATTTAAACACATCCAATAAAATGTATGTTACCGGAATATAAATGTCTAGCTGCTCATATTACGAAATGTAGATAAAAAATATACCATGAAACCACCGCCAATAACCGAAACGATTCAAAAAACAGAAAAAGGAGACACGTTACCAGATGGCGGTGAGGGCATTGAGAAGCCGAAATCTTCTCCAAAATGAATCGAATGACTATATTAATTACATGTCCATATTCATTATAAATGCATCACGAATGCTTATTGTGCGGAGGAGCATTAGTTTTGCATATAGGTATATCGAGTTCAGGTATTGCGTCATTCCTTATGATAATATCAATAATATGTTTTATAGTAGACAAAACAATGTTAGGTTCGTGTGCTCTTTTCAAGACTTATTGCAATGTAAAGATTTAGTCGCTGGTGAAGCAACCAAATCGTCAAGCAATAGTTAGTTCCGATCTTCAGGTCACCTTTTTGTAGATTTATAAATAGTTTAGGAATGGTACAGGAAAAGGGCTACGAAAAAGACCTTCTATGTCACAATTAACTCACAATAGCACTATTAAATGTGTTGATGAACGCTCTCGAAGCCTGTTATTTTTACGATCTGCTGTTTCAGATTAAAGCCTTAAGTCAGATGGAGGACTTTTTGGTAAGACTTACTAGTATATATTTTTATTTCTACACCCCACAATTTTATCTAGAGATAAAATTTTTATCTCTTTTTTTCAATTCTTTCTGTATGCATGAATGTAAATCGTTGCCGGTACGAAGTCGTCCCATTAAATTTATGAAATGAAAATATATCTATCATAGATTTTCAAGAAGTTCGCACAAAAGCGAATGGACGCATGTACATAAACTGAAGTGATATATCCTTTATTCACTAGTATGAGTTTGCTAACCAAAAAGCTCTATAACTAACTAACTTAAAGGTATTGAGAGCTTATGCCAGTTGGACAGCAGCATCTTCATAATGGGTCCTCACATTCATATGCATAATCGTAACTCATAGTCTGTATATTGCGTCGTTAATCCAGCGGTTGTCAGGTAACTATGTAACCATTTGGTGGAGTGCCAAATGGAGGTTGTGTGAGAACTTGCATTGATGTTAAAAGCGATCAGATAAGTCACTTTGTACAATCCTTATTAGGAACTAGCGGCACTACCTAAGCGAAATGCAGTCATTGTTTTTGTGCTGTGAAGATTTCTCTAAACAACATTTTATAATATTGTAAATAAATATATGTGTATATGTAACTTCTACAAATATATATGCAGTTTTTTTTAACTTCCAGTCCAGTTCCAAAATTCTCTAAAAAGTACTTGGTCTATAATAGTATTCAATGGTGTTATTCTTAATATGACACAGTTGGTAATTTTAATAGTTTTTGAGCTGAAGTCTTACTTATAATTGTATTTATGTTTCTGAACTGGATTTTCCTTTTCATATTAAAATAATTTACTTTAGAATTTATTCTACATGATGGTGTATATCTCTGTATAACATATGATAATAATTTGATTATGATTATGAAATATGATTCTCGTTTGGTTTAAAAATTTTAACCTATAAAAATGTTGATGTATAGAGCTCTATGTGTAATAGAAATGTTAATATAAAATTGTGATTATAATACATTGGGTTTTGAGTAATTGCAATAACATTTTACAATAAAATGTTAAGGAATTAAAAAGATTTGTGTGATAATACGAATTGTAATAAGGTGCTAAAATTCTTATTGTATGCTTTTGTTTTAATTATATATATATATATATATATATATGATTGAACATTTTGACAGACTATATAATATGAACAGCACTATATAATGTAAAATTTATATTGTTTTTTTTTTATTTTTATTTATTTTTAATTTTTTTTTATTTGTTTTTATTTTTTTTTTTTAAATTTTTTTATTATTTTTTTCAATTTTTTTTTTATTTTTTTTTATATATTTTTTTTTTATATATATTTTTTTATTTTTTTTTATATATTTTTTTTTTATATATATTTTTTTATTTTTTTTTTTTTTAATAAGAACATTTACGTCCAAATGTTTCTTTGAGGAGTATCTCAAATTTTGTAATGGATGAAATAGTTGCTAATAAAATATAGGTATTGAACTTTAATATGTATATATAATTGTATTCTAATATATTCAATTTTTAGTTTAATATTTCGTTGCTAATGATAATCATTTGAAACGATTAATGATTAACATTGCTTTTTTATATTTTTAAGATATTTATAAAATGAAGAGATGGTTCGATGCATTCAGAGATGATGGTGGACCTACATTATATTCCTACTCTAATCGAACGCCTGTAACTGGAGATGTTTCAATTGTAGCGGCCAAAAAAGATTGTTTGTCAGTTTCTATTTTGCATTTTTAGTCATTTTATCCATAGTAAAAGAATGAAGGTGAAAATTCACAATATACACACATACAAATTTATTTCTTACAAAGAAAAATATGTAAAATAAAACAACTTAAAAATGTTAAATATCTAAATATTTTTTATTGATTTCATGCTTTTTTAAAAAGTCAGCTTTAGAAATCTTCCACAAAAGCATATATTCTACTAATCACATATATGTTATATTATATTGCATTTTATTACTATCGATTGAGTAAATCAACTGATAAAACTTATAAAGCAACTTTTTATATAAATTTCATTACTCACAATCAAATTGGGTGCAAATAAATAAATTCTTCTTAAAGAACTTATATCTAAACTATTGCCTCGGAAAGGTGCTGTATATTAATATAAGCCAACCAGTTAAATTTTTAAAATAATAAAAAATAAATTAATAAACAGAAACGATTAAAACTAATTTAACACAGATAGTTAAAGTTTATTTAAAGATATTTAAAGTTATATGGTGTATATAACCATATATCCTTTTTTGTGTTATATTGTTTTGTATTATTAAAATAAAAAATTAAAAAAAATTTTCAAATTTTATATATATATAAATTTAATTTGAAATAAGTCGAACAAAAGATATCTGGATATTGATCAAAAGATAAAACACTGCAAAAAACGTCCCCTCTTGTATTTTTTGAGAGGGCGAAATCAATAAGAAGGATGGAATGTATTTGGTTCAAAAGTTTTGTTAAAAAATAGGTGGAATTGTCTAGAACGGTAAGCATTGAGCCTCTGAATGCTTACCTCTCTTGTCAAAAAGACAAGAGAGGCAAATATTTATATATATAAAACAAAATTTTTTTGGAAATGAAATATATTTATAGAATAAAAATTATCATAAATTAATATAAATAAATTAAATAAATTTTAAATTTGACGTGAAGAAGTGTTCCTCGATAAAATAATGTTATTTATCATAACATTTTTGAAAAAGATCTAGTTTTATTTTTTTGAGAAATTATTAAAGAAATTATTATTATTATTATTAAATAATAGGCTATGAATGCACCCCGACTATTCTAGACTATTTACAAATCTCATAATTGCTCTAGGCATAATTTTCTTATTTGATTGGGAATTAAGATCTCGCTTTCAAGGTAGTTAAGTCTACGTCGCTGGGCAGTTGCATAGAATATATTCTGATGTTAATTTCTCCTCATGACAGAACTAATTGATACTTAGAAGTAGCTCTGGAAATATGTTTAAATGTAGATTGGTTTATAGTGTATTCTTGATTTAATTGCTTATTAATATTATTTAAACAATTTGTATTCTTTGTAGTTAAAAGAAAAAATAAAGTTATGTACATTTCTCCGGATAAAGAAAAAAGTGCGAACAGTTTATACAATAAATTGTAAGTGTAAACAGTTTCAAAATAAAACTTAAAAAAAATTAACAGCATTTAGCTGTTAAAAGATCAACGAAAATATTTTTATAGCGATCGACTACGCGAACATATATGCAGCAATAGGGTGGCTCACGTTATAAGGGGGAAAATTAAAAATGAAGTTTTGAATGAGCGGACCCCCTAGGAATATGCCATTGACCAAAAAAATGATATTCCCAAAGTTTTGGAGCAATAGGATTAAAAATGACGTTGCGCCACTCGATCAAAGTTGGGTTTTCAGTACAAAAAACAGAAATTTTTCAATTCAAGGTCATTTTTTATCTTTGTTACTTGTTTCAACAGTTATTAATATGTACTCATTTGATAGATAATTAAAATATCTTTTTAATAAGATACTGATGAGCACAATCGGTTAAAAATTATGCGCAAAACACAATAATTAGTTGAGCGACTATGCTCTGTTTTCTATTTCATGCTTTTTAGATGGCATGCACAATTACGTGATAGGTACATGCTACGATTTAGTTAATTATTTACAAAAAATTATAATTTCAAGAAAACACTTTTTTCAGTAATTAATATATTGTGTTTATTATGTTTTATAACATAAATCTGACTATGTGAAGGATAATTTTTATGATAATGTTCGACTACTTGCAGAACATATTGTTTTTCCTCTTCATATTTTGTCAAAATCGAATTATAGTCCATCATAAGCCTAATTCCTCTTTCTATACAATCATTTATCATATGAAGTCTGGCACAGAATTCAAGTGCATCTCTAGAATCTTGCGTCTCCATCCATGGCGAAGGATTGAAACTGATACAACTATTAGATAGGCAAAAACGATCCAAAAAATTTGTTATTTCTTCGGTCACGAAATCAATAAGGTTCTTTGAGGAAAATAACTTCATTAGTGGGTTCCCACTCTTTATCTAACCAGAGATAGCTGAGAGCTTGGATCTATGACCGGTAACTCTACAGTTACTATCTACGCAGATGGCTCAAAGATGGAAGGCGATACGGGAGCAGGCATCTTCTCGAAAGATATGCAGATAAGACAGTGCTACCGAATTCCTGCTACTTATAGCGTCTTTCACGGCGAGATATATGCTATCGAAAAAGAGATCAACATTAGACAACGAAGTACAATTCGTCCTTCGAATACCACGATTTTTTGTAGATAGGCCGCACTGAAAGCAATTGAATCTAAATTCCAAGATAGTATTAAAATGTCGCCATTCACTAATGAGCATCAAACATCATAAGGTCTCTTTTTGTTGGACATAGTACATTTCGAATACTTGGACATAGCAATATTGAAGGGAATGAACTAGCAGATGAGATGGCCAGAAAAGGTTCTGAACTGCATACAGGAGAGGCCGATCTGTCAATACATAGACCGATATGTAAACTGTTTAGGATAATAGAGGAAATCAATACGGTGACTACAAATTTATAGACTAACCGCGAAGACTGTAAGGCCGCTAGAATCTTATGGCCTAAGTTGGACAAAAATAAAACGAAAAGCCTTTTAGACTTCAGCAAACCTGCAGTTCATGTGCTTTCTAGAGTACTAAAAGGACACTGTTCTATTGCGCCTATGCTCCAACGAAAGCTAACTTATCGGATCTCCTCAACTTCATCTGGAAAACCAAATGGTTTAACAAGGATAACAAAGGTTAGGAACTCGCATCTCTTGGTAAAATTTTTTGAGGGCATCCCAATGGGCAATGGACAACTGTCAGCATGTGCCTTCCAAACACAACCTAACCTAGTGTGGGTTTAAATTTTCACACATTTGCTTACCATAAAAATGTATATATCTTGTACAAATCATCTGAATTATATGTAAATTGATCTCTTTAAATAAACATTTTTAGTAAGTACATGATTTTCGCCATCATCGAGAATCTTAGATGGCACCTGGGCGCCACAGGTAACCAGGTAACTACTACAAAATATGTATAGCGTAGCGATCCGAAACCTTTCATTTGTCAAGGGCGGAAACTAAACTAGGAGTGATAAATTGAATAGTTCTGTCTGCGTTATCCCAATTTTGTTGAACTGTGACTAAAGATTCAGCTTTCATTTTGAGACAAATTTCTTCATCGAATTTATTCCAATTAAAATCAATGGAATTTTTAGCCCCTCTTGCTTCGTTTGCTAAAAGGATATTAACTTCAGTCATATTTCTCTTTGCTTACGAAAAAAATTCTTGTTTTGACTACATTTTCAATTCTACTTAAATGTCTATATAAATTATTAAGTAGAAATGTATTATTTTTATTTTTTATTTATGTTTCTTCCATTTCTTGTAAACATTTGTGATTGCTGTGATAATTATTGTGTTTTGCGCATAATTTTTAACCGATTTTGCTCATCAGTATCTTATTAAAAAGATATTTTAATTATCTATCAAATGAGTACATATTAATAACTGTTGAAACAAGTAACAAAGATAAAAAATGACCTTGAATTGAAAAATTTCTGTTTTTTGTACTGAAAACCCAACTTTGATCGAGTGGCGCAACGTCATTTTTAATCTCATTAAAAATCGCATTTTAGTTTTTCTGAGCCACCCTAATGCAGCAACCATAAGTTCTAATAGAAACATCACAAAACCCATGTAATTCGATGTTGTTTCAATTTGGACCACGTATTTGACTACGCTAAACTTGTGTAAATTTTTAAGCTCGTTAAATAAATATGTAATTAATTCTTTTGTTGCTTTGGGTAGTTCTGCATCCTAATCGATTTTCTGTTTCCACAAATCTTGCAATAATCCAATCCAATTGAATAGAAAGTTGAGACGACTTGCGTTAAAATTGCATGCTTCATAGTGGTTACATATTGTCTCCTTGGTTGTAATGAAAATAGAATTATATCTTGACAAGGAATCTATGTAATACCCAAGGTGTTAGTAGTTGTTAGACCGTTTCACTTGAGATCTTTATTTTCAAAATCTAATATATTGAATGCAGAGTAATTGTATTTAAATTTTACCAGTTCAAATCCACTCTTCTTAAGAATCGCCATCGTTTCGTGTAGAATTGGTTTAAGTGCGATCTCATTGTTGAATCTATAAGGAATATCAACAACATAGAACTGAATTTTAATAGCTTAGCTCTTTTGGAATAAGTGTGTTGATATTAATCTGCTAAGTGGTGTATGTGATAATATTTAGCTGACAGATATGATAGATATGCACTGACTCTTTGTTGTTTGTTTTCCATAGAGTTTGCTGAAATTGGCAGTCTTCAGAGAATTACCAGCCGTGGTTTTTTCTGAATCATCGAAAACCACTCTTTTCTGAAGCATCGAAAACCACTCTTTTCTGAAGCATCGAAAACCACTTCTAATTTCGTACTTGTACTGTTCGGGCGCAAAACACTTTGATGTGGTATAAAATAATATGGTTAGTCAAAATTTGTATTTTTCTCATATGGCCTAACTCCTCGTATTCTGTAAGAAATACTGATATATATATTCCTAATATATAGTAATATTAGAATTATTAGGAGAATTCCTATTATGTACATGAAAGCAAAAGCGAATTTGCCGAAATACATATAGATAACATATATGCAAAAACTAACGATCGAAATTAAAGTTAAAATTTCTTAAAGAATAAAACCGACTTTAAAATATTTTCAAAAAATTAAAAACAAAATTAAAACAAATCTCTTGGGATTCAATACCAAAAAATGTTTCGGCTACTGAAAAAAAAATCTGGATTATCCCTAAAAAATAAACTTATTTAATAGAAAAGTGTGCTTAAACCAGTAAGAACCCAACCCCCACCCCCAACATCCAACATCGAAATTCTTCAAAGATTTCAGTTCGAAATTACACGAGAAATAGTAAGTGCTCCTTGGTATCAAAAACATAGAAATATTTCTATGTTTTTGTTGGTATGTAACTAACAGCCACATTCATCGGAACCTTAAGATAATTCTGGTGAAAGCTGAAGTAAAAATATGTCTTGCTTCGAATTTGATGTCGGCCCTCTAAAATTTTTACGAGACTGAAAAGAAAAACGCCGCTTCATTTTTTATAATAAAATCTTATTTTATAAAAAAAGTGTTGCTCTGCTCAGGGAAAACTATCAAAATTGCAAAGTCTCATCAAATTATCATGGAATTTAATAGGTATATCGATCATTAGAAAAAAAAAGAAAGTGACTTTTTTCTGAGCTCTTTTGCGCTGGTTTATATATTGCTTCTGTATAAAAAAACCGAAAATATGTGATAAAAATTCAAAGAAACAGTGTTAATTTTAATGATTAAAGTATGAATATGCGTTTATTAATCTTTAATCTATTTTTATATTTATTTTAACTTTAATTTAATATTTTCAAAAGCCACTGAAGATGAGTAGTTGGCAATAGCCAAACTACCTATATTGTCATTCAATAAAATTTAATTAATTAAAAATGAAGATAAGTTTTTGTGATTTACTATTTTTCTATTAGTAAAATAGTTTCCTTTTGTTATATTTGAATTAAAAAATTAAATTTATTTTAAAATAATATCTTTATTGTTATAAACAGATATTTCATTTCAGGTACATAAAGAGATTAATGGAAATTTCAACTTCAATCAATATCAATAATATAATATAAAAAACCCACAAATTATAATAACAGAAAGATAGTCGGTTTCTTGTAGGCGTTCATGCAGCTCCACATGAGCCATAAGTGCAAAAATATATAATGGACCAGTAAGTTTACAAGCTTCATAGTTAATTAAAAGATGATTTGACATACGAAACAGCCTTAGGGTGGACACACCCTTCATCGTATGTTGTTAATTTGACTTTTTGGTCAGAATCCAGAAACTTGTATATGTAATAGAATATGTCTATGTGTAGACACATCAGCACGAACAAAAGTTATTCATGACAGAAATTTACCTTACGCATCTTTCAATCTTTCAACAGATAAATAAATTGTATTTACACAAAAAAAGAATATATGTATTGAGATTTTTTGCATTTCAATTATAATAAAATTGCTAAATAGAATTACGGTTTGTACAGAAAACAGAGACAAAAATTTAATTTATGACAGCGGCAGCAAAAATCAATATAATCCTTTTATTTATTTGTTCCCAAGAGCATTAGTTATGCTTTTATTTCTTAAGACGAATGGTCCTGCAAGACCTTAGAACCAGTTCAGTTTGGTTCAGTTCAGCTGAATTCGGCTGGGTTTGGTTCAGTTGAGTTCAGTTTTGCAAATGAGCGTGTGCCTGAATTACTTTTCCTTAAATCATTTGAACAAATAATATATATATATAGATGTAAATATAAGCCCATGACTTTATTACATAGATATTTTGCTGAATGTTTTGTATTTATAATTTATAATTAGAGTCCTGCACAATATTGTACAATGTACATGTATTATATTTGTTTACATAAATGCAGACAGCAACAAGGAATTCGTCTATGTTTCAATATGTCAGAACACATTGTTAACATTTATCAAAATTGCCCTCAGCAAAAACTTTGTGTGAAAATAATTATAAATACATGTACAATTCCGTATCAAAACGACAATATAACAAAAAATATCTTTACTGACTTGACTGAATTGTTAACAAAACACAAAGAAAATCTTTTACGAAAACATCATATACAAAAGTACATAAAATCCGTACTATGCCTGCATACACATCACTTTCCCTGTTAAAACCTTCCTAATAAGACGCAAACAAAACAAGCTGAAATTAAAGCCACCCTACGGGTGGCAAGATGAATTTATAACAAATTTTACTTAATACATGGTAAGTTAACAAAAATATGTTTACCAATCTGACAACAAAAACAATTTGTCTGTTTGTTTTAATAATAAAAGCCTAATACTAGGGAACTCAGCAGATATGATAAAATAAATCACATCTGCAGCGAGCAGAAACTTCAAAGCTCCGGCCTGACCTTCTTGCCAAGCGAACACAGAAAAATTATATTCGAATTTGTTTGACAAAAAAAAGAAGAGGATGTTTTCGGTTTTATTACATATTTCAAAGAATTTGCTTTTATTAATTTTAATTTTATCATTTCATTCAGTAAAATTAAAGTCCCCCACGCACTTTTCCCCGCATGAGTACGAGTCGTCTATTCAAAAAGGAAATAAATTACGATTATAGTAATGAAAACTTAAATAACAATTGCCATAACTTCAACTTAACAGGCCTCACCTTGTGTCCTCTGCACTGCTGAGAATTTCAAGAAAAATTTAAAATATTCTGAAAATAGTTAATAATATGAATTAAGTTAGGTTATGAAGCACAACAAGTATTTGAGATACAAGGTTCATTATTTAATATAAATGAAATAAGAAATATTAGAAATACACTTTCTCATTCATTAAGTACTATGCACAGCATATCAACATAAATTCCTTTAATATACAGCAACCTTATTCTTATGAATTAGAAGTATCATACCAGCTAGTCCAACTTCAAAAGATTCAGGTCCCTTTTTTCACTAGACCCAACCCAACCAATCAAAGCTTGCATTGGAAAATGTAGCTAAAAGTTGATATACGAACATTTTTTGCGACAGGCCAGCAATAATTTGGCAAGTATTTCTTCAGCAGACAGGCGTAACAGGAAATGGCCCTTATATTCCAATAGTAATAGGACTCATATTACTTCAGCACACAGACATAAGAGCGACATGACGTTCGTAATTCAAGTAGAGCAGCTTCGACAGAAGTAAATCGTAAGTATCTAAGCTAATATCAGTCCAAAGCCGACACTCAACAATAGGCCGACATGGAGCGACGTTGAACCTTCCCTGTCGAATCACCTGTCGAGGAAAAGACACCCAAACACATATAAAGTCTTAATTTTTGAGCTCCTCATATTTAAATTCACTAAATACTAGCGTTTATTAATTTTTTACAATTTTTCAATTCACACGATTATATTTCCAACAATAGTATAACCTAAATACTAGCATTTACCAATGGTTCTATATCCAACTTTTTATCTACAATTACGAGAAATGCAAAATTAAAATTTGTTTCCTAATTAAATAAGCAAATTTCGATTCTTCTTCCAATTAACCTATCTACCTACCTGAATAAGTAACAATAAAAATCTAGAAAAAACGGGGACTGAGAATCGATTTGAAGTATCCATTGGGTCACCTAAAACTGATTATTGCTATTAAACTGTTCCAAAATCTTAAATCTGCTTTAAATTAATTCGATCTAAAATATATTCAACAACACTTCTTTATTCAGATCTTTACATTTAAGCTAAGCACTTTCGGTTATAATTAGTACAGTCGATTTTAAACATGTGAGCATATTGTGATTACAGAAATAGATAAGGTTAGGTTAGGTTATACCGACGATACCAAGGTATCAACTTAGGCCTATAGGCTCATTGCTTCACCTTATAATTAAAAACTCAGGGGTTAGAAACCCTATCGCAAAGCTTACAATGCTCTTCAGAGAGACGTCTTGCTGTTTGTCAAGTCCCTAAAAAAGGAAAACCCTTAAAGTGATAAGGGGCAAGTAGGTAAGTAGATAAATGCCAGTAGCAGTGCATCTTGCAAAAAACAGAGTTCGAAAACTTCAACCCAGAAAGACAAAATACCAACCCCAAAAAACCCGAACTCCAAAAATTTACCAAATACGACTTTTGGTTCAAAAATGGAAGCATTGTGATACTATAGATAAAATAGAGACATTCGTGTACTTACGGTAAAATATCTATATTTTAGACTCTAAAAACATGTTTTTACATTAATAAAGCAGACAATATCTTTAATGTATGTGATAGTGATATGGGATTGACGTCAGGGAAGGACAACTTCAAAGTCGATGTGTGATTCTTGTCAGTGTTGGTAAGTAATAGAGTATACCTATAAGTAACTAAATTTTTTTTCTTTTCCCTCCTAGCCACAACAGTCTCTAAGAGAGTCCCTAAAAGTTAGAAGGAGTCTATAATTGGTAAGCAGGAGTGATTAATTGCTCAGTTCTTTTTTGTCCAAAGGCAGACAATATCATATGTCTAACGAAGATAATTGTGTTCTTTGCATCATCTCTAGTCCGCCATAGTCCACTATAACGAAAGCTAAAGACATTCGTATATCTAATGTAAACGAGATTTAATAGAAAAATATCTACCATTAAACTATAAGTTAAATGGTAATAAAAATTAAAAATTAAATAATAACTTTTTAATAATTTATTATTTATTTTTTACTACATAGAAAATTGTTTTTGTTTATAGACACATAAAAGTTTTCAGACAAGTGTACTCAAGAACTACGACTAAAGCAGATTTTTGCTTGCAGATGACCCTAACCGAACAAAAAATACTTTGTTCTTTAATAGATGATCAGAATGTTTTTCATTGATTTCCTAATACCATACGG
Organism: Teleopsis dalmanni; assembly: GCF_002237135.1. Taxonomy (NCBI): domain Eukaryota; kingdom Metazoa; phylum Arthropoda; class Insecta; order Diptera; family Diopsidae; genus Teleopsis; species Teleopsis dalmanni. The sequence continues at coordinate 71,411,283 of NC_051848.1, read as the reverse complement.
GACTAATAACTTTCCTCCAAATACGTTTTACGTGGCTCAAATCACAGTCCAGCCGTCTGAATAAATAGGGTAAGAAGTTGATCCCTTCTTCAAGCAGACATTACACTCTCTCATTTTAAACAAACTGATTTAACCAACAAAGAAACACAAACCATGGTAATATATCTAATATCCTATATGCTCGAATATATTCAAAGTTGTTAAACTGAGAAACCACCTCTGTATTAAGTTACTGAGACGAATAAAATCTTTAGACTTCAGTATATTAGTATCTTTAGTGTGTTATTAGCGTTATGACTTAAAAATAAAATATACCTTGTTCTCTATTCAACGACCTCAATTATGTAAAATAGTAGTCAATAATCGAAATTCAGTTAAAGTTACTAGGTACAGGCTGCCTTAGCTGAATTGCAGTTTTCAACAATGCACTATTTTTTTAATTGAAATAAAATTTTATTGAACCAATAAAATAAAAATGTTGACAGATATTAAAATTTATCCACTCATTTTGAAATTTAGATATGTTCTTCTTTAGCAGAAACTATGATCCTGAGTCCGCCGACGTTGGACAATCGAATTGCATTAATGTGATCCTTGCCCATGGCCTTCTGTTGCAAATTAGTATAACCGAAGAGTTGTGGTTCAATCAATGAATGGCAAAATTTATTTGCGATGTGATCACTTTGTGAAGTTCTGAGGACTATTTCTAAAAGCTTTTCGAAATATGTTCCAGGTACAAATTAAATAAAGTGATTATATTTAAAAGAGATTCAAATGTTAAATGTGTAACATATTTAAAAACCATTTAAGGCATTGATTTCTAACTCTGTCGTAATATATATCAACCAGTAAGTAATAATTGTTACTGCAGCAATAATACTACAGCTTAAGTATATAATTAATACTTAAGCTACAAAAATTTAAATACAATAGAACCTTTATTATTCAAGTCCCAATATAACAACAAAACCCTTCGAATAGTGGATCCTCTGATATTTGGATTTTTCGAATAATGGAGATGAAAGAAACACGTTTGAGTAAAGAAGTTTTATTGGTTTTAGTTATATCTCATCTCTTTTCGAAGGAAAAAAAAATTACAATATATAACATATTTGCAACGAAAGTATATTTTTTATAAAGGAGGAGAGTCTGCTGATTTTATTGTGAGTATTTAAACGATTGTTTTCATATATTGACAAAGGAACTTTTTTTGTTTTGCTTTGTGAATATTAAAGACGTTGTTAAATTTAGTATTCGTAACTATCATTTCAAGCAATTACTTATGAATTAAAAACATCAGGAAGGTATCTTACCATGAAATTTATCATATTAAATCTTCATCTTTTAAAGAATAGTGATTTTAAATAGCGTATTGAATGGACACAAAACTTCATCAATATTATACTCCTATTAAGTTAAACGTCAATAAACAGCTTAAAGAATTTATGAATTCACATTTTGTTTAATAAATACCGATTTGTTATTATTTATATTATTTATGAACAATTCATTTACTTAATGCAATGACAAACTAGATAATTTATCAATTCGTTAAGTTAATCTCAAATACACTCTCTACTCTGAGATGAAAGCATATCAAAATTATTAATAAGTTTAAAACAGGACATTACATGTTAAGGTATCATGTCAACAAAATCAGCCTTTCAGGTACCAATTTCTTTTATTTCTGTGAAATACTTCTATGAATCCTATTTAAGGTCATTAATTTTGAGAAGGAAAACAAAATCGTCTAAGCTACTCGTCTCCTTCAAAAGCCAAAGGATCGATTAAGGTAATTGAATCATTGTGAATAATACATAAGTCATTGTGAATAGCGTACCACACATAAAATTAACAATATCAATATAATATCATTTTATTGTGAATATTTGTTTCTGGATTATTTGATTTTTTTTTATTTGATTTTGGAACACCGAAATTCGCCAAACTCTGTAGATAAAATTGCACTTATTGCACTAGTTGCATAAATAATATTCACTTATTCAATAATCTTCCATTTTTGTTTAGGGCTTATTGGACTTAACTTTTTAGACAGTTAAGATTATTTTCTAAAAAATAAAGCAAAATGGCGTATTATAACATCAGCTTAGTGGTCAGATCACATCGATATATCTGAAGATTGTGCAGTTATTGTGTCTCGTAATATATAACATGATGGACAATCTAGTTAAGACCACATATCGTCAAAGTTAAAATCATCTCATTTATCCAAAAAAAAAAGAAAACAATAATTAGATTGTTGTTGTAAAATTATTGAAATGCCATTTAAATTTTAAGAAAAACATTAACCAATTGCACCTTGAGAACATAAAAGCATTTTGTGAATAATATGTGGATTTTCATCACATTGAATACAATAATTCAGCTTACTCACAATGCCTCTGACTAGATAAAGGGCTAATCGTTAAAGATGATTTTTTCATAGTAATGAGAACTGTTCTGATTTATGGTGCTTTAAAAGGTAATGTCCAAAATTTTACTCAAACTGAAAACTGTAAATCCCGCATGGATATCATGTGATGTCATTATCGACTCCAAGTTCTTTCAAATGATGTCTAATTTATTGTTTTCGATATTCATCCGGACTTGGGTATTTGTCACATAAATACTAAGCAACTCAAGGACTGTTGCTTGATCCAATTACTTCGGCATTGATAATGAATCTTGCAGTCATAGTCGAAATAGATTTATAGATATTGTTTAAATAAATTTAAATAATATGTAACTGTATATTTTTCCATGGTGATATACGACCTAATACTGAATTCAGATATCTATTTTAGCGACCGTCTTTGAAAAAATATAAATTACTAATCAGATCTTCCTATATAAGAGGATACATAGTGCGTTATTAGTAGTTAGCCAAACATAATTAGCCTTTAGTTATGATATAAATAATAATGATGGTAATTTTATAAAGCATAGTAATCTTCTCACAAGTGTAGACAACAAATCATAATAATTGTCTACCAATGTAAGTTAAAATTAACCAGTCAATTATTTTGACGGATACTAAATTAATTTTTTTAAATCATAGGTTAACTAACCGCAGTCAAAAATTTATAATAACAATAGATTTTAAAGCAATGAATAATAGATATTAAGGATAAACTAACTTTTATTTAAAATGGAAGTGAAAAAGTTGGTATTTAGTATGTAATATTAATTTATTATTATCAAATTTCATGGAAATATAATATTGTTTACTATTAGTGAAAACCTAGAGGGTACAACCTCTAGAAATTTGTTCTATTTTTAATTAAATTTATCTTAAATTTTGCTATATTATGAATGCATGACATTATATTAAAAACCATTTAAAAAAGTTACTCCTTATGAAAGTAATTGAAGTTGACCTTTTAAAATGTAGGGTGTTCATAAAAATGTCAAGTAAACTAGCATAATGGCCACATACACAATAAGTAATCAAAATTGTATACAAACACATGACTTTGCAAACAAAAGATAAATTTTGTGCCCATATTTTGCATGCAGTTATGTTTGGTTAGACGTTTGTGTACGGTTACGAACGCTGTGTGTGTTCGGCTGTATAAGTTTGTGTACGATTGTGTACTCCAGTGAACGTTTGTGTACGTCTATGTATGTATAAATGTTGAGTGTACATGCACTCAACATCCTGCTGCAAGTATAAATTTTAACAGAAATATTATAATTTTGAGACATGAATTGTAGTGACAGTAAGGTTTATATTATTATTTGGTAAATAATTTTAACTTTAATTAACCCCCCTTACGTGGTTATATATTTTGTTGTTTTTTTTTGTTAAATTAAGTATCATTTTAAAATATTGATATTAATGTGTACTGTTTGGCAAATAAAAATGCACACCTTATTCATTAGCTTTTAATTTAGAGAATTATATGAATTGATCTAAGAAATCCATTTTGATGTTTCTTTTCATTATTAACATGACTTTGTTAACCAGCTCAAATACCTTGGAGCTATGTTCTCTCTAAAGAGAGAGCACAATTCTGTCCCTCTTAAACTAGAGACACTCTAGTTCATCCAGAATGTCTTATTCAGATATGTTCAATTCAAACACGTCTTGCGTACGCATAATCAACTCAACATTAAGACCGAACTACAGTGCCAGAAAAAAAACTTATTCACTTTTATCCGCTAATACAAATATTATGGCTATGTAAAATTGTCGCAGTGTTGGAACTACAAGGAAACTATTCTGTTAACAATTTCTCCCGTACCGCAATATCACTTTGTTTGATGTGATTCAAACTGATGAATATTCCACGGAACGCTTTTGCATGAACACCTTTCACTCTTGGGTTTCTGTTTAAATGTATCATGTGAAAAAAACCATCCGCTCCTTAGAGTAACTTTTGAACGAGTTTTAATCTTAACTCCAATAGCCGATATTATCTATAATTAACATTAGTTATAAGCTTAGTTTTGGCTTAGAGAATGTTAGAAACAAAACCAATCATTCAGTATATGAATCAAAACTCTGGAGTAAATATATATGTATATACAACCACATGTTACTTACTAGGTGGTTTGATAAATAATAAATAAATAATAAAAACGCATTTTTTTTGGAAAATTATATTTTATGCTTCAATATAGTTTTCTTATAGTTTGACACACCAATCCAACGATATTTCAACACACGATTTATCAAGTCCTCCAAAATATATCTCAGTTTCCCATTTCACTTCATCGTTTAATGCAATTCTCTTTCTCTGGAGCAACCTTTTCAAGTTTGAAAACAGGTAATAATCATTAGAAGCTAGGAGCCAAATCTAGAGAATACGGTGGATTGGAAAGTATTTCGTACAGTAATTCATTTCATTTTACCATAGTTTTTATTGACGTGTTAGCAGGTGCGCTATCCTTCAAAAACAAAATTGTTTTCTTTGACAAATGTGGTCGCTGTTTCTTGTTTTCCTCATTTAATCGATCCAATAATGTTCAATGATAGTCTAATGTTGTTTTTTCTTTTTCCAAATAATCTATGAAAATTATGCGACTTAAATCATAAAATACGGAATCGAAAACTTGTCTAGTCTATTGTTGAGTTACTGGTGGTTTGGGAGCACTACTCCCTCTCTCTATCCATGCTCTAGTTTATTATTTTCCCTCAGGTGTGAAGTAATGGTGTTATGTAATGGAGTTATGTTTCACCAATTGTCATTGTCAGTTGTCATGTTTTGTCAATTGTGAGCAAAGGTGGCACCCATTTTGCCGAAAGCTTTTCAATACCCAAATATTTATGTAAATATTCGACACACATTTATATAATATGTTTGTCATCTCTTCTGTCTCACGCAGATAGCATAGCCGGGACGAATCGGATTCCCTTCATCAAAAACACTTGTATGGCCACGTTTAAATTCAGCTTTCCAATAACTTTTTGTTGTAAACAATAGTGCAAGATTGCCGTAAACAGAATCTATATCCAATTTTATTGCATCTTTGTCCATACCTTTCAAATGGAGGAACGATATTTAATTTCTTCTATTTTATAAAAAACCGGATAGGTACACTATTTAAAAACTAATCAAACATCTGATGAAGTCGAAATTTTAACAGCTTACGTTTGCCAGTTATTTAAAATATGTTTGATTTTGTTCTGGAGTTGCCACCTGTTATGAAATCAGTTAATTATCAATCCACCTAGTACTGCTTTTTATTATTACTTGTTGTATATATTTTTATTCATTATGGATTTTTTTTTTAACAGCATAGTTAATGCCTATTCGTGAACATCAAGCATGGTATTATTCTTGTAAAGAACTGCCATACCAATAAAAAGCATCTTCCAATATTACTGGATTGCGATATTAGCCTGCGGCGGTGTAGAGACTAAAAACTTTAATATTTTGCGATTCTTTATTTAAAAGTAGTTAGTGTTGGTTCAAGTTTCACAATATAATTTCTAAAGTATAAAGCAGTGGATTACAATATATATACATAATTATTACCTTTAAGTCCTGACTTCGTTTAAGCCATTAATAAAAAGCTATTCTCATATTTTTTTGCTTCATTCTACAGTCGTATGGTGATTCCATGAAGTATAGTACCCCTTCCCAGAAGTAATATTTCTACTATTCGAAAATATTATAAGTGTGGTTTTTAGGGGATTGTACTATAAGTTTTGTTTCATTGTACTAACATGATATGACTATTAGCATCTATAATTTCACTATAGTTGAATTAAATTCGTATTTAGCCATCATAATTCAGATAATGATAGTCGTTAAGTGGAATATGTCAGACCAGTTGTTTCGATTTCGAATTCCGTTCCAATTCAAAAAGTTGGCCATTTGTTGAAATGGTGCAAAAATATTGAAGTGATATCTTTAATGCATATTAGAAATATATCAACACTCTGCAATGACGTCGTGGTACAAAAATTATTTAAGAAAAATATATTAATCCCTAATAAGTATAGAAATATTGGTGCAATTGGAGAAAAGGAAATCTTGTTCTAGATATGAGAATTCAAAGCAAAATGAAAATTTTTGACAGCTAATATTACAAACAAAGCTCTCGTGTGAATCCAGTATTAGTCCATTCAAATGCTTTTTATTCAATTCAAAATGTTTGCAAACCTGAACATAAACTCTAGTAAGAAAATAGTTCTAATATGTGAGATAACACGTGATAATACATATGTATAGTAATATGTGAGACACATATCAACTTTCCGCTCCTATAAGCCTTTATAGCAAGTATATAGCAAACTTTTATAGCAACTACTCATTTCATTTTTTAGTTTTCCCTTTGCTGGTTATTGAGTCATTTTGTTATGATTTGTGATTAAATCTTATCATGAATCGTCTGTAAATATTGGGACAAAAAATTACTCCCATAACCAGGCTGTCAGGTACGATATAAATTCCTGTGCCACTGCCAGCCTTGTTGGATTATTTAATTATTTTCAATAATTTTTACTCTTTGATAATTAACAGAAACCGACCAAAAGGATGTGTTTGCTTTTCGATTTTGTTTTTGAGTATCTGATTGGAGCATGTGTTCATCCTTGGATTAAATACAATAAAATAGGCTGTCATTGTTGTGTAATTTTTTGAACTTAGCATTGGTAAATAAATGGGAATAGGTACATGATTCATTGCTGAAATCCCCACTATTTCTCATTTTAATTGGCGATTATAATGATTTTGATTAAATTAAACTTTTGTTGCCATAAACACACACAATTTGTTAAATAAATTTATTATTCTCGCGGAACAAGCAAATACAAAATTGCACATTGAAATACGATTCCCATTATTTATTTTATTAATTATTTATATTGTTTGTTATATTTTAATTAATGCCTCTTATTTCACGAATTACATTTTAAATAAATGCTCTGTATGTACGCGAGTGGAACAAAGCAATTTTATTGAATTATTTGAATGAAACGACGTTGACATTCCTGATGCTGTAGTGCCAATGATTTATTTTGATTGATTAGAAGATACAAGCTCAATAAAAGATACATTTGTAAGCATTATTCGTGCCAAATGGAAACACCAGAGCGGTCAGGTGCGGTTAGGAAATTTATTCAAGTTTTCTATAACAGAAAAAATTGTTTATTTACCCAGGTTGGGAGTATAATTAAAAAGAAAAATTTGCTAGACTGTTGTAAGGTTTCGAAAATTTAGTTTCAAATAGCAACTTATTCGTGATTTCTCCTTTTTATTGTGCCAATACAATCAATTATTTAGAAAAATGTAATTGTTTTTGACGCCTTCGTAGTCAAATCGATCTACACAAGAATTTTACCATATAATTTGTTTATAGCAAGACGGAATGTTTTCTATTGAAATTTTTTACTAATTCGCTGAATTTATCTGCATAATATTTATAAATTGTTTGAATTTAATGTAGTTTAATCGATCTGCATAATATTTCTATCACTTATATTATATATGAACGGGCATTATATAAACCAGGGCAGTCCAAAGCACAGCCCACGGGCCATATGCGACATGTTTTTAGTCTGCTACAGTTACACAAATTTATTTTTGATTTGGAGTACCAAATATATAAATTTAAATTAATAAATTAATAACAACAAATTTAACATTATAATCGTATTATTAATTTTCTCCAAAACAACTATGAACGTATGTATTCGTTTCTGTACAGATTACAGTGAGTTCTATTGGCCCGCGATCGCATCTGATCTGGACACCTCTGATATATACTATAAAGATCTTATTTGGGATTACTTTTTAAAATTGGTACCCTACAAACATCATACTCAAATGAAATTCTCTTCATGTAATTTTCTCTTGAGTCGCTTAATCGATCTGAAGGATATTTGTACCACGGATATTCTATATGAATGATTACTGACAGTAGGTATAATCCAACTCAATCAAAGTTTTAGAGCTTAAGTGTAAAGGATTTTTAAATTTTGAAAATACAAATAATGAACAGAACAGTTCATAAGCCAGAACAGAATGACCATCAGAAAATATATATACACCAAAGTAGTCAATTCACGGTTAACGGTGAAAAAGGCATGACTAATCACTTTGAGTACTAGTTTTAAAACTTGGCTATATCCCAAATTTTAAAGAATAGTTACTCTAGTAGGTCGATAAGAAAAGGGATTAACAAATTTTAAATTTTCTATTTCCAATAGATAGAGCTAATGGCTTCAAATCCGCCAAGGATTTCATCTAGCTTGGCACCGCCGTAACGAACAACAATAATTTAGCCTGGAAATCAGATGAAGAATCACCATTGCTAATAGATGCTACTATGGGCTCAGTAGACAATTGGGATGTATACGTCGCTCATCGTTTCTGTGCTTCTGTATGGCGCAAAAGCATAGACGTTAGCACAGAATGATGAAGCATTCGAACATGTGAGTGTTCGAGAGAAAAGTTCTTCATAAGATCTTTGATCCTCTACGAGTTGGCGACAACTACCGCATATGAATGAACAATAAACTGTACGAGCTTTATCATGACATTGATATAATTTAGCGAATTAATATCCAGTGGTTTCACTGACTTTGTGATGTCGTAGTAGTTGAAGGAAGTAGTCGTAGAGGCAGACCGTGTCTTCGGTGAAGTGATCAGGTTGAGGTAGCACTAACTGGACTTGATATACAAGATAGGAGCAGATGCGCACGCAGCAGAGGCGCCTGGGGGGACATGCTGCGTCAGGTCGAAACTTGGTAACGGGTCGTTATGGTCAAATAAGTAAGTAAGTACTTACTATAGATTAGCATTACAACGTAAAGTGAGACATAATTAGTGATCTGTAAGCTTCGATAGCATAGTAGTGAGTATGTTACACCTCAAAAAAATTGGTTGACGTTGTACTTCTTGTTAAATTTTTGATTGAGTAATTACTTATGTTAGATTAGAAAAGAATCATATCTATCTAGATTTTTTTAATTATTTCTACATATTTATTTCAATGTTCAGCTTAACCCTTGCAATTCATACAAATCTCGCAGGACATGGTATTCTTGTTTTTGGAAGTTTATTTGATCTGTAGTTACTCAGGATGCCTATTTCTAGGTACTCTTATAACTTGTCATAACTATGTAGGTCTTGAAATGTGATGGGAATTATGTATATAGGTTTGGTGGTCAGCTTAACTGTGGAAAGTAAACACCAATATCCATGTTGCGAGCAGCGAGAGCAGCGTATCCATTTTGGCAAGTTCGTTTGACACGTATTTACTCAAGATACCCTTGTGTTCTAATTTTGTTTGGATACTATGAAATCCAGCTGTAGGCAAACTGCTGTATGACAAGTTGAAGAGATGATTTAATTAATATATTAAATTTGGGATTAAATATTTTTTTACTATTTTTACTATTTTTCTTACTATTTTATTTATTTTTCTTACTATTTTAACTATTTGAAGACTGTTTTTTTTTTTCATAGAAAATGACATTCTAAATTTCATCGACAGGAATTAATTTTGTTAATACTTATATTTTGGATTCAAGAGCTTTCTCACTATTCACTATTCCATTCGGAAATAGCATTCATTTTTTAGAACCTGGTAATCTAACTGTATTCAGCAATTGCTACCACTTGACTTGTTAAGTTCTAAATACAGCCGGATTAATAGTAAAATATCATGATATCCTGATTAAAGCAAGTCGAGTGAATTTTTTAAATTATACAAATGCAATAAAATTTTAACGGACCTAGTAGTCAGCAGTCAGCAATTTGGGCGAAATTTGCTTTTATATTATACACTTACTTAACCTCTAATTAAACCCCTTGCCCCAATTCGACGTTTATAAAGTATTGAACTGAACATAACTGCCACGCTTCTCGTAATGGCGGCAATGGATTTTTAGTGCCCGCTTGCAGTTTAGATAGTTTCCAAAGTAATTAGTGATTTGGTTTTACTCGTATACATCCAACTTAAATGCTTTAATTACATATCAAGCATATTTTACTTCAATGATTGTTTTCAAGTTTCTGCATTTAAAAGTTTCCGATGCAAGCGCTTTAGCATATACCCGCACACTTTGACAGACTGAAATCAGATTTATTCCTTCTCATTCTGTAGGTATATATGTGCACAGATACGTATATATTCAATCGTACTATATATATATTTCGTTCTTGTTTTGCATTGTTTTGTATTCACAATGGGAATTTGCTTTCTTAATTATTTAATTTATTTTCGTTTTTGTGTTTCAAAGATTTTAGGCAATTAACTGTGGTTGCCGGGGCTCATAGCAAGACGGACGCATTTAAATCTAATTTGCATTTTTAATTCTTCGAAAAATTCTTGGCAGGAAAGCAGTGAAAAGCAAATAAAATATCACAATAAGGAGTTAGAAAAGTTCTTATGTTTAACCTCAAAACTTATTGGAAGCACAAACCTCAAATGTTCATTTGCAAAACTGTTGGCGGCCCTTTTACTCTTAAATGCTTGGAAAACGGACGCAGGGAAGATCGCATCCACATCCGATGGTAAATTCTTCTTTCACTTTGGTTTGCGCTTTTTGCTCGAATTTGGATAAACACTGGGATTATTTGTATAAAGTTAAAAAACGTTGCGTATGCAACTTCAGGTGAGGTATTTGGGACTCGTTTTATTTTACCCACAGCATATAGTGCAGCACAGTACGCCAATAAAACAATTTTACTGAATTTTAATTTTTTCTTTCAACTTTCGTTTTTGCATATTAAGATAAATGAAATTAAGTGCAGGAGCAAGAAGACTAAAAGTTTACTAATATAAAAATGCAATTATATTGCAAATAACGTGGTCATTACGACAAGCTCTATATAATTAAGATACATATTTTTATTTCGTTAATGAAGTATTAAAATTTACTAATTAAAGGAGAAAGACTAAAAATGTGTAATTAAGAATAAATTTCTTTAATCAAAATGTTTGAGTACTACAAAAAATAAATTCAAGCTAAATGAAGTATTTTTGTATATAATTCGAAATTAAAATGTATTTACAAGTGATTTTAGTTAGAGGTCTTTTAAAGTTCCATGGGTTTCATAGTCTTCTCAAGTAATTCCTAAAAGATGCTTTTATAGTTCAACTCTCTAGTCTGTCACTTTTGTTGTTTTCTACTTACTTACTCTAAGATATTTAGAAATTCTATGCATAATTAGAACAGCAGTAATTTTTTCTTACAGAGTTGTAAAAAAACAGCATTAAGCCTGGTCGAAACAAATTGATATCACTTTTAAAATTAAATGCTTTATTGTGAACACTAAAAATTAATTAATTCATATAAATACTTAATTAGGTTAAATAAATCAAAACAAAATAAATCTTCGAAGACAATGGTTAGCATTTTTATCTAATATATTTGGTAATTGTAATGGGCCTTTCTGCAAAGCGACCAGCTTGATCTATTGTGCACCCCTTTTTATTTAGACATTTAGTATCTCGAGGAATTGAACCAGCTTTTTCGGAGGGAGTTTTTGAATATATATATATTACATATATATATATATGTTATATAAATATATATTATATACATATATACTGTATATGCTATATATATATATATTATATTATATATTTAAATTAATTAATTTATTTATGTATTTATTTGAGCATTAGTATTGCGCATATGAAATACTCATATGATTTTAACGAATGACTGGAATTATGCGACATATTTCCAGTGAACATTCACAATAGACTGATTTTTGACTTTGGCTACACTAGAACTTAAGACGTTAAAATTTTTTTGTGAGTAAAGCCTAACTTTGAAGACTTTAAAAGCATTGCTGGTGCTTCACATATTTTCTATCGTAAGTTGCGTTTATTGTTCTGCTACTCTGTGAAAAAAAAATACGACTATTATCAATTCGCCGAAAATCCTTTCTCTTCATTCCTATCCAATATATTATTATGAATTGTAATATTTAAATAAAAATAATTAAACTTTTTGGAAAGTGAAATGTAATAAATATTTTAGTAATCAATATTTATTAGCACAATAACACTGCCTCCTTTATATTAAATTCACACGAGAGTTTTGTTTGTAATTTTGTTTGTCATTTTCGTGATTTTACCTGTCAATTGCTGTTGCTTTCAATGTAAAATAATAATTTTTGACAGCTAAAATTAAAAACAAAACTCTCGTGTGAATACAGTATTAGGTAATCGCCCATTTGTATTAATGAGTTCAAAAACTGAACGTTCACATTATAATGATCTAATAGAGGTTTTACATTTTAAGAAAGCTATTAAAAAAATGTAGTTTCTTAATATATTGATTAAACGAGACAAAAATTCGATACTGTGTGAAATAACTCTTTTAAAATGGATAAAGCGGATAATTTAAAAATATATATGTAATGAGTGTGAAGTAGTGAACAATAGAAACAAAGCAAAAATGACTTTTAATGCACCTATTCAATGCAATGCGCCGTCGCGATCCATTTGAAATATATAAAAATATTTAGATCGTACTAGAATGTATTAACCAGGTCTGCAAGTGCTACAGAGCTTCCAGTCACAGATTCCGACTTCTAGCATTTTTTTCTATTAATAAAAAGTAGAAATTTTAGTTTGAAAATATTGGGTGGACGTCAGATAGTCTGTAACATAGTTTGTAGAACATCGCACATTATACCATCTGATCTCACATCTAACATCAAAATACATATATTAAATGTGTAGCAATTAATGTACATTGACTATCATTCAAAATCTTCACTTATATAGATTAGACTGATAATTGAAAAAAGTACTATTGAATAGTATAAAAGAGTTGTGTATATAATACTTTTTACTTCAGTTTATTTTGAAATGAAATGTCATATTATGAGTATTTTTATTGACATTCAAATGTAGGTACATATGTAGTTGAATACTACTATCAATTACATTCCCGATGGTTGAAAACAAAAATAAGTTGGTTAAAAATTAGATTGTGAGATTACCAACGATACAACTCTGTTTAAAAATACAAAGTTTGAGGTAAAGTAAATTAAAATTTCTTAGGCAGATTTTGCATTGCATTTATGTAAATATTTATTTATTTACTTATTGCGCTTATTTATTATTTTTGGTTAAATGTTTTTAAGTTTATTTATGTATTAAACATCTTACAAAATTTTCACAATGGTAACACCTAATTTTTATCTAATCCCTACTCGAAATCCTAACCCCTATTTCTATGAAGTTACCTCAAAATTGTGGTAAATACCAACACCGCTGCCATACCGACATAATTTACTATTTTCCTTAATTTACCATCAATTTATTCGTACTCGCACACGGTCTTTATATGAGAAATGAAGTGAAAATTGCTTTGAAATTGCAATTTCTAGCTTTAGAACCGTATTGCTTTGACCACCCCCAAAAATTGTAGTACAAGAGAATTTAGTAAAAGAATTTTACTGTATAAAGTAATAAGGATGTGGGCTGCTATGATGATACAATGTAAACCATTTTTTCAAATTTACAAATTATAATTACGTTGACCAGCTTTCGAAGATTTTAAAAAAGAACTTTTTGAACTATTTGGATGTGTAAGAAAATAGAGATCCGGCCATTACAGACGTAAGTCGTTGTTGGTTCAGTCAATCTGATCAGTAACATGATGTCGTCAATTGATAGTACCGAGTGCCCCCAAATCATTGGTCAGCTAATCCTTTCACTGTAGATACGGATATCATCTACTTCATTTTCTACCTGTCGGTACCTTGCTCTGGCCAGAGTATTTCATCCATTCGCACGACATGATCAAGCCAGTGAATTCGTTGAATTTTTATGCGCTTAACTATGTCTATGTCGTTATATAGCTCATACAACTTATCGTTTCATTGAAGTCAATAGTCGTCGTCAAACTGTAAGGGATCATACATCATTGTCTTCTCTTTCCACTCCTTCTCTTCCCTTCTCATTGTTGGTAAGTGTCCGAGCTTCTACACAGGCATAATAATAAACTTATAGAGCATAATATTTGTCATATAGTTATATGGCAAATAATTGGTAATTATAAAAAGTAGAAGGTGTCTCGTGCTCAACCACTTCAAATAAGTGTGAACATTTTACACATTTTTACAAATAATTTAGAAGGTGTCTCTTGATTAATCACTATAGAGAACGAATCAATCACGAATAAATGATTAAGTCATTGTTTTACAAATGGTGCACCTTTTGACCTAATTTCTGATTTGGTTGTCATTATCTTTTATAAGGTTATAAGCTAGTATTTTGATCCATATTTTGAGAAAGAAAGTTCAGTGTAATTAATTGAGGAGTCACATGTATTTTAGAAGCAATAAAATTTGATTTTGGATTTATAGAATTTTTGGCTGTTATGTTATTTCAATATCTCTTTAAGCTAGACACCTTTCTTGTTATTGTTATATCTCGCAGGTGTCTGTTTATTTAGTCACTTTTGGAACTGTTGAATGGCACTTGGTTTTTGAACTCGATAAGTGGCTTCGGAATGTACATATAGCCGTTCTTGGAATCACTCTCTCTTCGTTTATATCTATTTGGAAATTTTAGCAAATGTTTCTAAGTTTTCATATTCAATATATATCGCATTTATTTACTAAAATATTATTTCAAATAATATTAGAGACGCACATTACTACTGTTCTAGAAACCGTCAGTTATTTCAGAAAAACATGGAGCATATAAACATTAAAATAAATTTAAAATTTTTTTATTTTTCCTAAATGGAAAAATGAATGGTGAAATAAAAATAGTAAACAAAAATTTGCTTATGCTGACTGTAGGGTAAATAAATATTTGCTGGAGCAAAGAAACGAAAAAACAAAAGATGTGATATGAAAGAGGTGCAAATGAAATTCGGTGACAGGTTAAAGCAATCATTTACATTTTCTCCAAATGTGTACCAAATTAAAAGCTTTTTTCCACTAAAAGTGCTGAATAAAAAATGCATTATCCTTGAATGAAAAAATTTTGTAAACTGAAAAGCGCAAAAAAATTACTAAAGCACTAAATATATATAATATATATATATATATATATATATATATAATTTTTTATACATATATATAGCTAAGCTATGGACACCATCTGCAATTCTGGCAATAAGAGGAAAAATCCTAAAAGTATTTTAAATAAAAGCAAAACATTTTCCGACACTGCATAAAAAATGCTTATAAGAGTTAAAATAAAGGACATTAACTACAAAAAAATTTCGGATACAACAGTTATTTTCCGGCGCATGTATGTGTGCGTTTATAAATGAAAATTAGTAGTATGTAAACCAGGGCTGTTAGTTGTAATGTTAGTTGTAATTACCATAATTGCGAAAATTTACAAATTTTAGAATTTTTTCTTTGGTTTTAATTGAAAAACTGCATAATCAAGAATTAAAACTTATTAAGTGGACTGCACATAATGCGTTTAGCTTTGAACTCACCTTGCACTTAAACGATTTCCTTAATTAAATAAGAAAATTTCTCTTGTGCGTTTGGAATTTTTAATTTGATTGTTGAATTTTATTTAAACTTAATGCTGCCTATTACTCTCCTTTTAAGGATTCAGTATGATTCCTATTGCCCTATTGATAGAGTAGTTCTTTTATGAACGTTTCGTTGCCATTTTATAATCGTATCCTGGTCTGAATATGCTTAGAGAGGATGTGCTTTTTAAAATACACGCTTTTGGTTTGTCAAGAATTAATGGAAATACTTTACTCGAGTGCTTTGTAGAAATTATTCAACACTGAAATATATATGTTATGTACATAGGTCTACTATACATAACTGCAGTCGATTTAGACTACTGGATACCCACTATGCATCATTGAAATAGCAACAAAACAATTATCGAATATTATGTTAGGGGATAACGCAAAGGTTCCGACCACGGCTGCCACTTGAAAATTTTTTCTCTACCCAAATTGGTTTAAAAAGGTACCATTTCCGTAAATAAAATTCCAATTTTTCTCTATTGTATTTAAATAAGAAAATTCAATATATGTAAAATAGAAATATGTAAAATAGAAGATATTGAAAAGTACAAATCTTTTTATTGTTTTATTGTTATTGTTTTATTGTTTAAATAATGGTCAGTGAAAGATAGGTGACCATATATAGTGCATATTTTTTTTTTTATCAAATAGTTCTTGAACTGTATACACAGAATATTTTTTGCAGTATAGTCTACTGTATAAATACATCACTTAATATATAAAACTTTATGTGCACAATATTTTTTTCATCATTCATTTATTATGATTTTTTAGTAGATTTGAAAAATGGTTCAGTGCGATAGATTGATGAAGCAGGAGGTAGTATATACCGCGACATAGATGGTCTATGGCTTTAATTGTTAGTAGAGGCTAATTTTTCTCAATCTAAAAAGAATTTCATGAAAATATAAAATATATATAAAGGAAATATAAAGAACTGATTGTAATTATTTAGGCTATTTAAGCACATTTTTTATCTATTAATTACTTAAATTTAACATAATATTTAATTTATTGTACAATTGCGGGAAATTCACTTATATTTTTTTTTAAAAAAGAATTATTTTTGATATATTTTTTCAATAATAATTTTGTTTTTTAAGGTCTAATTAGTCAATAGTTAAATAATAAAATTTTTGAAATATTTTTATTTGTTTTTAAAAGATTTTACTTTAACAGACTACGACTATAATTTAAAGTCATCATCAGGGTACTATATAATTTTAATATAATGCAACAATATTTTAGTGCACAAAGAAGCTATTATAAAATATATTAACTCGAAACATGAATTATATATATGTATATAGAAAACATTTATGCAATATTATGACAATAGATATATAAATAACATATATAGGAAAGATATATTTATCCTCTTCCGGATTTGTTGAAGGTGTTTTTATACACAGCACACAGTGATGTAAATCAGTTATCTGGCTGGTGTAACCAAAAGTTTGGAAGATATATAGCATTTCCATATTTTTTTGTTATATCTTTTAGATATATATCTAGGCATAATTATTAATGTAAATAGAAATAATTAAGCACATGCGTACTACATTTCCATTGAATGAATTTTCAAAGAATATACTACAAATATTCTTATAGAATATTTTTGATTTTGATTAGTAATAAAATTCTAAATAAATCTCAAAAATTTCTAGACGATATTGTCATTAGAAGTACTTTTCAAAACTTATTTATCCTTCATATCACACCAAACATATACACACGATTTTTCATTAAAAAAAAAGGGAATATGTCACACAAATTTTTTTTTACTTTTGAGTCAAATTATTGTATAAATTCTACTTAAAAAATAAATATTTCCAGTGTGATATTCCTTTCAGAAGTAATTAAAAGAAATTCATTTATGAGGTGTCCTTCACGTTACTCATACGCACCGTGATACCATTAAATCAATTTGCGAAGAAAAACGATACAAAAATTTCACTTTTTATTTCTAAAATAAATGTATATTAAATTATACATAAAATATAACCATTTTAAATAAGTTCCGCATCATTTCTGTTTTTAAATTATGAATTTTAACATAATCAAACCGTTTAATAAACTTTTTTCTTATATAGATGAATTAAAAAGTTAATTAGCCGAACTACCTAGATAACTGCAGCAGATAATCACACCTACGTTTTTCGGTGAAGTGTTATTTTGCTACAGTTGGAAAAATACCCTGCATAGGTCAGAAATGTTATTGTAAGGACCTAAAAACAAAATATTTTTTTATGGTTTTTACAGCGATTTTATTAATACTCATTTCATTATTGATACATAATCTGTAATGAAGAATCTGTCTGAAGAAGTAAATATTTTTACCATTAATATTTCTTTCAAATTGGGAATAAAACAGTGATAGTTTAACGTCTCTCTAATTGATGTAGCTGTTTCGAAACGGTGTTTAGTTTTATTGCTTCTGAATTATGTATTCGTTGAAAACTAGCTTCTGCGGCATTCCTTTTTAGTTACCAAGCAAGCCATCGCATGGTCCTTTGCCGTGTGAAGTTGGGGAAAAGTGCCATTGCATTGTCATTTGCAAATCCTCCTCATACTCATTGAACTAAATCAATACCTAAGTAAGAGATTGAGGATAAAAGATTAGTAATTACTGTATCTATTCAAAAAGATATTTGTCCTCATGGTAAAACATGTCCTATAAAAGCAGTTGCTATTACTAAAAATAAAATAAATACTCCACATAATCAGCTTTGGGTATATTTAAAAGAAATATAATAAATTCCTCGTCCGATATGAAGATAAATACAAATAAAAAAAAATGAAGCTCCATTAGCATGAAGAGTTCGTAGTAATCATTCATAATTTACATCTCGACAAATTTGTCTTATTCTATTAAATGCTATCATAATATCTCCTGTATAATGTATGTAGGATGGGCTAAAAATAATACAGTTAAAATTTGAATAATGAAACATAATTCTAATAGGGACCCAATATTTTATCAAGAAGAGATGTTAATTGCAGTTCGTAGATCTACTAAAGAATTATTCATGATTTTGAAAAGTGGATGTTTGATTCGTATTGGTTTATTCATTTATTTTATAAGTCCGATTGGCTTAAAAAAATTTATTAGTGATTTTTACAATTGCAATTGAAGTAATTAATACATAATTTTTTAAGAAGATTGTTATGAAATGGGTTAGGTAATTATATAGTTTACTTAAAATATAGGAGTTTTATTTATTTAAAATTTTTAAATTAGTTAATAATATTAATTCGTTATTCATAAATATATCTATATTAAAATAATTATATATAAAAAATTCATAAAAATAGGATTAATGAGATTGTTTATGTTAATCTTTTAATTGAAATTGAAAATATTTCATTTGAAGCAATTGCTGTAACACAATAACATAAATAAATAATATTAATATTCCTCCTAAAAAAATTAAAAATAAGATATAAGCAAATCAAAATGTTTTTGAATTTTATCCTAAAAAAATTGTTTGAATTAATAATATTAATCCTATTGATAATGGACGATTTAAAAATAAAATTATAATACCTGAAATTATTTTTAAGGTGGAAATTAATATATGTAAAATTTCAAGAAATATTTTAACTAAAATATAAATTTTGGGAATTTATGATAAGGAATTATTAATTTTTTCCTTAGAGTTTTAAAAGATTATTTTTATTTTTAATTTATAAGACCAATGTTTTTGTTAAACTATTAAAACTTAAAAAATTATAATTTATTTTTGATTGTTTTGTTGTGTTATAGTATTAATTGTAATTGTTTTTTATTTCTAATCGAAAACATTCATAATCTATACTATTAAGTTTAGAATTTATTGTTTTAGTAACTTATTTTTTTTCATATAGTTATATGAATATGAAAATTATAGAAATTATTTTATAATAATCTATTTAGCATTTATAGTTTGTGTTGGAGCTTTAGGTATCTCTATTTTTTATTTATATTATTAAGTTTAGAATTTATTGTTTTAATAACTTATTTTTTTTATACAGTTCTATAAATATAATAGATTGTAGAAATTATTTTGTAATAATATATTTAACATTTAGAGTATGTGAAGGGGCTTTAGGTATTTCTATTTTTGTTTCTATAATTCGGACTCATGGAAATGATAATTTGCAATCATTTAGAATCTTATAATTTATTTTTTTTGTTTTATTTTTAATTCCGTTTTGTTTTTCTAATAATATATTTTGAATGGTTCAAAATAATAACAATAATTTAATTTTAACTGGAATTATATTAAAATTAGGAGGATATTGTCTATTACGAGTATTTTCTTTTATTTCATTTGTTTGTTTAAAATTTAATTATATTTTTTTTTTAGAATGTCTTTACTTTGAGGTAATTTAGTTAGATTAAATTGTTTACGTCAAGTTGATATAAAATCATGAATTGCTCATTTTTCTGTTGATCATATGGGAATGGTTTTAGCAGGAATTATTAATTTTTAGAAAATGAGGAATTTGTGGAGGATATAGCTTAATAATTGGTCAAAGTTTATGTTCTGCAGGTTTATTTTGTTTAGCTAATATTATATATGATTAAGTAGACGAAGATTATTAATTAATAAAGGATTGTCTTCTTTAATTTTATAATGATTTTTATTGAAATCTGGAAGTATAGCAGCTCCTCCTACATTAAATTTATTAGGAGAAATTTCTTTAATAAATAGAATTGTAAGTTGATCTTAATATACAATAATTAGTTTATCTTTGTTAAGAGGTGCATATACTTTATATTTATTTTCTTATAGGAGTCATTCTTTTACAACTCGGACACCTTTTTGACCTCATGATTTCCGATTTGTGTGAAATTTTTTTTTGAGCTCCTTTCACAAAATAAGAAGACCCGTATCTCGGGAAAAAATTTTGTGATTTTTTTCCTAGGAGATATGGATATTTTACATTTATTATCTATATTATTAAGTTTAGAATTTATTGTTTTAGTAACTTTTTTTTTTTTGATATAGTTATATGAATATGAAAGTTATAGAAATTATTTTATAATAATGTTTTATTATTTTATAAAAAATATTTTGTTTATAGGTCCTTACAGTTTATTTCCTATAACATTTCTGACCTATGCAGGGTATTTTTCCAACTGTAGCAAAATAACATTTCACCGAAAAAGGTAGGTGTGATTATCTGCTGCAGTTATCTAGGTAGTTCGGCTAATTAACTTTTTAATTCATCTATATAAGAAAAAAGTTTATTAAACGGTTTGATTATGTTAAAATTCATAATTTAAAAACAGAAATGGTGTGGAACTTATTTAAAATGGTTATATTTTATGTATAATTTAATATACATTTATTTTAGAAATAAAAAGTGAAATTTTTGTATCGTTTTTCTTCGCAAATTGATTTATTGGTATCACGGTGCGTATGAGTAACGTGAAGAACACCTCATAAATGAATTTCTTTTAATTACTTCTGAAAGGAATATCACACTGGAAATATTTATTTTTTAAGTAGAATTTATACATTAATTTGACTCAAAAGTAAAAAAAAATTTGTGTAACATATTCCCTTTTTTTTTAATGAAAAATCGTGTGTATATGTTTGGTGTGATATGAAGGATAAATAAATTTTAAAAATACTTCTAATGACAATATCGTTCAGAAATTTTTGAGATTTATGTAGAATCCTATTACTAATCGAAATCAAATATATTATATAAGAATATTTGTAGTATGTTATTTGAAAATTCATTCAATGGAAATGTAGTACGCATGTGCTTGATGTGTTTTGCAAGAGAAAAAAAATTTTAAAAAATTTCAAAAAAAGGTCTCGAAAATTTTTATTTCGTAATAAAATTTAAAACTCTAAATAAAATATAAAAATTGAAAAACTAAAAAATAGTTTTGCGTAAAATTTTTTTTTGAAATTAAGTACTTAAATATAAACAATTTTATAAAGGTACAATCAAATTTTTTTGAAACGCTGTAAATTTCATGTTTCTATCTTTTATAGATCTTGATATATACCCATTTGAAAATGTGTCTGCAATGCCAATTCTCAAAACCCTATGGGTCTATATCTCCTAGGAAAAAAATCACAAAATTTTTTCCCAAGATACGGGTCTTCTTATTTTATGAAAGGATCTCATATAAAAAATTTCAGCTAAATCGGAGATCATGAAGTCAAAAAGGTGTCCGAGTTGCAAAGGAATGACCCATATACAAGGGAAATTCATATGAAAATGTTGAACATGTTAAATAAAACTGCTGTTAGGTCTAAATTGTAGACCGATTAGTTTAAGGTTTATTAAGTCCCTGAAAATGATACATGTGATGGACGTTGACGTAAAGCATCTTCATTAGTTTCAGATGTTCAAAATATAAGATGAATTTCAGGAGGCTGGTCGATTGACGGAGAGAGATTTAGTGAAAGCTGTACCCATTTCATTACGTAGAATGAATAATATTTTATATCAAGTTTCGGGTTTCAAAAACTTATGTACCCGGCAGACGTTGTATTTTGTTGACAATATCTGGAGCATATCTTAAACTTTTTCGTGTGCTAAATACTGACTGAGAACAGATCTGATCAGAGCATCGCGTGTACTTCATTAAAACATCTTTAAAAATAGGTTAATACAGGGCTGTCCAAAGGGCGAGCCACATTCGGGCCACGGACTGTACTTTGTTTATGCGGACATGTTTTCAGTCTACTACAATTACGCAAATTTTCCCTTGATGTACAGGTAAAACCATATCCATTTATTTATATGGTTCACCAAATAAATACATTTAAATTGATTAGTGAAAAACACAAAATTTAACATTATAATCGTATTTATAATGTTTTTATAATAACAACTACGAACGTATGAATTTGTTTCTGTGGCCCACCAATCTGTACAGTAATTTGTATTGCCCTGCGATCGCATCTGGTCTGGATAACCCTGAGTAAGTACGTAAAAATCAAACATAATTGGATGATTTATGTGAAAATGCTTGGTTTATCTGATAAAAACTATTTAAAGCAAAAACTGAATATTTTTTATACGATATTATTTTGTTTAAGTGATATAGTAAATCAGAATTTGGAAAGCAAAATCTTAAACCTTCTTTTTATATTATAGAGCAAAATATTACTAGGAATATAATATATGCACAATGTCTTATATTATAGTTATTACCATTTAGGATCACTGGAGAGTAGATATAATGAAAACATATGGATGACTTCAAACTGGCTCAAACTTCGATGTTTAGTGTCATATCTTCGATGTACGAGTATCTATGCTGAATTTTTCTTCTGTTTCTTAGTTCTAAATAAATACTTCTGGATATTGGTAAAAATATTTTTAAATACATCATCACAATGTATGTATGACGTTCCTTGTGTTATTAATAATAATCCATTTATTTTAATGTAATTCCTCCGTATATTACACACTTAATACGCAGAACACACATAAATAGAGTATTTTAAGTTTATAATTTTTAATATTCATATGATCATTTATATAAACATATTTTTGTATATATATATTGTACATATATGCTATATATAGATATGTCACATACATAAATATATTATAAATATTTATATCATATACATATATATTTTATACAGGCATAGCCGATTGAAGTGTTACCAAATACACACAGGCATATCTGTCCAACTGATATTGTCAATTATATATTGTTTATATACATATATTGTTTTTATTGTTTATACAAGCCACCACATCATTTGCATCTAAGTTTTATAGAACATAAGTTATTCGAAATGAAATTGAATCACGTTATAGTTGGTTGAAAAATCACAACCAGCTATTGTTCGTGAGCTCAAATACCTCAGAGTAAATAAAATGGTCATGTATCATATCACAGTTATAATAGTTCAGGCAGCGTCGCCAGTATGAATGTGCTGAAGAAAGTCATTGTTCAGGAATAAGCCAAAATACCGGAAGATCACATTCGTGAAGCATGCAATTCAGAAGGTGGCCTTCATACACATCGAGTTACAGTGAATGGATTCTGAAATTTTGATTACTTCAACAAATTTGTGTGATTTGAATCAATAAAAAATTATTTCCTAAAAATAAGATATGGTCGCTAAGATAGGTAACAACCGCCTAACCCAGTGTAGCCTAACCCTGTTATATATATTCATTTATAAAAAAATGATATATATAAATAGTTAACTTTTACCTGTGACCTTCAATAGAAAATAGAAGATAGAAAAGTCAAAGTTCTGTAGTTAAATGGTTTCTCTGAAGCGCATTTAGTGCGCTCTATTTACAGCAAAAATGGAACGTATCATCTTTTTAGCAATTACAAAGGGCTACAAAAAAGCGGATTGGCAATGAAATCATTTCGTCTTGTTATTTCTCATTAATTTTAACACCGGTTAATTGCGTATTTTTTTATAAAGATATATCCAACAATACATACTACAAATATCCATTTTAGTAGGAGGCTGGAAAATATAGATGTTATAATGTTTATATAAAAAATTAAGACCACTGATGTGATCACACTATATATTTTTTTCGTTCCTTTAAGTTGTTGCATGTGAGTCGTATTATTATGTACTAGAAATTTTTAATGCATAATTCCGCTGTAATTGCAGGGGCTATTAAAAATGATAATTAAGAACTGAAGATACGAAATTTAAATGAAAAAAATTAAAAAGAGAAAATTTGTTCGTCCTGATACGTTGCAGTTTGTTCAAATTTGGTGTCGAGCTTAGTTAGTTTCGTTGCACCTACGACTTCCGTCGTACTGCAGCTAAAACTTTGAACCAGTTTCCGTAGTTCAACTAAATTTAAATCATGAAATTAATAAGCAAATTCGTAAACTTAGTTGCGGTCATGTCATGGTCTGTTGCGTTTAACACAACTTTCTAATTGCTTTGTCTAAACTAACAACCAAAGTTAAATTAATAATGAGGATAACAGAAAATACACAAAGTGACCGCGTGGCAGATTAATTTCGAACCATTCAATTGACAGTTGATGACAATTTAATTAAAGAGTAACCTAGCGGCGAGGTTGAGGCAGTGTTTGGTTTAATACATTTGGAAACCTATTTCAAGTATACAGTGGGAATTTCTTATTTCGATTAAATGACATTTTCTTTATAATTTATATCAAGTTATTCTAACCGAACTTAGGCCATGTTAATTTTGTGGTTTGTTTTGGTTATAAACTCAAATGAACCCAAGTTCATTAAACTGAACCAAAAAATTCTTATTCCAAGTGAATTCATCTTCATAACCTATGCGCTGTGCGAATAAAATTTAAGTCAGAAATTTCTATCTCAATACTTGAATCTTCAGTACTTTTGTTAAGTGTGATTTAATAGTTTTAAGTATTGCTGGACTATTTAAGATAAGAAAATCAGTAAATTAATAATTCGTAAATAGTCGTTTGAAATATCTGTTTTGGGTACTGTTTTTGGTGCGTATTGTTTATTGTTTGACGTTCTATCTTTGGGATGTCCGTCAGGCTTGTTAGTTTGTAGACTGCCATTGAGAAATCTCTTGATTTTGCTAGGCCTAGGCATTTGCAAAGAAAGCTTTCAGTTGCAGCTTCATCGCTATCTTTTTTATACATAAGAAAAAAATTTACTCCGAAAACATATTATATACCTATATTGACATTTAGATGTCTGAGTTGGTGAATCAGCACCATTGCTCTATTTTATCTATGGACAGTTTTAAGTCACACTAAGAATAACTGAATACGTGGCTTTATAATATGATGGATCTGATGTCTTTGTATCTGCCTGTGTTTAACAAATTTCGCTGTATTTTTAGGATGTTGAGTGTTGGATTATTGTGACTGTCAATTATATTGAACAGTTTCAGAGCACGATCTTAAATGTATTTTTCGAATAAATCGACTCTCAGATCTCTGTGGATATCCGCTCCTCTTAAGTACCATGGGGCGTTAACCAGTTTTCTTAAGGCAATTTTTTGCCCTCTTTGAAGAATTTTTAAAGTTGAGTATGGCGCTTGGCAAAACGCAATACTGCCATAGAGTAGTCCTGGTTTAATAATCTGCTTAAATATGCTAACTCTATTCTTTGTGTTGAGCTTTTTGCTGCTGATGAGCGGGTGAAGGGAGTGTAATATTCGGGAAACTTGACCTCGTTTGGACTTGAAATGTGCTTTCCAGGAGTGCTTGTTATCAAAGGTTATGCCTAGGTATTTGAGAGTATCGGCCCATTCTATTTCTTGTTCTTCTACCTTTAATTTTCTGGATGCTTGGCGGCGCTTCCTGGTAATGAAAATTGCCCGAGTCTTTTCTGCGTTCAATTTTATTTTCCGAAAACATATTTATATTTATCTATTTCGGACCAGCGTGTTACACCACACGGCTAGTTTTGAATATTTTTTAATATTCAAAGAGTATATTATATTTTTTTAGGTGAGAGTAAAGTGAGAGTAATCTTTCAAATATATATAAATCTTTTCTCATTTAGTCAAACTTGTTTTATTTTACTATTTATTATACAAATTTCACCATAAAATTTCAAGTCCGAAATTGCCAGCTACTTAATGGGTTAAGCATTTCGTATGGACAACATTTAAAGAGTGTTTTTGATTGACATTTAAGATCCATAAATTTTGTTTAAAAAATTGAAATTGAAATACTAGTCAGAGAGTATTTTCATCCAAGTTTTAATTTGTTTAATAATTCATTAAGCGTCTTTAGTTTTGAGATTTAAATAATAATAATATAAACGAATTAAAGTTCTTTGCCTTTAGTAAGAACTAGGACATTTGGCAAAACGAAGTTAATAACATTTAATTTATTATGTTTAAATTGAAACGATCGTTCAATATATTGTCAACTTCTTCCTCGCCGCTACCTTCACTTTTGAAGAATATTGACTGTAGTCATCCGCACACATTATATTTTCCATATGCTACAAGCCATTTTATTCTGTGGACACTTCATTTCATCAAAATGTCAACAATTTTGTTTGTTTCACTTTGGCTCAACATTAATATTTATATCAGAATCTCTTTTATTTCAAAATAATTCATAAATTCATTAAAACACATCTGATTTTAACAAGACCCAAGTAACAAATCGACACAAACAGTTGTGCTCACCACTTAGAGTAACCGGTTGCACTTTTACTCTGTTACCGAGCTTGCTACTCGAACTCTGGTGGGTTGATTGCGTAGTTATCATACACCTTATAGATTTCTGTAGATATAACGAATAATAAGATGGGTACAAACTAAAAAACAACATGAAAAGTACTCAGAAGTTATTATGGCGCTTGTATTTTTCTTAGAGATTGTGGGTTACAAGTTACTATTTGACCACAATAAATTGCTTAAATAAAGTAAATTTTTCAAAAAATTTCATTACATTACTACAGACACGTTAAATGAAAACAACTGTATAGCTTTAATAAGGTAAAAATATTGAAATACTTTACAAAAAATTGGTTTCCTGGAAAACTGGAGATTAGATTGTACGAATGGCCAAAACGAAAAAGTTTGAAAAGATACTTTAAAGTCATAGGCAACGAAGTAAGATCTAGTAAATTTAATATTGTTTATAGTTGATTTTCATTTTTATTCTTTGTTAATATTATTAGTTCTAACGTTTTTGACATAAATTCTAGTAAAAAAATAATATATTGGTGTAGCACAAACGCTCTGAATCAATTTATGTATCTAATATTTGTGATAAGAAGTTAAAGTTTTTCATATTAAAATTAATAAAACCAAATACATAATTTGAAATAGTGCAGATAAGACATATAAATATTGCAGAAACGTCATAAAAGCATTTAATTTACAGTAATAAGAATTATTAAGTTTTGTCAATAATTCCACCTTCCCATCACAATGATCTATACATATATTAAAATTATATAGCTCTCAGTTATATACACAAAAACGTATGTAAAGAAATAGATTATACAATAGCAATATCGACATAAAGAACATAAAGAACATATTAAAATAATATTATACGACCACACACTTTAGTGTTTGTATTTTAAACATAGTGAGAATTGTATATGGAAAATTATATATGGCAAATTATATATGGAAAATTATGCATCAATTTAATTGTGCACGTATAATTCTCATTATGCTTAAAGTGCTTTATGTATATGTAGTTCCACTAGAATGTATATTGGCATAATATGATTTTAATGTAAATATGATGTTTTCTGGGTATTGCTTATGCTGAAATCTATTCGAACTTTAATCCATATGACTTTTCATAGTCAAATGTTAAAATAAAGAAATTTAAGTTAAGTTATGTTTTTAAATTAATCATACGAACCAATATAAATAATAAAAATTGTTACAAATATTTACGTACATTTCTATGTGTACAATTAAAAGCTATATAATTTTAATACATATATAAACAATCTCGGTGGGAAGGTTACATTTATGTATTGTGTGTGCTAAAAATATCTACCTCACAGTTGCACATATATCTGACAACTTATTTTTATATTTCCAATTGACCAAGTTAGCCTTTATAATCGTTTCTTTTATTAGTTTAGAATATGCATATTTCTAAATATTACATTTTTTGACCATACAAGGGTTTCGAAACAACAAAAATTCTTTTATATTATTTTAATTAATTGAGTTTTTGGCTGACCATACAGCTGTTTGGACTCTGTATCTTCCGTATAAAAATATTTGGATGAAATGAGCTCCCCTCGCTTCGTTATAAAAAAAATATTATTTTTCAAAACTATTATTACCAAATCAAATCAATATAAATTTTGAAATGTTTTGTTTTATGAGTGATACGAAATAGAATTATTTTCGCATATTTGTAAATATTAATAATTTATATACATATATGGACACATATGGCATAATCTAAAACAACATTTATGTGTTGGTATACATAATTAAGTTATATTAATAAGTGCATACGATTTTAACTTTAACTCATTTCGGACCACCATCTAGTTTTAAATATTTTTTAATATTCAATATTTCATATATTTATAAAAATGTTAGAATAAAGTGAGAGTAATAAATTAAATAAATATTTTAAATATTTCTTATTTACTTAAACTTATTTTATTTTACTATTTACTATAGAAGTTTCACCATAAAATGTCAAATCTGAAATTGCCTGCTACTTAATAGATTAATTAAATGGGTTATTTTGTTATTGGGTGTGAACATATTAAAACTGAATTCCAGTCATAGGTTTTTTTTTTGTGATAAAAACCATATTTTAAAATAAGTATTAAAAATAATAATAATCTTTCTTAAAAGCTTTATACCTTTCCAATATATATATATGTAAATACGAAATGGGTAAATGTGAATTCTTGAAAACTCACATACACTACAATCTTTAGTTTGAATGTGCTACTGCATGAACTATTTTTTTTTCTTAATTAAATAATTATAGCCAGTATTAACTGAATACCACTTTCCGATCAAATGGCAACTCAAAGGACACTGCATTGGCACGATGATTTTTCCAATGGAAGACCGCAGAGCAAAATATAAGTTTCCTTACATCAATAATGACCATTAAATCCTGCTACAGCATATTTGTATGTGCAACTCTAAGACACACATATTAACTTTTAATTTCAGTTTAGAGCCAAATTTTGGTTTCAGTTTGCTCTGATTTGAAAAAGTTCCAATCCTTTTATAATTGCAGATAAAATTTTTACTCTAATTCGCTTTCTTTTTGCACTTTTTCATGTGATTAGAGATAAAAACTTGAAAGTTTCAAATTCAGTTGGCAAAAAAAAAATTAAAAAGCTAAATTACAGATTTTAATGTTCTTTTGTCTTACACACTGTTGACAGATCAACCAACAAAGAGCCACAAAAAAAAAATAATAATATAAAGAAAATGAAATTGTGATGAGAAAAATAATAAAAAATAAAAATAAATCTCAAAAGCAGGAATCACAATGCTTAAAGCCAAAATTAAATAGACATACAAACGAGGAACAAAAAGGCACACATGCAGAAATCCGCAAAGGCATTCACACAAAAATGCCAAAACTATGCATGTTGGTCGATAGTTCGACGGCCCGTACGTCAAAACCAAAATTTTGTATAAAATCTCGGCAAGAATGAATGAAAATACCAAAAACAAAAACGAAAATAAAAAAAAGAAAAAAAGAAAAAAAGAACCAAAAATGGCAGTCCAAAAAAGTTCATGCTTAAAAAATAAAAAATGTCTTCATGAACAAAAATGAACGCATTTTACGCATGGTTTATTAAAAAGTCTGCAACTGAATGAAGTGATACTGGTTTTTGCTTTGTTGAAAAATTGGTCAGAAGACATATTTTCATTAAAAATAGAGAATTTTGAAAATATGTTCTGCATTATAAACTGAGCCTACGAATGCCAAACGCCAAACGCCATACGCCATACGCAAAACGCCATTCTGAGAGGGAAGAGAACAAATAGAATAAGTGGATTAACAGTTGGAAGCAGGGATTGAAAGCGGTGTTTATTTGACTGTTATTTTCTTTCTATCAAACGTTTTCAATTTTTATGTTTTGCTTACGTTATGAAACGAAACACAAGAAAATTTTGAAACTAAAAAATTTTGTTACGGGCAATATTTTGTTCCCTGGAACAAAGTAATATCGTAACGAAGAACTAGTCAAAAGCTATTCACATAGCACTAATTAATCAATATTAATTGTTAAGCTAGATAAAGTTACTTTAAAGGCTATTTCAAATCTCAGAATTCTAAGAGTTGCTAACTGTCTTTTGACATTTTCACTGGAAAGTTTGTTGTAATTGACTTTCAATTTATTCAGAACGTTTCTCTCATTTAAGCACAACTTGTCTTGCTTCCTATGGCTTGTGTAAGCTGTTTCTCAACATAAACATGGAACACATTTCTGATTATGGACTATGGCTGATACCCATACGTGTTTCATGAGCGACGTTTATAATATTTTTGGTGAAGGTTAACAAAACAAGGCTTCATCATTTGAACTGACATACATTCTTGTTGTTGACTCCCCAATCTTTGTTACTATGAAAAACTAGTACAATGCGTTTGATTGTGGAAACGCAACACTCGTGGACAAAGTTCGTGAATATCGTCCATATAGTATTTTTTAACTACAAATGTGTCACTGAATAATCACGAAGCTTATGAGGAATACACAAATTAATCAGTGAGATGGATGGTACACTGCAGAAACCACCCAGCTATCAAAGGGTAAAACTGCCTAGATGCACTAACTCGGAAAAGGATCACCATTTGATTAGGAAAATACTTAACGCAAAAGATAGTTATATGACACTATAATCATTTGAGTCAATTTAAACTTATTTTAAAAGATTCAAAAGTTTTAAGCTTTTATCAAATTATGTGAAAGTCAAGACTTTTTATTTCGACTTTTTATTCTTACATGATCTGAGTTCAAACCGGTGTAAGCCAGGTTGGTTTCTATCTTTGGCTTAATAAAATATTTTAGTGCGAAAGGAATTAATATTTATTTATTTATTACTATTTTGGCAGATTAATGCCATAAATTTGAAAATTATTTATATAATTTAAAAAATTATAAATACTACTTGTTTTTAAATGAAATTAATATATCATTATTGAGAAGTTATTGAGAAGTTTGAGTGCAGCTTTTTTAACTTTGTTAGAATGTAAAGTTTTAGGATACGAGTTTATTCAGATTCGTAAGGGTCCAAATAAAGTTGGATTTATTGAAGTAGTTCAACCTTTTAGTAATGCAATTAAGGTACTTACTAATGAACAAACTTATCCATTGATATCGAATTATATTTCTTATTATTATTCTTCTATTTTTGCATTATTTTTATCTTTATTAGTTTGGATGTGGAAACTTATATTGAGAAGATTATATAGATTTAATTCCAGTTTATTATTTTTTTTATGAATTACAAGAATATATATACTGTAATAATTACAGGATGATCCAGAAATTCTACTTATTCATTATTAGGGGGTTGCTCAAACTATTTCTTATGAAGTAAGATTAGCTTTAATTTTATTATCTTTTATTTTTTTAATTGAAGGGTATAATATAATTGATTTTATAAAATTTCAATATTATGTTTTGTTTTTTGTATTTTTATTTCTTATAGGTTTTATTTGACTAAGAATTTGTTTAAAAGAAAAGAATCGAACTCTATTTGATTTTGCAGCAGGGGATTCAGAGATAGTTTCTGGATTTAATGTAGAGTAAAGAAGAGAGGGATTTGCATTAGTTTTTTTAGCTGAATATGCAAGTATTTCATTTATGAGTATATTATTTTGTGTAATTTTTTTAGGAGATAATTTATTTAATATTATATTTTTTTTCAGTTAGTTTTTACTTCTTTTTTATTTATTTGAGTTTGAGGAACTTTATTTCGGTTTCGATATGATAAATTAATGTATTTATCATGAAAAAGTTTTTTACCAAATTCATTATATTTTTTATTATTTATAGTTGGGTTAAAAATGTATTTATTTATATGTACTATCTTTAGTGAAGTTAATAGAAAATCTTAATTCTATCTAATATTTTCAAAATATATGCTTATATAAAGCTTATTAACTTAAATTTTAATTTAGTAAATTATTTCATCATTTATTAAATAATTTATTAATTAAAAGGTTAATTAAAAAATATTGAAAATAAATGATTCTTAAAATTTCTCCGAACATAAAGTTCTTCAACTGGTCGAACACCAGTTCAAATTAATAAAATAACAGTAGATAATATAAGTTAGTAGGGATTATTAATGGATTGGCTAGGATGAAATTACCTCAAAAAAATATTTGTCTTCATGGTAAAGCATATCCTATAAAAGCAGTTGCTATTACTAAAAATAAAATAATTACTCCACATAATCAGCTTTGGGTATATTTAAAAGAATTATAATAAATTCCTCGTCCGATATGAAGATTAACACAAATAAAAAAAATGAAGCTCCATTAGCATGAAGAGTTCTTACTACGAACTCATTCATAATTTACATCTCGACAAATTTGTCTAATTCTATTAAATGCTATCATAATATCTCCTGTATAATGTATGGCTAAACATAAAACAGTTAAAATTTGCATAATTAAATATAATCCTAATAGGGATCCAAAATTTCTTCAAGAAGAGATGTTAATTGCAGTTCGTAGATCTACTAAAGAATTATTTATGATTTTGAAAAGTGCATGTTTGATTCGTATGGGTTTATTCATTTATTTTATAAGTCGGATTGGCTCAAAAAATTTATTAGTGATTTTTACAATTGCAATTGAAGTAATTAATACATAATTTTTTAAGAAGATTGTTATGAAATGGGTTAGATAATTATATAGTTTACTTAAAATATTGGAGTTTTCTTTAATTAAAATTTTTAAATTAGTTAATAATATCAATTCGTTATTCATAAATATATCTATATTAAAATAATTATATATAAAAATTCATAAAAATAGGATTAATATGATTAATGAGATTGTTTATGTTAATCTTTTAACTGAAATTGAAAATATTTCATTTGAAGCGATTGCTGTAACATAATAACATAAATAAATAATATTAATATTCCTTCTAAAAAAATTAAAAATAAGATATAAGCAAATCAAAATGTTTTTGAATTTAAGCCTAAAGAAACTGAGATTAAAATTGTTTGAATTAATAATATTAATCCTATTGATAATGGACGATTTAAAAATAAAATTATAATACCTGAAATTATTTTTAAGGTTGAAATTAATATATGTAAAATTTCAAGACATACTTTAACTAAAATATAAATTTTGGGAATTTATGATAAGGAATTATTAATTTTTTCCTTAGAGTTTTAAAAGATTATTTTTATTTTTAATTTATAAGACCAATGTTTTTGTTAAACTATTAAAACTTAAAAAATTATAATTTATCTTTGATTGTTTTGTTGTGTTATAGTATTAATTGTAATTGTTTTTTATTTCTAATCGAAAACATTCATAATCTATACTATTAAGTTTAGAATTTATTGTTTTAGTAACTTATTTTTTTTCATATAGTTATATGAATATGAAAATTATAGAAATTATTTTATAATAATCTATTTAACATTTATAGTTTGTGATGGAGCTTAAGGTATCTCTATTTTTTATTTATATTATTAAATTTAGAATTTATTGTTTTAATAACTTATTTTTTTTTATACAGTTCTATAAATATAATAGATTGTAGAAATTATTTTGTAATAATATATTTAACATTTAGAGTGTGTGAAGGGGCTTCAGGTATTTCTATTTTTGTTTCTATAATTCGGACTCATGGAAATGATAATTTTCAATCATTTAGAATCTTATAAATTATTTTTTTTGTTTTATTTTTAATTCCGTTTTGTTTTTCTAATAATATATTTTGAATGGTTCAAAACATATTATTTTTAATTAGATTTTTATTAATTTTATTTAATATTTATAGTAATTATTTTATAAATATTTCTTTTTTTTTAGGATGTGATATGATTTCTTATGGATTAATTTTATTAAGATTTTGAATTTGTGCATTAATATTAATAGCAAGAGAAAAAATTAATAAATTTATAAATTCCACTAATTTATTTATAATTAATGTTATTTTTATATTAATTTTTTTAATTTTAATTTTTTCTGGTATAAATATTTTTGCTATTTATTTATTTTTTGAATGTAGTTTAATTCCTACTTCATTATTAATTTTAGGATGGGGGTCTCAACCTGAGCGTTTATTAGTTGGAATTTATTTATTATTTTATAGTTTATTTGTATCTTTACCTATATTAATAGGAATTTGTTATTTGTATGAAAAATTAGGAAATTTAAAATTTTACTTTTTATGTAATTATATATTTAATTATGAATTACTATTCTTTTATATAGTTTTAGCTTTTTTGATTAAAATGCTTATATTTTTAGTTTATTTATGACCTAAAGCACATGTTGAAACTCCAATTTCTGGTTCAATAATTTTAACTGGAATTATGTTAAAATTAAGTTGATATAAAATCATGAATTGCTTATTTTTCTGTTGATCATATGGGAATGGTTTTAGCAGGAATTATTAATTTTTAGAAATTGAGGAATTTCTACATTTCCATTGAATGAATTTTCAAAGAACATACTACAAATAATCTTATATAATACTTTTGATTTCGATTAGTAATAAAATTCTACATAAATCTCAAAAATTTCTGGACGATACTGTCATTAGAAGTACTTTTAAAAACTTATTTATTGTCCATATCAGACCAAACACATGCATACGATTTTTCATTAAAAAAAAAGGAATATGTTACACAAACTTTTTTTACTTTTGAGTCAAATTAATATATAAATTCTACTTAAAAAATAAATATTTCCAGTGTGATATTCCTTTCAGAAGTAATTAAAAGAAATTCATTTATGAGGTGTCCCTCACGTTACTCATACGCACCATGATACCAATAAATCAATTTGCGAAGAAAAACGATACAAAAATTTCACTTTTTATTTCTAAAATAAATGTATATTAAATTATACATAAAATATAACCATTTTAAATAAGTTCCACACCATTTCTGTTTTTAAATTATGAATTTTAACATAATCAAACCGTTTAATAAACTTTTTTCTTATATAGATGAATTAAAAAGTTAATTAGCCGAACTACCTAGATAACTGCAGCAGATAATCACACCTACCTTTTTCGGTGAAGTGTTATTTTGCTACAGTTGGAAAAATACCCTGCATAGGTCAGAAATGTTATAGAAAAGAACCTGTAAATAATTCGATATGGAGAATTTATGTACCTTTATCCTATAAAGATACTGACATCAAATTTGGTATAAGTTGTTAAGTAAGTCTGACAAGTCCTCAATTTCTGTTTTGAAAGCGAACAAACAAGTAAGAACAAATTTATTTAATTAACAATAATAAATAATTAATTTAATTAATATATTTATATTAAATTTTATTATTTAGTACAAATTAATTAATAAATTTATAATAAGTATAAAATTTTTGTAAATTATTATTAAAGAAGGCAAAATTGTAGCTAAAGAAAATTTTTATGGGTTATGAATAATTTATTTAATTAATATATTTTTATGAAATTTTATCATTTAATATAAATTAATAAGTAAATTTATGATAGGTATAAAATTTTTGTTAATTATTATAAAGTTTATTTTAGCTTATAAAATTGTTTGAAATTAATTTTAGATGCAAATTTTTGTTTGATTATTAATTAATTTAAAAAATTCATTGAATATTTTCAGTCGCAGTAATTGATATTAATAATTTAGGAAATTAAGAATTAGTTATAATTATAACATTAACAAAATTTGTGCCAGCAGTTGCGGTTAAACAAAGGATATAAATTTTTTATTTTAAAATTAGTTAAATTATTTATATTAAATTTAAAAATAATTCATTAGGTGAAATTATAAATTGATTTATAATTTATTAAAAATTAGTTGAAGGTAAAAAATTTTTGATATAAACTAGTTTTAGATACCCTATTATTAAAAATGTCATATATGAATTTTTAAGTAGTAATAGTTATGTTCTTGAAACTTAATAAATTTGGCGGTTTTTGATTTATTCAAAGGAACTTCTCCTATAAGTGATAATCCACGTTGGACCTTACTTAAATTTGTGATCAGTTTATATATCTTCGTTAACAGAATATTTTAAAAGAATAATAATTTTCTTAAATTTATAAATGATTTTATTTAAGATAAAGGTGGGGTTTGTGTTTAAGTAGAGATGAGTTATATTAAAAGTATTTATATGAATTGATATGAAAAATTATTTGAAGGTGGATTTGAAAGTAAGTTTATAAAGATAAATACACTGATTTTAGCTCTAAAATATGCACATATCGTCCGTCGCTCTTATTTTAAAATAAGATAGAGTGTTACATAGTAGATGTACTGGAAAGTGTATCTACAATGAAAATTTAAAGCTTAATTAGTAAAATATTTTTTTACTAATAGATTTTTATGCAAATCATTATAAATTGATTTAAAATTTATTTATTATTTTTTTATTTTTTGAAGTTAGTTATTTAAAATAATTGTAGATTTATTATTTTTAGTAAAGTTTATTGAAAAATTGTTTTTCATTATAGTGAATTAATATTGTAAAATAAAGTTGAAGGATATTGGAAAATTTTTATATTAAAAGAAGATTATAGTTAAAAATTTATAAAAGTTAATGTGTTAATATTATTTTTAATAAACTTTTGGAAATGAAATGTTTTTCGTTTACTATGGTATCGAATTTTTTAAGAAATAAATTTAATTTAGAATTGGTTCTTGTTTAATTTATTTTTATAAATTTAAATAGGCTTAATACTCTATGGAATAAGCTGTAAATTAATTAAATTATTATAAATTTTATATATGATTTATTATGTAAAATAGTTTATTATAAACTATTTTCTAATATTAAATATTTATTATATTTTAACTGTTTATTAAAATTTTTGTTTTAATTTGTTTTATTAAATAGTAATGATAAAATTAGTATATCAATAGGTCTGAATAATGAAATTTGAAAAGTTTCGACAAAGAATTCGGCAAATCTTATAGTCGCCTGTTTAACAAAAATATCTCTTTTTTTATTTTATTTAAAATCTAACCTGCCCATTGAATAATTTTAAAGGACGCAGTATATTAACTATGCAAAGGTAGCATAATCATTAGCCTCTTAATTGAAGGCTGAAATGGATGATTGGACGAAATATAAGCAGTTTCATTTAAAATTTTCATAGAATTGTGTTTTTTAGTTAAAAAGCTAAAATATAACCAAAAGATGAAAAGACCTATAAATCTTGATTATTTGTAAATCTTTAATTTATTCTGTTTTTTTTTTGTTGTAAGTTTATAGATAAATTTATTGGGGTGATATTAAAATTTAAATAACCTTTAATAATTTTTAATACTTATTTAGTGATCCATTATTAGTGATTGAAAACTTAAATCAATTTAGGGATAACAGCGTAATTTTATTCGAGAGTTCTTATCGATAAAAAAATTTGCGAACCCGATGTTGGATTAAGATTCAAACTTTTCTACTAAATTAGAATTTAAGTTAATGAGCTTGATATAAGCATTTATTTTGAAAATATAAGATAGAATCAAAATTTTCTATTAACTTTATTAAACATAATTCATATAAATAAATACATTTTTAACCCAATTATAAATAATAAAAAATTTAATGAATTAAGGTAAGTAACACTTTCCTGATATATATATGTATATTAATTTACCATAAAAAATACAATATTAAATAAATTACATTCTAAAAAAAATTATTAAAAATATATTAATTTACCATAAAAAATATAATATTAAATAAATTATTTCCTAAAAAAATTACACAAAATAATATACTCATAAATGAAATACTTGCATATTCAGCTAAAAAAATTAATGCATATCCCTCTCTTCTTTATTCTACATTCACCCCAGAAACTTACTCTGAATCCCCTACTGCAAAATCAAATAGAGTTCGATTCTTTTCTTTTAAACAAATTCTTAATCAAATAAAACCTATAGGAAATAAAAATACAAAAAACAAAACATAATATTGAAATTTTATAAAATCAATTATATTATACCCTTCAATTAAAAAAATAAAAGATAATAAAATTAAAGCTAATCTTACTTCATAAGAAATAGTTTGAGCAACGGGCCGTAAACCCCCTAATAATGAACTAGTAGAATTTCTTGATTATCCTGTAATTATTACAGTATATATATTCTTGTAATTCATAAAAAAAATAATAAACTGAAATTAAATCTATATAATCTTCTAAATATCGGTTTACACATCCAAACTAATAAAGATAAAAATAATGAAAAAATAGGAGAAAAATTATAAGAAATATAATTCGATATCAATGGATAAGTTTGTTCATTAGTAAGTAACTTAATTGCATCACTAAAAGGTTGAACTAGTTCAATAAATCCGACTTTATTTGGACCCTTACGAATCTGAATAAACTCGTATCCTAAAACTTTACATTCTAACAAAGTTAAAAAAGCTACACTCACTAAAACACAAATAATCAATAATAAACTTCTCAATAATGATATATTAATTTCATTTGAAAACAAGTAGTATTTATAATTTTTTAAATTATATAAATAATTTTCAAATTTATGGCACTAATCTGCCAAAATAGTAATTAAATATATTAGTAAAATAAATTATTTAAAAATAAATATTAATTCCTTTCGCACTAAAATATTTTATTAAGCCAAAGATAGAAACCAACCTGGCTTACACCGGTTTGAACTCAGATCATATAAGAATAAAAAGTCGAACAGACTTTATATTTGAACTTCTGCATTTAAAAAAATTTTTCTTGACTTTCACATAATTTGATGAGTCCCTAGTTTATTAAAAGTTATTTCCTTGCGTAAAGGCTTAAAGTCGTGGTGCTCTTAAGACACGTTTCAGTATAATGCACCAATAAATGCCCCCATTGGAATTCCAAGAAATTCTGCTTGTATCCGTTGAGTCTATAAGTGTAGATATACAGTCAAACTTCCATAACTCAAAGCAACATTTTGCTCAAAGAAAAGGTCACCAATTATTACATGGATGAGGAAGTGAATGGGCAGCGATTGACGGTGAGGAAGGGGGAGGAGGATAAGGAAAGTATTGGGTTGCTGAGATTTAATTGAAAGTTAAACCAGATCTAGCCTGAAAAATCTGGCCACTTCAATGGGTTGAGTCTAAAGGTGAGTTGGACCCCTGTTAAATTGGGTTTCAAGCACAACCACCGCAATATTCCTATTAAAGGAGGTCAATCTCTATTGATCAGAATAGGTAAAGCTGTGGGTATGAGATTTACACTGCTGTCTGGTTATTAAAACTACTATTTATCTCCAAACACAATCCGATAGTGACTACTGAATGTTAGTTCGAGAATATATAAACCCGTCTCTCGCACGGATGCTCAATAAATACAGTTTTAATATTTGAATAGATGTGTGTAGAAGATTTGTAATAGGTTACGATACATGGATTTGTATTCGTGGGCCTGAGAGTAAAGAACAGCCCACTGTATAGTTGTCTTATGTTGCGAAAGGTGTGATACTTTAACAAAAGTTGTTAGCGTTCAAAATTCTTTGAAATAAATTTAACGCTTTTTCATTAAATGAAGTATGAAATTGTGAACGAAATAAACGAAACATAAGCTTTTGTCTCATACATGGTAGAATACACCGTGCATATTATTTTTAAATGACTAAACAACTGATTGTGAATCACTTCTTACTTAACTTTTGAAAAATACTTCTAAAAATAATTTTATTCTAGAATGGTAATAGGAAATCTAATTTAGAAATTGAAATTTAAATAATTCAATTGAAAATTCAATTTTATAGAATTCGCAACGGTATACATATTTAATGAGATGCAAGTTAAATTAATGTTTTAAAAATTATTCAAAATTCCAGAAAATGTGCGAAAGCTGACTCTGAGCATCAAATTTGGCAGAGCACGACTTCAATCCCTGGTACTTGCAGTCTCAAAAAATTATTTAGGAATAATTATATGTAAGAATTATTTCCAAAACCACTGATAATGGATATTTGGCAATACTCGAAACAGCTGTGTGGTCAACCAAAAATTCAATTAATAAAAATAATATAAAAGAATTTTTATTGTAGCAGTTCACTACTTTTCGAAATCTCTTTACCAAAAATTATTTCTAAAAAAAAGGCTATAAGTCATTGAAGTATATTTAATGATGAATCCAAAGGAGAAATAAAAAAAAAAAGTTTTGTAGCGTAATTTAAAAATAAATTTTTTTCCAACTTTTGATAAACATTACTACTGTGATCTGCATAAAATTAATAATATAAACTTTTCATATAACATATACAATCAATTATCTTTGAAATGCGAAGAATCACATACATAGAGCATGAGATATAGCCATTCATATATTCTTCCGATACGCAAGTTCTTAAAATCCTCTTAGGAGCGTATTTAAACAATCTCACCTTAAATCGGGGATGATAAAGTCGATTCGTTTTAAATCACTCATTAATTCATCCGGTTTAATAAAGAAAGATTTTTTTGTGTATAAGAATTTTTTAATTAAAATTTATCAATATTTTACTTTATGTGGTAGGAACAAAGAGTTATCTTCCATTATAAAAGGATGTTTTGCGAAAACTATCTTTTTCATCTTTTTTTTTTTTGTCAAAATGAAATAAGAAAGTTCTAATCGGTAGTAGGAATGTTTGGATTTCATTAATTTTATGATCAACCCCTGGATAATAGTATTAAGCCTATCTGTTTTCATCTCTATCTCCTGATTACTGGAATAAAGTTTCCACATTACTGTGGAAATCTTTTCTATTCATTCCGAAGAAGTGGTTTTAGTGGGTTCAAATCTTACACTGTGGTTTTCGATGTTTTCCACTTACTAGAAAAAAAGAAGATAATAGTATTTTGGGATTAATATAAAATGATTCATAAGCCGCTTATCGTTCTGATTTATATTGACCTTTTATAGAAAGATTATTAATTTTAAATATGAACCTTTTTACAATTTGCATTATTTAAGTATAATTAATATTTAATAATCCAATTAATATTATATTGTTTGCTATAAGATTAAAGCGAAATTAATAAATGAAAGACAAATGCAGAAAATTGTGTGAATGAAGAAATTTCCGTGCACAAGCGGAAATATGAAAATCAAACTTAATTTGTATTTTTAATTTAAAAATAAAATTTTTTCAATTTTTAGAAAAGCAAAACTAAAATGATTTCATAAAGAAGAAAATATTCATAAATATTAAAGAGTTTACCTGTCCGGTTTCAAGGAAGCTGTCATTAGCAGAGCACAAATGTCAATTGTGGAGATGAAATAAGAACACAACAGCGAGGAAATTTGTGGGAGAATTTTCAGCTTGAATAACAAAAGAATGTGGGAGCACCTATCGGAAAGCAAAACCCGTTCAAAATTGAAAAACAAATACTGAAAAGCATTTCCAGTAAAAAGTATAGAAATTAAAATAAAATTGTCTGATAAAAAATTGCATTAAACTTGATTATGTTGTTGAGAATGCAATGGCATATAAGACGACTATAAAGGACTTTAGCATAAGATAACTGACATTTCTAAATACAAAAAAATTTTATTTTCATTTGTTTTGATTTATCTTTTATATAATGTATGGTGTATAAAATTATAGT
This sequence comes from Teleopsis dalmanni, assembly GCF_002237135.1. Classification (NCBI taxonomy): domain Eukaryota; kingdom Metazoa; phylum Arthropoda; class Insecta; order Diptera; family Diopsidae; genus Teleopsis; species Teleopsis dalmanni. Next base: position 71,369,162 of record NC_051848.1, on the reverse strand, counting down.
TAGAGAACAAATCAAAGACAATTATTGTAGTGTACTTCTTCTTCTTTTTATTTAGCACTACAGTCCAGTATGAACTTTGGCGACCCTAGTGGGTTGCGTGATGGTAAAATTTTTCCGATGCAATGTTGTAGGCTTCACGACCTCCCACCTGAAGGAGCAGATTTCCTTATTTGTTAACCTGGAGATAGGATTGGTATTTAGTAGTTAGAGAATTTCCGCTTAACTACATGGTCGTGAACACGTATACTTGGAAGTTTAAAGAAGCAAGATTTGAAAAATATTTAAAAGGCAGTGCTCAAATGAAATAGTCAAAACATTTAAAATTAATAAGTTTATTGTTTTGCAGCATATATAAAAATATTTGACAAAATTTCGTTAAAACGGTTTATTTGGGTGGAGCTCCTCGTAAGACTACTCATAGAATTGATCGAAACATTATAAGAATAACAAAAAAAACCATTCATGTCGGCGAAAAGATCGTAGATGAGCTTAAACTGGATGTGGACTCTAGTATTGTACTCAGGCGTACTCTCGAAGCAGGTTTCAAAAATTATAGACCAATCAAAAAACCAATATTAACTAAAAAGCATTTGCAAAAGATTCAGATTTTTTGTTTTGTTTTAATTAATATTAATATTAATTAATATTAATATTCATTTTAAACGGTATCACTGGAATTGAACTCTTGCTAAATGGAAAACAGTTTTTTTCAGCAATAAATCCAAATAAAATATTTCTAATTCTGATGGGATGTGCATAGTCCGTTGCGAAAAAGAAAAACGTTTGTATCCGCGTAACTGCCAAGCAACGTTTTCATGAAATTCATCAAATAATGAACCAACATGTGTACAGAAAAATTTTAGAAAGCCATCTGGTCCCCCATGGCGGATGAGGAATGCCACTCAGATTGGTACATTAGTACGATAACGAGCCAAAACACACCTTAAACTGATAAAAAAAATGGATTTTAAAAAATGGAATTCCAATTCTAGATTAACCGGCTCAATCGCCTGATTTGAATTCAATTCAGAACATTTTGATATTCTCAAACGTTGCTTTGGTAATCGAAAATTTTCCAAATGTTTGAGGTCATGAAAGATGAATGGTATAAAATTTCAAATAATTTTATTAACAATTTAATATCACTTATGGCCCGTAGGTGTAGCCCAGTAATAAAAATCCAAGGGCTTTACACAAAAATTTAATATAATAAATAAAGTTGCTATTGTTTTGCACAGCCGTATTTCGCAATATTTTATTATTTTTTGTTAATTATTTAAACCGTTATGAAGAATTGTAGATTTTGTTGTTTTTTTATAATAGCTAATACAATAACAAATAAAACTCTGTATTTAGGGTTTTGAAGGAAAAGTAAAATGTAGACAAAAAACTTATTTATTTGATGATTTTGGTTGCTTTATTAAACAGTATTGTTAGCTTTAAAGACATTCTGTATAGATCACTAAATCCATCAAAGCGAATACAGAAGAGGAACTTACTATAATAGCAGAAAAAGGAAGTGTTAAAATAATGTCATTAGAAGTTTTCCTATAGCAATTTGAAAGATATATTGATTGGGGGAGGGAGGGAGGTAGGTCGGGGAAATGAATGTGACGAATTGACAGAAAGCTGTAAAATTGAGTATTTTGATGATTGAATGTAATTTGAAGTTAAAGTAAAGTTTAACAAATTGAAACCAAATCACTTTAGATCCAATTATTTTTAACCATAAAAGCAAAATCACTGTTTGTGTCTTCATTCGGAGTTATTTTCAAGTTGGAGTTATTCTAAATGGTCGCAGCTGGATGTGGTATTTTAAACTGCAAAGTAATAAATTCTGTTTCAAGTTTTCGTTTCGTAAATGCATGCATAATTCAAAAGCAATAAATTAATTTTAATCGTAAAAATAAATTAAAATTAAATTTATTTACGGCCATGTTTAACGAATTAAACATATGAATTTATATACGTACAAATGTAATCTTTGAAATATTTTTAAATCAGAAATCACAGAAATTTTTCATGTTCTTTATTGCATATTTCATTGTATTTCAAAATTAAAGCAATCATTTTTTATTGCTTGCAAACAAAGGCATTATATTTTACAGCATCATATTTTTAACTATTGTACACAATAAAAAATAAAAAATGAAAAATGAAAAATGAAAAAATAAAAAGTAAAAAAATAAAAAATGAAAATAAAAAAGAAGGAAACCAGATTACAGATTACTGGAAGAACGAATATGCACAGCGTCAATGATACAAAAACAACTAAAACAAAAAACAAAAACAAAAATAACAAAAAAAAAAAAATAACAAAAATAACAACAACAAAACCAGCAAGAACAACAAGAACAACAAGAATAGCAAAAACACAAAAAATCTAAAAAAGTCACAAAACCATAGAAAATTGCATTAAGTTCTTTGGAGTGTGCACTGCCATAAACTGCATGGGTTAGTCTCTATATTCGGAAAAACAATAAAAAATCAGAACAGAAAGAAAAAAATCCTGCGAATAAGCAAATTCAGCCGGATTTGGTGGGGAAAAGGAAATGCACAACATTGTAACTTGGACACAAATCATTTTTATTCACTACACTTTAGTGATCATTTTAAGTTTAGCACATTTTATTATAACGAAACTAACTTCTTTAAAATTTGCTTTTATCATAAAAAATAAGCACCGAAAACTTTTCTAACTGACAGGGAAGTACTTGAAGATTATTACAGAACAGAATAAACTTTAATACTAGCAACAAAAAATGTTATAGTAGTACACTTATTCATTATAAAAATTAAGTTTCGCACTAGAAATAGCCATTTGAGATGTTGTAAATATTCACCGTCATTATATGTGTTGTTAAACTATAATGGACGATCTAAACAAACTGAATTTCCAGTTGTGAGAAGACATTCGACATAACTCAGATACCCACTGTCATTATATATACCATATGGTTAAGTTTCGCATAAGAAATAGCCCTTTGAGATGTTTAAAGTAATCACCGTCATTATATGTGTTGATATCCTATAATGGACGGACTAAAAAACTTAAATTTCCAGTTGAGGGAAGACATTAGATACAACTGAGATACCCACTGTCATGATATATATGGTTAAGTTTCGCATAAGAAATAGCCATTTGAGATGTTGAAAATATTCACCGTCATTATAGGTGTTGTTATCCTATAATGGACGACCTAAACAAACTGAATTTCCAGTTGTGAAAAGACATTCGATATAACTGAGATACCCACTGTCATTATATATATGGTTAAGTTTCGCATTAGAAATAGCCATTTGAGATGTTGAAAATATTCACCGTCATTATAGGTGTTGTTAAACTATAATGGACGACCTAAACAAACTGAATATCCAGTTGTGAGAAGACATTCGACATAACTGAGATACCCACTGTCATTATATATATGGTTAAGTTTCGCATAAGAAATAGCCATTTGAGATGATTAAAATACTCAACGTCATTATATGTGTTGTTATCCTACAATGGAAGGACTAAAAAACTTAAATTTCCAGTTGAGAGAAGACATTAGATACAACTGAGATACCCACTGTCATTATATACATAGTAATCTTCCCACTAATCAATTGAAATTTTAAGTTTCTTACAAAAATTGGCTATAATTTCAATGTAGTACGTGTAATAGTCATGAATACTATTTATCAAAGATATGTCCAAGATATTTTGCTTCATTGGATAGTTTAGTTAGATGGAGAGTAAGTGTAATAGTCATGAATACTATTGAATTGTTTAGTTAGATGAATAGTACGTGAATCCACGACTCGTGAATTCTAACTATTACATATACTATCCATCTAACTAAACTATGCAATGAAGGTAAATATATTGGACTTGTCTTTGATAAATAGTTCCAATGATGTTGTCTAAACATCCATAAAAAACTATGAGGAGATCAAGAAAAAACATGACAAACTGTCATGTCATGTCCTTACAGTGAAATCAGAGGAACAAACTATCTAAATATGCAATGAAGCTAAATATATTGGACTTGTCTTTGATAAATAGTTCCAATGATGTTGTTTAAACATCCATAAAATACTATGACAAAGTCCAGAGAATACATGACAAACTGCCATGTCATGTCCTTCCAGTGAAACCAGAAGAACAAACACTCCATTGTGCCCAAACAAATTAGATTCGCAAAATTATTGAGTAAAGTTCAGATACTAACATGTTTTGCTACTACGTAAGCAATATAAACACTGACAACAATTTACAATGCAGATGTCTATGTAGTCAAAGAGAGTAAAGCAATAAAAAGCAGATTCTAAGTTACAACATTCATTTTCTATAAATAAGGCAAAACGATGAAATATCCTGTGCATCGTATTTCGTGGATGGTGATGACGCTTTACGTCATTTCGGGTGCTCAGCGGGTATCAGGTAACTATCCGGGGTGCCACGTGGAGGCTGTGCGTCAACTTTCATTCAAGACGAGAAGAATTGTGCTGACATTTTTCATGTTAAATACCATCAGACACATTGCCTTGTGTACTCGCTTACGGAAGCCCCCTCCTGCGTACCCATAAGAATTTTTATTAAGACAAATGAGGTCTGGGACTTTGGACAAAAGGATATTATGCCATCTATGAGCAGTTCCAATTTGTTCGAGCTTACTTAGTGACTGCTATCTAAAAGAATAGTACAATACCATAGATCCCTTGGGTTGTGCTTATATCTTCGTATCAGAAATTTACTTAGCAGAGGTAATTCAATATAGCCTTAATCGAGAAATTTTTTTAATTCAGCCATATCGGAGATAAATAAATTTGAAGATAAATAAAGTTAATTTATTCTACTATATAGGTCAGGTTTTGTTAGGTTAATCTATGTAGTTAAGCGTAAGCGATGCATAAATCTATTGATGCATAACGATAATAATGGCTTTTTAGTATAAAGTATATTAAATATTAGAATAAACTAAATTTTAATAGATATATATTTTATTTTAATAGATCTTTACGATTAGGATATGAACTTATCTGCTTATATCTTAAATGACCAGTGGCGTCAGTTGTTGAGCTTACAGTTCATCTTTAGTAGATTTCGCAAAGTTGGTTATACCCAATTTTTTTTCTATTTCTCATTTATTTCAATAGACTGCCAATACCAATTCACTGAATATGTACATACAGGTCTTTACAAAATTTTCCAAACTCAAATAACTCTAACGAGGAAACTGTTTGGAGATACAGAAATTAGCTCCAGGTAGGCATTTCGGAAGTTGAGTAAAATATTAATAAAAATTAAATTTTTTTTTCTGATTTATATTTGCGGTTCCAATAATGTATAGATAAAGATAATATCAAATACTTATTGGCATTAAATTTTTTCGAAACATTTTTGACATTTTCTTTAGAATACCTATGTATGTAGTATGTACAGATATTTAAGTAAAAAGTACTCTACATATTCGAGTATTCGAACAGATATTTTTATATAAATATTAAGATAAGTAATTGGTAATCTAAATAAATGGCCAATAATTTTTAATAACATTAACTTTCAATTACTTTAATTTCCAAAAGCATTTACATACATATTTATAACAATATTAAAATATATATATAATGGACTATAGTTAAGCATTTCATACGGTTTCGCGTTATTTTTACAGATATTAATATTAGCTTATTTTTATTTTATTTCTTCGAAGGACGTAGTTAAAGTGACATTACATAAATTGTAAATCACAAAGAAATGTTAAGGGAATAAGATTAAAAAAGTTTAAACAATAAAGTATACATTCTTCAACTACATCTATAGTATAGTCTTATAGATGTCACTGTGCTAAGATTCTTTTATAAAACTAGTCTCATCGGATCTTGCGAAAGTTATGAGATTGTTATTCTAGTTAGATAAATTTTTTTTTTATTCAAAAGAGGTAGAGATAATAAATATTTAATAATAAATGTGATAAAATCGATTGCTGTGATGTTGCAAATGATACTGTGAGAATATCCTGACCTGAGTAGTAACTATTTTAGCTTTGTTATCTTAACTCACATTAAAAACAACAGATTTTAAGTGTTTGTGTTAGATAAATAAGGAGTTTAGGCAGAATATCGTTCTTTATAAGTCATTTAATACATTTGATAACAGTATTTTGATCGGATTAACTAAAAAGCCTTTGCTGGCTTATTTAGACTTACAAGTAGTGAAATACAGCATCATCCATTATCCCGCTGGCACCGTTTTTTGGACTTAGTAGTAAATAAAATTACCTTAAAATAGAAATATTTGCGTAAATGCATTACATTGGACTTACTTTTGTACATAGTTTTTGCATATACATTGTTGATTTCTTTGTCTTGCGCTTATAAATTCAACTCAACTCAACACATATGTAGTAGTATCAAGGCAGCCATATGAAACCATAAAAATATGTTTAAAAAAAAGAATTAGGATATGTGGATATAAACATTGTACGAGAAAGCAATGACAGCGCTATGGCAAAATAGTATTCGACGAATAGATCTAATACTACGCTTAAAAGTTGTTTGAGTAAAATATCTGTTTATATATACAGCTTAAGTTCAATAACAAGAAGTGAAAAAGTTAATTTAACCACAATTTTATTAATGAAATTTGTAATTTTGTGTCCATATTATAATTGTCACAATCATAATAACATAGCTATAATATGGACACAACCATAAAATTTGAGATTTAAACTTAAATTAAAATTTATTCAAATTTTAACTATTTTTCTATTATTATCTATTTTTGATCTATTTTTAAATTTTAGAATATAACACCCCTGGAATAATTTAGAATATTAGTTAGAATATTTTTCAGAATTATGGTTAGTTTGTAGAATCGTATCTTAAGTGTTTTATGAAATTATTACGTTATGTTAAGTCAAAATTTTCTATTTACAACCCAAATTTTGAGTATAAATCAACTTTAACATTATTTATTATATTATATGCACCCTTATAGTTATATTATATGTAAATATATAAGAAAGCACAATAACATGAATTCCTGATTAAACTTATGTTATATTTACTTGGCAAAAGTTATCTGCGATTGTGAGATATTTATTTCTTTTGCATTCACACACCAAGACGTGTCAAGAAAAAAACTCTACTGATAGATTGATCGAATATTCTATTTACAGTTACTCGTGATTCCCCTTTCAATATTAAACAGCTGTGAATGTAGAATTAATAGTTACAATAATTTAATAGTTTTGCTTAAAATAATTGCCTATCAGCTATTACAATTATATCGACATATGTTTAGTGTTAAGAGTCATTTCTTATACAAAATCCATACACAAATTTACAATTGAGATGTGATATTAAAAGGTATAAACTTAACATAAACAAAACTTCAGCCGTTATGTCAATAAGGGCAACTATAGTTCTTTAGGTAGAAAGCAATGTTGAAAGCATTTACTTTAAAAAAATGCTGCTTAAACAGAATTAATATAAAGAGTTTCGAAAATCAATTTCTGAAACTCACATGTGTCACAACTTAGTCCAAATCAGATGAATGAAGACTAACTTTTAATAACTTATTAGGTAATGGCTCAATACGATCAAGTTTGTTTTTTTTTTGATATTTATAGACATCCGTTAAGTAAGTTAAGTGAAACCAAGTCAACGAATTTTTTAGAGGTCGGTTAAAAAACTCCTTTTGTTAGTCCATTGAAATGAAAATATTCCACCTTATATTGTTGAAGACGACTAAATTTTCTTTTCTTATAATGCTTTAGTAGATGAGTGTTATCTGATTATTTTCTAAAAAAATTTCACCATAACATATATTATTATTGCATTGATAGCAATAACTTTGGGTTTGGTAAGGGTTCAGTATGAATAATTGACTACAACCCTCAATAAACAGCTCACTAAATATAATTGTATCTACCATTGCAGTTTAAAGAAAACCTTGTATTAAAGAAGAAAATATTTCGAAATATTAAAAATTATTTGAAATGTTATTTGTTAATATTGTTTTCAATGCTGAAAACTTAGGTACTTACTTAGGTAGAAATATAAGATTTTATATATAAAAATGTGTCAGACTGACCCACAACCTTTCGATATATAACTTCTTTTAAAATAAATTTTAAAAAATTAAAGTTGTGTATATTAAATATATATATATACATATGTTTATATAAATAAGAATAAACGTGATAACTGAATATTAACCTACTGGTTGCTAATAAGCATGGGATTATTAGTACAAAATACTTACAATCATTAAATCATTTTATGGCAAGGTCATGGTATCATGGTCCTACTGCACATATTATAATTATAAAATAAAAAACAGATTGAAGAAACCTAAAAATGTTGTTGGATATTCTACAAAATCCTTCGTTTTTTCTTATATAGCCAACCATTTCGTGCGCTATAACTGATTAAAACCATTTTAAGTCTTCCAAGCCTACAACATTTGACTCGTCCATCCTAGAAAAATAATCAAGTTTTAAAGTACTCGATGAAATTTTGTACAAAAATTCCTTCTAAAACTCATACATGTTGATCCCGATGACTGAATAAAATTAAAACTGACTTGACTCTCACTTATTTCGACCACATTTTATTTTGTTTAGATTTTTATTTAATTTGTTATTTTATAATAGACGTATGTAGGTAGTAAGGCCTTTAGATCCATTTTGTTATCATATAATTAAAAACTTTAATCTTCATAATTCTTTATTCTTTCCATCTTTCTTTTAATAATTTCCATACATATTTAAAACCAGTAGACCCACTATCTAAAACAATCCATAAAATCGATTTTGTTTTAGCTTGACTTCGGAATAAACTGCAGTAATTATCTTTCCTCTCAGCCGAAGACCTTTCCTCTCAAATGTTCGTCAAGTTTTGGAAAGAGCCAGAAATCAAATGGAAACGCACTTCTTCACTCTCTGAGCGCGTAAGGGAGTTATTCACCTATTTAGCGACTTAAGCTGATGCGTAATCAAATTTAGACTTTCAAATTTTTTAAGTCGAATTTTTGAGAGAGCCAAGCAGAAACAGAAGAAATGTTCCAAAATTAATATTTTGTTTCTTGCAGCAGTTGCCACTTCTGATAATATTTATTATAATCGAATTTTTGAGAGAACCATTTGCAAATAGGAAAGACGTTTTACAATATCTTTAACAAAAGTAAGTCAAATTGATGTTAAGCACTTTTATTTTTACTAGAGATTTTAGTGTGGTCATTTCAGTTGAGTGTGAACAATAATTTCGGGTATTTTTCATCGAATGTGTGTTGTCATATGATCTAGGTGATATAGCAGATAGTTTACCTACATGACCTGTTTTCCACTTTTTTCAGTATGTTGTCTATGTTGCTCTCCAATTATGCAAAAAATTGAGTATTTGTTTTATATCATGTTTACACTTATCTTATATATGCAGTTTTGCTCAAGAAGGACGCCAATGGGAATAATTTACTATCCAAAGCTTTCATATAAATAAGCTCATTATAAATAAATCAAATAAATAAGTCAAATGCATCCCTTAAAAATATGTTTCCCACATGAAAATCACAAATATTTTTAATATTTCTCTTATGTTTTTAATGTAAAATGTAAACACACAAGCTTTTTCACATACATAAATTAGCTTATGCCAATGGAAACGACAAATCTTAATTTCATTAACATACTCGTAAGTAGTATGTTAACCATGGTATTTGGATTTGTTTGGGTCCATGTTTGGCTACATCGGTGACTTTTAAATATCTACACTGAATAATTAGTAATGTTTAGTAGAATTTATATAAAATAAAATTTATTTCAAGCTTAAAGTTAAATGTAATCTTAGTAAACCCAATACCTTTATGCTATTATATGCCATTATAATAACATATAACAGGACTATTCACAGAAATATTACTTTCACAAAGGTTCATTGGGTCACAATTACTTCATTTACAATCAGTTTTTACAAGTTTTTAAAACATTGCCTATTTTCATTGAAATTTCCATAGTAAGTAAATTAAATTAATATTTATATATTAATATATAAATTGTATATAAACATAATAAAATAATATATTAAACTAATATTTATATATATTAGTTTATATTAAGTTCATACTGACGTTCTTACAATCGTAACAGCAATATGTAGCATAAGCCTTAATTCGTTGTTGCTGACCTAAACTCGGTCAACTTTGTCAACTATGATTTTATTAAGTTTTAACGATGCGGTACGATAGGTGGTGTACAAAAAATAAAAATAAAAAACCTCGCGTGACAGTTAAATTTAATTTTTGACAATAATTCGGGAATAATATCAAATGCTATTTCATTTAAATTACAAGAACTTAAGCATGTAAATGGCCACGTTAAGCAACATAAATTGGAATGGAACATTTTTTAAGATAAAATTTAACATGCAGTTATCTCTCGTATGGCTTCCTTCGCCATAATATCGTAATGGATTTTTTTATTATAACAATTAAGCAATAACAAATGCAATTATTAATTTTGATGGAAGATACTCAAAACAAAAAGGGCAATGTAAGTCGGGACAATACATTCAGCTTAAGAGATAGTACACAAGCTAAAGTTATATGAATATAGAAATGAATAAATAAATGGAATCAAATGCAAAATTTCAAATGGATTGTCTCTAAACCATTGGCAATAAATTAGCTTGATTGCTTTTGTTCAACTTCATTATTGGACATATGTTTATTTGTATATATCGTACATACGAGTCCATACGAATATAATCGCCGGAATACTCGTATACATCTGCACCTACAGCAACACGGACACATGAGCACACAGCCATACATACGAACGTTCAACATATCCAAGCGCAATATGTACGAGTGTGTGGAGATTTTTCATCCATTCCACGGAAAACGAGCATTGGAGCTTTTAGATATATCGACCCGTTTGACGTTATTTAGCAGACTCATTCATTTTGTTAATTTCTTTTTCGGATTCGGCTCCTCCATCTCTAAGCATCAGCAAAATAATGAACAAAAATTCAAAAAAAAAAATGAAAAAAAATTAAAAAAAGGAAAAATTGAAAATGTGCACAGCATTTCCACCGTACCTTCTTCTATTTCTGTTAATTTAGAATCGACGGTTATTGTAGCAATGAAAAACTTTTCGATTAGCAACCTAAAGAATTTCATGGTTTTATGGAAGATTTTTTTATATATTTAAGATTCGTTGTGTGTACGAAAAACGATAAACTATGTTGGTTTACCAAGTGCAAAAGACGAAATTTGTATTTGGCACTTAATAGCTTTAAAAGCAATAATGAACTCTACTTTCACTTGGATACCAAAGATTTTCTTGCTTTTCTTTATTATCTGTAATTACTGGCTTAATAGTGAAAAAAGGAAATGCAAGAGAGTAGATTCCGAACAGTAAATTTAATGTAATTTAAAACATATTAATTAGAAAATTGCTTTAATTTTGCGGAAAACATTTTTAGTAGTCGCATTAAGTTATATGAATGGATGATATAAATCGCATATATAGTACATTATATAAATAGATACAGTAGGCGCTCACAAATACAAAAAATCACTTTGATTTTCGGGTTGTCCTAATATCCGAAATGTACAAATTTCTGAAAGTAGAAAAAAACAAGTCTCAAAATGGATCATAATTATTTGCACACAATAACAATAAATCTTTGTTTTGCATACTTGAGGGGACTAACCACAGTTCACTTAATATTTTTGGCATAATATTGACAAAAGTATTTCTAATTTCATAACTTTAATCTTCATAATTCTTTATTCTTTCCATCTTCCTTTCAATAATTTCCATACATATTTAAAACCAGTAGACCCACTATCTAAAACCATCCATAAAATCGATTTTGTTTTAGCTTGACTTCGGAATTAACTGCAGTAATTATCTTTCCTCTCAGCCGAAGACTGATGTAAAAATCCTCTCTCATGATGTAAAAAGCATCAACGCAATTCTTCGCAATCAATTTTCGAAGACTTCTGGTCATCAAGTTTCAGTATGCCATTTAACAGTTACCGTCTGTTTGTTCAGTTTTTAGAGGTATAAAAACATTAATTTTTCTTAACAGAAGTCATAAAATGAAGTACCATTTTCTTCATTCCATAACAGCGGCTGACGCTTTATTTCTGGATCCTACTGATGGAACCAAGCTGTATTACCTGCTACAATTTTATTGAAGGTGTTAGACCCGCCATTTTAATTTTAATTTCAAATTATTTTAAATTTTTTATGCTGGAATTTTTTGACTTTTTAAAAATTTATTCCGCATCCGCATTCCCAACTAAGCAAACTTTAATTAATCCCACCAAAGTAATCCATCATGTTTGACATATTTGATTAACATACGATATGTTGTTATGACGTATGGTCGGGAGATTGATTGTTCATGTGTTTAATTTTTTTAATAGTCGAAAAAGAATAAATAACGTGTATCGTGATTTCCCGGATCTAAACAATAAAGAGCATCTAATATATAACAAATCCATGTATTAATTTAATAACATTATAATATCTATGAGCTCTAATTTCTGAGCGTTCACTGTGTAATATATTACTGTAGTAATGTATAAGAAATTGTAAAAGTTGTTTAATTCTGTTTTGCTTAATTATACTCGTGTCTTTGAGACTGATCACACTAAGAAGGTAATCATTAATTTTGTTAAATAAGAGCTTTTGTGCATATTATTAGCTTATGGCTCTCCGATAATCCGTTACATAGCTTAGAACTTTATTGAAGGCTGTTTTTAATAAAAACGTCTAGTCGGTTAACTAGGTTTTGAGATGATTGTATCGGAGTACTTGTACATTTCTTCGAACTTGTATTATAAATAGAAAATGTTATTATATTTACTGGAAAAAAAAATCATCTCTACGACTGCTCAGTTTTATTTAACTGGGATCAGACGTACCAAATAGAAATAAGTCGACTTTATTTCATAAACTGTTAAAAATACTCGTGATCATCGCTGTTAGGCAAATAAATTCACATTTAAATATTTTCTATAAAAATTATGGCTTACTAACAGTCGCATTTTATTGGATATAAGACGCAAAAAGTTTTTCAGTTGAATTATTTAAAAAAATATTTTTTTTATTCCATCTAGTTTTTAGTGATTGTTTTTTTTTTTTTTTGAAAACTTCTACACTTTTAAATACCTGATTATTATTTATTTATTGCAAAATTCATGAACTTCACTTCAAAGAAGTAACGCAAGTTCCTTTCCATATATGAGTACATTTTTATTTAGTGATCTTCTCACATACAGCAGCAGGAGGGAAATAAAGATATTTTCACAATATGCGGTAATATTTTTAGACGAGCATAGGTATCAATAATATTTTGCCCTTAGTATGGATACCTGTCATAGAACCAGGTTTTTTGAATTTGACTATAGTGCGCTTAGATAAACAATAATGTCGTTCAAAATTTCATTATAATACACAAAATTTGTACTTTGTAGTTTTCATGCTTTTAACTTACTCAAACTATATATATTATAGAATGGCGAACCTTGAATACATGATAACTTTCCTTAAAATATCTTAATAGGTCTGTACTATGAAGACAAATCCATATGACTAATTCATTATTTCGAATAGATTTCTTCAGTTACTCATATTATTATATTATTTACTTGTTATTTAACGAAATTTAAGAATATCTGAAAGCGGTACTGCGATATTACTATGGACCTTAACACAACACAAGTTCCATAGTTAACACAACTACGTAACAAGTACATTATTTTTTTCAAATCATATAAAGTATAATTGAAATAAAAATCCCTTGCTTAGAAGTAAGTGTTGTGCTTTATTTGAGTAATAGTTTATGTCATTATATGGCATATTGATATAAAACAGGTTCTATCCGTCAGTCTACATCCATTGGCTCTCCAGCGTCAAAACATAGCTCCATATCGTCGTCGGCAGTCATTGGAGTACAAACCTCGTTCTTTCCAAGTACCTTTAAATAATTTTTAAAAAATAAATTAATCTTTTATTATTTCATATATCACCATTCCAAAGCCATTTTCAATGCATTGCATCGGTGCCCTGAGGATGATTTTAGACAAAATATTGTTCACATACGCCTTATATTCTTCATTGCCACTATTCTGCACTGTGCCATAAACATATAAAGCATATTCAAGTGAAGATTCCTCTGTTAATTGATCCATGTTTAGAATTGATATTGTATGTACAGAAAAATTTTGTGTCTTTTGATATATAAATTATAATTAATAAGTCAAGCACAAGCACTATTCCTTAGCCAAGGTTACTGTTGATAGATACTTAAATTCTAATTATAATTGATTAAAAATTGAAATACAGTCTGACATGAAAGACAATGTTACATAAAATATTTACTTACACTGAAATTATTTATGGATGTTTTTATATTTGAGGTTAGACACACAATTTTTTAAATAAATTTATTATTTGAAATGAATTTTTGTTAAGTTTTGTTTTTTATGTTTTATCTGACTTGCAGCTAAAGAGAATGACAAATTCTATAAAATTTAACAGAATTCCATTAGTAATACAAGACAAAACCACAGAGCTCTCAGGTCGTACTAATCTTGAGTCCACTCTCCCTCCTTAGAGGTGGCTATTGGCAATGCCTTATAAAAGTTAATGTGGCCACTACAATACATATTCTCAATTCTGAAGTACCATAGAGTGATTGTTAAGCTTTTCCTTACATCTCAAGGACCCAACTTTAAACCATTAGATAAAATATATGATATTGAACAATTTTTGCCAATGCTTATCCTGTATGTGGTGTCAGAATAAAAGCTCACAGAGTTTCGAATAAACTCCTCTGAATGTCTGGTGATCTCCGCTTTTAATTAGCCTTACTTATGCAATCAAACCTCTGTGCAGGTGAAGTTGACTTGTCCAAAACTAATATGAGATCTAGAAAGGGTTACATTTTTAACAAAATATTGGTTAATAGTACTACTAAACGATCGACCGATTGTAAATCTATGCACAAAATTTGTTTTAATTAGAGAATAGATTAACAATGTTCCCGAAGTATTGGCACATATGATACTGGGATTAAATATTTTTGATTAGTATTTTTATTAGCAAATAGTAAATGTTTCAAAAGATCTGTCAACACTAATACTATGGTCGTTAAAACAAATTACACTGTTGTGGAATGGTCTACGAAGTAACTTCTGAGTGGATTATATATTATTTATATGAATTACAAGCCATACACACCGTGTACAACACTATAAAAATAACAATATGAATGTGAGTTGGTGATTAATAAAATTGTTTTATTTTTTTCAACAGTCTTTGCAGATCTTCCTTTCATCAGCAGCTGGCTCGATTTTCAAGATTTTAAAGATCGCGTTGATTTGTATTTCTCTATATTTTTATATAAGTATAAGTATAATATAAGGACAAAGTATATAAATTGACAAGGACAAATTTAAATGCCTTCACGTTTCTAAATCTTCATTCACTTCTGTTGGATCTTATCACTCACATGATAAATGTGCTATATAGAGTTTTTATTGTGGTCACGTAGGCTTATTTAGAGCCGCTGTCCTTTTGTTGTGAGTTTCATGTTTTGACGCACTTTTAAACAATTGCAGGCTTTTTACTGTTACTATAAGAAGAAGAGCTGGGCCTTAGGTGTTAATATTTCTTGATCTAATGACGCTGCTCCTTGTGCTGGTAAATCCGCTCAAATGGTTGGTGTTGTTGTTTGCAGGGCAGCGCTTTTTATAGTAAGCAAGACTGACTTGGCTATCGACATCAATTTTTCAAAAAATCTTAAAGAGTTAAATTTTTACTTTAAAGAAACTGTTTTTTTATTGTAATTAAGTTCGTGATGGAGCTTATAAGCCACCGGTTAACATACACTGTAAAAGATACTAAAGAGTAGACCGAAATTGTACTCATGTCCTTCTATAGACCAGTGCAATGTTTGATTGAAGTTTTGTAAAAAAATTATCTCAGAAGGTAACTATTAACTTTTCGCTTTTTTCATATTGTCATTTAAGTAATACTATAATCTGTTATATAATTTCTGCTTTATTTATATTAAAATTCTTAAAGAGCGAAGGAAGCATAATAAAACCCAACCTTTCTAACGTCATATATTCAAAAAGTTGCGAAAGCCTTTAAAATTTTAGATTTTTAATTCAGATATGAACTGATTTCAGATATCCACTATGTGTTAGAATTAAAACCAGTGAATTTATAAACAATATAATTGTACTTTATAATCACAATAAATAAAATGATCACTTTGGGACAGAAATTAAAGAACCACCTAACCCATTTAATAAATTTTTCTTATTACAATAAGCACATTTTCAAATTCTGATATTCGAAATTTAATTAAAACACTAAAATTTAATTAAAATTGTGACCATATTTCTCCAAACTATTTCATTAGACTTTAATTATTTTATTAACTTCTCTTATATCAGATGTGAAAGACACCTCTTTATGGCAGCTATCACCTTATTGTTTGATGAGAACTGTACAAAAGATTGAAGTCTGATTATAATCTGATGACAAAGGAAGCTTAATCTGGTGAACAGTCTATCTGTATTGTTCCAACAATTTTCACTCTAATTTAATGATTTTTGTAAAAGTTATTGGAGGTGAACTTTTACTTCAAATTAATTTTAAAGATTTAAATAATTTTCATGGGATATAACTTTTCCAGTGTAAAGGATTTTATGAATAAACTTTTATTTTCATTTCAAAATGGAGATTAATTAATTTCTTTATTGTCTTATACACAAATTCGATTCGGTATTCAAAGTACCGGGCTCTTCTTAAACTTTTGATTCACTTCAGATTCATATTGGTGGACTCAATTGTGCTGAATGGTGCGACAACTAAGAGGAACACACATTTCGTTATGTGTAATATGCTCCGGATATTGTTAACAAGATTCAACGTCTGTTGTGTACATAACTTTTTGAAACCCGAAACTTGATATAAAATATTACTCATTGTCCGTAATGAAATGGGTAAAGCTCTCACTAAATCTCTCTCCGTCAATCGACCAGCTTCCTAAACTTCATCTTATATTTTGAACATCTGAAGCTAATGAAAATGCTTTACGTCAACGTCCATCACATGTATCATTTTCAGGGATTTAATGAATCTTGAACTAATCGGCCTTCAAATTAGACCTAAGGGCAGTGTTATTTAACATATTCATCATTTCCATATGAATTTTCCTTGCCATCAGGTATTCAATCTTTTAATAGCCAATAATTGAAATCCACTTTAAATGGCTTGGAATTAATCTTAACACATATTATTAGCAATAATGTGATTGAATGTCCCCAAAGCTTACTTTCTTTCGTATTCCTTAAACCTGTGTTAATTTGCTATGAATTTATTTGGTGTTCGCATGTGTCGATGTAGGTATTAACTGCGGCTTTTGCAGCGCATATTTATTGATACGCGCCTTTTTTTAAACAATGTAAAAGTACATATACTAGTTGGCATTAAATGTGTATAAAGTTTTTATTAGTGTTATTAATTTGATTCAACTTCTAACCTCGACATCTCAAGAACTAAACTACATAGAGTAGACACAAAGTTCAAGCAAAGTCGTTGACTACTTAAAGTTGTTATCAAATGCGTCTCATATAAAACTGAAATCGTGCCCATCCTATATATTGTACAGTCCTTAAATACAGTATTATATAAACACAAATAAATATAAATGCAGTAGTATATAGTGAAGATTTAGTCATCGATTAAAACTATAACTCACCTATAATCCTAAAATTAGTGAATGAGATGACCTCTTCATTTGTATATTTTCTATTCGGAGAAACACTTTCACTTTTACTTTGACTTTGACTTTGACTTGCAGTTCTGTTATGCATTCAAAGTTAATAATATAATAATATAAGCCGTATTCCATCAGGAACATAGACTATTTGCATAGAATCGCCAAGTATTTCTGTTTAATGCTAAATGTCTCAATTCGTTAAATGATTTATTAGTTTCCTGCCGGATTGTTCTTCTCCATGTGGTGCGAGGCCTGCCAGATCTTCTATTGCCTTGTGGATTCCATTGCAGGCCAGCATGGCAGACCTCTTCATAGGGTTTCCTTAATGTGTGCCCGAGCCAGTTGTATTTCCGTCGTTTTATTTGTATATTTATGTTTTCTTGGTTTGTGAGTTGTAATAAGGTTGCATTGTTCACCACACGTGGCCACCAAATTCTCAATATATTTCGCAAACATCTGTTGGTAAAAGACTGCAGCATGCGGCTATTTTCAATGCTCACCAGTCATGTTTCAGAGCTATACAGCAAAATCGATTTAACACGTGCGTTATATATATTAATCTTAGACTTCGGAGATAGTTCGCTTGAGCTCCAGCTGTTACGGAGAGTTGCAAATGCAGATCTTGTCTTGTTAATTCTGTATCGTACGGCAATGGCTGTGCCTTCCAGAAATTTTCAATGGTTTCAATGTTGGTGTTACTGATTGTGAAAGTGGGAACTTGATTTGATTTAATTATGCATGCCTTTGTTTTATTTATGTTGATTCATAGACCCACCAGTGCAGTTGTAGTTGCAAGGGCATCAATTTTTGCCTGCATATGATCTTTATTTGGCGAAAGTAAAACTATGTCGTCCGCATAGTGGAGGTCTTCGAGGTGTTAGTTGACCCTCCATAAAATGCCCCTTCTTTCAACAGTGATTTTAGAGTACATTCAAAGTTGCAAGTAAAAATTACTTTCTATAATACGAGTATAGTATTCCATTCTATATCATTCTATATATATAATCTTTAAAATATTTATTCTTTTTCACATATCAAATGTTTAAAATATGAAGGATTAATTAAAAAATTGAATAATAAATTTATTTTTAACATAACAAACATAATCAAATGTTATATATGCAAATGATCTAAAAAAAGATATTTGTACCAATAAAATTGGTTTTAAAAAGATTGGAAACTTCATTAGAAAAAAAAATATTTGTTTAGAATTCGGAAAGACCACAGAAAGTTAGTGATAGATACTCGTACATTGGTGGCTTGTTGCAAAACATCATTGACACTTTCATATGCTCCTTTAAAGCAACTGAACCAGTTAGAAGTCTTCCATATGTTTCAATATACTGCCACTATCCAGTGTTTGCAAGCAAAAACGTCTGCAATAGAAGACACTATACATATATAACATTAGCGGTAATCTTTTACTTTGTTATTTGAAAACGACACATACCATTTCCAAATTCTGATTTCATACACAACATTAACGACGAAATATAGTATTCAAAAAATATTTAGATGATATAAAAGTTTTTTCAATTATAACTGATGTCCTTTAATTTGGCTTTATCAGTGATATTTGTATATTAATGAAGTACAAACGAAGCTCTAGGATCATCCGAAACGCCATTGAGTATACGGAAGAACTTAAAATTTTTGATGAGATGATTGTGAACTATTCTTCCACAAAAATACAATATCATTGGTTCGCCAGCTTCTGTGGGTATAAATTGGCCAGAAGAATCAACCTTTGTTGTCAACATATAATCGGCAGCAACGAACCCACGCATTATATAAAAAGCTCCGCCTGAAAGTCCGAAAATACTTTGAGCTTTGCAATACTCAAAAAACGGCGTCATTTTGTTGTCAAAACTGCTCATAAATATCAAGTAATAATTTACTTCAGCGTTCCGCATTGTCACTACAGAGGAAATAATATGCAAAGTGCCACATATTATACCCAGGTAGCATCTCCTTTCTGCCGTTGAAGGGTTGCCTATCAGAAAGACAAGTACTTCATTCATCGTCAATAGTGTGCTCCCAAAAAATACGGGTATATGGAAGTATATATCGTTTGAAAATGCTTTGTTTTTGGCTATCATATTTAGAAACCCCTTTGTATGAATGCACATTAAAATTATTCCATGGACTATTTCTATGAAGTGAAACAGTAACCACACAGCCTTCATTTTGAATGATTATTATAAAAAATAAATATATTCGTCGCTTTCAATGAACAATTTCTTCTACTTGTAAAAATTTTCTTAATTTAAATTTAAATTTCCACAGCAAGAAGTTTAAGTTTAATTTATTAAGTAAAAAGCATGGATAATTATTTTTGAAATTAATTAAAATATACAATACAAAAAATCTTCTTTAATGAATGGCTTCAAAAAATCTTGCAATGAAGCCCATTCTTCACGTTTCCCTTTAGAACTAATTATATTTTTATGTTTCACTTTTTTTAGTGTTTAGATCAGAATAGTGTACTTATTTAAAATTTAAAGTGACAATATAATAATTTAGAATCGAAAGCAAAATAAGTAGGTGAGAATGAACTCACCTACAATGCCAGTATATTTGTGATGTTGTGACAATCATCGAGTAAAGACAACATGTAACATTTATCGTGTGTATAACTCTTTGATATCCGAAACTTGATACAAAATATTACTAATTATCCCTAGTGAAATGTGTAGAGCTGACATTAAATCTCTTTCTTACAATCGAATACATTTCTATAGCTCATTTCATATTTTGAACATCTAAAGTTAATGAAGCTGAGGTCCTGATCTATCAAATGCATCATCTTTATTGATTGTAAAGCCAATTTGAATGAACCGATCGGTCTACAAATCAGGTCCAAAGGCAAATTTACTTAATGTATTTATCATTTCCATATGAACTCCCCTTGCCATGAAGGTATTCAATATTTGTATACCCAATCATTTAAATCCACTTTAAATGGCTTGGAATTATAAATTAATTATATATTCAGAAAGTCCAAATATATCGTTCTAAATCTAAACATGAATTATTAACAGTAATTTAATTAAATGCTCACAAAGCTTACTTTCGAATTCTTTGAGCCTCTATATACATTTTTTGCTAGTGTTATCAATTTGAGTCAACTTCTAACCCCCACAACTCAAGAAGTAAACAACATCGACATAAAGCTCAATCAAAATCGCTGACTACTAAATGTAGTTATCAAATGCGGCACAAATAGAATTGAAATGGTTCCCATTTTTTATATTAAACAGTTTGTAAATAGTTCTTATTTAAAAGATAAAAAAATTAATAAGAATCTCAGTAGTGTGCCTCGGAAGAAACATGTCGTTTTCTATATAGTGAAGATCAAGTAATATATTTAAACTATAACTTAGTAAGTTATAGTTTTAAAACCAGCAAAAAGATAGATTTTTCATTTGTGTATAAGGGTAGTATACTCAAAAAAAGTTTTGACTATAGAGTTTTCAGTTCTATTAATATACATACAAAGTCGACGATAAAATTTATATACCTTTATGTATTATTTTATATGAGTATTTCTGTATAACTTAATATATATAAGTAATTGTTCGAATATAAAAAACCGCGAACTTAATATACTTTATGCTTTACATTTATTTAGTTTATAATGTAAGGACGAATTACATTGAAATAATAAGTTTATATTAAAAATTACGAAGAACATTATATATTATAGATGGTGATGATATATTCAAAATTACAGAAGAAATCAGCATAACTACTCGTACATTGAAGATATGACACTAAACATCGAAGTTTGAGCCAGTTTTAAGTCATCTGTATATTTCCATTACATCCATTCTCCACTGATCCTAAATGGAAATAACTACAATATAAGACATTGTACATATGTAATAGTAATATTTTGCTCTATAATATAAAAAGAAGGATAAAAATTTTGCATTCCAAATTCTGATTTACTATATCACTTAAACAAAATAATATCGTATAAAAAATATTCAGTTTTTGCTTTAAATTGTTTTTATCAGATAAACCAAGTATATTCACATAAATTATCCAAATATGTTTGATTCTTACGTACTAACCCTGGGTTATCCCGACCAGATGCGATCACGGGCCAATACAAATTACTGTACAGATTGCAGGGCCACAGAAACAAATTCATTCGTTCTTAGTTGTTATTATAAAAACATTATAAATACGGTTAGAATGTTAAATTGAATATTTTTAATTTATCAATTTAAATTTATTTCTTTGGTGAACCATATAAATAAATGGATATGGTTTTACCAGTACATCAAGAGAAAATTTGCGTAATTGTAGTAGACTGAAAACATGTCCGCATTTTATAGAAACATGTCTATTTTTATAGATGTTTTAATGAAGTACACTCGATTCTCTGGTTAGATCAGTTTTTAGTCAGTATGGAGCACACAAAAAAGTTTAAACTTCTCCAATTTGGGTATCCATTCCAAAAAAATGCATTTTCAGTGGTTGGTAAAACTGTGGAGGGATGCTTCTAACTGCAGAATTAACACTTGTAATCAAATGTAATATGAAATGTAATATACACTTAACGTTCCGAATGATGAAAGACATAAATTTATTAAAAACCATTCGTAAATTTATGGACACTGATCCAGTGGAAACGTTACACCTTTACACCAACGATAAAATAATTTTTACCTCAAAGCCTATCCAAGTGACTCAATATGTATTAATACGAGTATATATCACACAATGAATAACATTCATTCATGTACCATGGAAGTCATGAGTTCATGTTTAAACAGTTTAAGGAAACTCGTAATTATCCATTTCTAGTAACGATACTATGATATTATTTATAAATACAATAACACAATATCAAAATGAAACACATATAAACAAAGACATGATTGATAATAATGCAGAATAAGCGCCAAATGGATCCTCTTCAGTCTATTTCCATTGGTTCTCCTGGGTCAATAATTTGTCCATGCCATCATCGACTATCATAAGAATACAAACATATTTATTTGTAGTGACCGTTACATATATTTGTATTACTCAAGAAATTTTTATTAATTTAATAATTTTATTTAATATTACCTTTCCAAAACCCATGTCAGTATGTCGGCTTGGTTGTTTGAAAATAATTTTGTTGGAATACTCATCACGCTCTTCTCGTGGTCTTTATTACCACTGGTCTTGCTTTGCCATAAACATTCATAGCATAATCAAATAAAGAATCCTCCATTAAGTGATCCATAATATGATATTTTATATATAGAGTTTTCTATAGTCTTTTGAGATATGATATTATGTGACGAGTTAGGCACACAATTTATTTTAACATAGAAAACAATATTTCAGAAATTATTTATTTACAATTAAACTAATTAATACCTGTTAGAATGAGCTGTTGAAAATTGTTTGTACATCTCCCACTTTCGTTACAGCCAGGAGTTAGTAAGTTATGGATCCTATTCTTACTTATGGTAAATTGTCAGAGTCTATTTCTAACTGGAGTGTGGTGTTACAAGTACCTTTATTTGAATATTGATGTATAGAATTCTAACTTGGTGAAAGTGCTTTAGATACGCCTCCGATTGCGAAATCTTCGAAATGCAACTGGTCCAATTTTAACTCTGTTAATTAGTTAAGTAAACTATAGGTATAAAAATGGATGAAAACATGACGTCGACTGTTGTAAAATGGAACACAAACTTAATTAATAGCTTCAATTGTCGTACCCAATTCAAGAACCTTTAATTTGGCGGATATTTAATCCATTTATTCTAAAATTATGTTAAGATGATTACTTTCTCGCTAAAAGTTGTGGTTCCAGTAGTATGACATTTATCGTTTGGTGGAGGAGAATCTAACTCGACGGTGTTCAAGCTTTTCCAGGCAATTTTTAAAAATTGGCCATTATGAGTTACACAGAAGCTTTCCTAGATTTGTAA
Organism: Teleopsis dalmanni; assembly: GCF_002237135.1. Lineage (NCBI taxonomy): Eukaryota > Metazoa > Arthropoda > Insecta > Diptera > Diopsidae > Teleopsis > Teleopsis dalmanni. The sequence continues at coordinate 71,345,424 of NC_051848.1, read as the reverse complement.
CCTAAAAGCAGGTCTTGATGCTACGCTTTACTTACCTATCGACATAACAACCTTGTTTCAAAGAGCATTACAGGCTGTACTTAAGGTTCAAGGTGATTTTTAAGCTACCGTGATTTATGCAGTTAGCCAAAAATGATAAGCTTTAATAAATTACAAAAATAGTATAATTCAACCTTATTGAACCTATGTTAACAGCAAAATAAACCCACACCGGAGCACAACCACTAGGTAGATCTTTCCTATCAGAAACTCTCAGTAGCCGTAAATAATTTAATACGCTCTTCGAACCAATGTACGAATATTATCAGTTAAGAATTTCTTAATATAAGACTAGACTATGTCCACCCGACTTATTATTTTCATTTTGTTTCTTGAGGTACAATAAAAAATATTTATTTTTCTTATCACAGTTGGTTTTATTGTAAAATAATGAACACAGTAAAATTAATTTATTTTTGTTCTAAATACTATTTCGACTTCAGCGTTTCGAATTTAAACATAACTGAATCATGGGCAGTTGTTTGAAAGAAATTTTTGGACATCGGACTATAGGTAATAATTACAGTAATTGTACCACTTAAGAATTGTCTTACTTCAATTAAAATTAAACCAAACCGCAACAGTTGCAATTGCCAGAAGGCAACCTATAGTCCAGTATTTGTCGTTATCTTCATGCAATTGCTTTTCTACTGCTTTAATGCTCTCGTCGATGTCTGAAGATGGCGTTGATTGCACTTTTTCACCATAGAAAAACAAATAACGTGGTAGGACTATATCTTCTCTTAAGCAAAATGTATGTATTTCTGAAGTGTTAGGCTCGTGATGGTGGTTTATATATTTTTCATCATCAACGTACTGACACATAGCAACGCATCGTGTCAGCAGTCCACTTAAAGTTCTGTTTCCATTACATTTACCAGTAGTACGTTTAAAAATTTCTGATAAATCATTTCTCAGGTGAACTGCTCCTTGAACTAAATGCATACCCTTAAATAAGGTTTCATATAACCTATCCATCGGATAACCACAAAAACCGTAATAAGTGTTATGTCCTACCGCTCTAGTTCGGAAGAGTAATTTCAATCTAGATGCTTTTGGATACATAATTTCGAAAACGTATATTGGAGTTTCCAGTTCTTTAGTACACTTAACGTCTGATAAAATCCAAAGTAACTCATCACACTTCACTGTACGAAGTGTTGGTTCTGAGTTAATTACTAAAACCCAATGCATTAAATTAATTACTTTTGGACAACAATATTTCATGATTCTATGCTTTATATAGTGAAACATTACAAACAGACCTGGGGTTGCATTTATAACTTTAATCAACTGGTTAATGTCACATTTTTTCGTTTTGTGAAAATATACTGGGGGAATAACATTTGTCAATTCTTCACATCGACGGTTTAGGACAGCCGCAACAAATATTGACCATTTCCCGAAGCATGCATGAATATCGCTTTTCAGTACCTTTTCTAATTCTTCCAGATTATTATAGTACACCGATGTGAGTTCGTCTTCGTTGTATAAATCAGCTAATTTACTATCAGGTGAGATGCCATAGTCGTCTTCTCTCTTTTCCGAGTATATGTTACACTTTGCAGCCATCGGACGAAATATATTTTCGACACTGAACGATATTCAGTAAATAATATTAACGTATTAATTTTTACAAAAAAACCAAAAGGAAATTTTTTTATAGTTTTGTCAGAGCAAAAATTGATTTTGTGTGGAATAAGAATAATTTTATCTAAATCAAAAAAAAATTTGATTGACATATTATTGTGTGACTTCTTTTTTTATACAATTTCAATGACATCAATACAAATACTTTACACTATGTTTACACCTACAATTGTCAAACCTCATTTATCATATTTTTGTATCGATTTGTCTGGAAAATATCTGTTATTGGGCGGACACTTGTCGACTTAATTACGACGGTGTAAACTGTAAATTATTTATTTATCAATCACATTATTTTTACAATCCATCTATACAATATTTACTAAGTTTATTGGAAAGAAACTATTCCGATATCCAAAAATAACCGTTTCATGGTAATTAGCACCTTAAGCCAACGGTGTTTAATCTTTTTGTAAGTACGTGCCAAATACTGGAACTCTTTTTGTTGTTGAACTTTTAAAGTTTCAAGATCTTGACACCCATAAAATTTTTTTCTAAAGCTCAAAACAATCAGTCGTTACATATTTACTAGTATGTCTCTATGCCTCACACATACCATAGTTGAGAAGATTGAGAAAATTTTTTCGGTGTAGCCATCTTTAGAATACTATCATAATAGTATTTACTTAATATAAGTTATTCGCGTTACAATATTGATAAAAAAATAGTGATAAAAACAAAAAATGAAATGAAAATAACGAAGATAACTGACATTGTGATCAGTTGTATCGTACATCATACAAACGTGGATTATTGATAATTACAATTTCGTTCAGATTAATGTAATACAATTTCTTCAATACGTACTAATAGTTCCGATAGATACTAAAATCTTCGATACCGTATTATTTTCTAATAAAAAATCCTTTCCTCTTCTGCCAATAATGTATCTGTATTTTTTATTGCACCGAAATAATTGTTAACATATCATCTATAGTATACCTATAAGAAAGGAACTATAACATTTTGAGTTCTTCGTTATTATATCAATCGATTAGTTTGTCACACTTAAAGCCTTTACTCTTTTGGTAAAAAGACACTCGTGTGTGTCTCTCTGAAAATGTGTAAAATTTTTTTCTGAAATGTTGTCATATAACATTTTTTATGTCAAGTGTCTGAATGTCAAGATATACTTTTTTGACACAACTTTTTAAGTTCTTAATATAATATAGTATTGAAGTTTTCGTGAACATCTATCGAACAAAATAGCTTAATCGTTTTAACTCTGGGATCTTTTTTGTGTAGACTCTCAGCTCTTTACGAATATCTTTCTTTACGAATATATGGTAAGACTCCATTAACCTACATTCATGCAGTCTTAACATACGCAAATAGTTTTATTTTTTTTTTTTGTAGATTAGTTCATTATTTTATATTGTTTATGTAGAATAGAAAGAAGAGGTTTAAATATTTTTGTACTAAAAGATTTTGCACTTTTAATATATGACTTTCTGTAAAACATTTTTCTAGTGATAGTCTCACCTACTTTGGATTGGTACGCCATATATTGGTATAAATTTATTGCATTTAGTTTTATTCCAATTTGAAAACACTTTCATAAATAAAAAATCGCCTTTGTTTAATTTTGGTTAAGTCTTATTTTCCATTATCAAATGTATTCTCATTTCTTATAAGCATACTTTTTGAGACATTTGAAATGTTCTTAACATCTCAATTCAAGCACACAATACATATGCAAACTGAAGATGGTAGAATGGCTTATTGAACGCAGACTTCTTTTTCTGACTGTAGACAAATAGTCATCGATTTTTAAAATCAATAGTTTATATTCGACTTCATCAAACGATTATGTGATATCTGAAATCGTCATGGTGGTTTATTCTCTCCAAATTTTCTTATTCGAATCGTCGTTCGTCGTTAGTATTATGTTGTTAACATTTACTATTTCCATTTGTCTGATGCGATTACTTCCCTCTTCATTTTTTCTTTTTACTGGCATCATTTAATTTCTGAAATATTGTGCTAAACCTTCAAAATGATTATTTCTTCCAGTACTCTTCTCATTTCTTCCAGAAGTTTTTACCGTTTTAATTATTACATTTTCTTTTTCTTCATGTATTATATTATACACTTTTTGCGATACTTGCGAACCGTATACGATTCTATACACTTCAATTGATTTCACTTATGTACTCGATGTTATATCTGATATCAATTGCATTAGTAATGGAGTATATGTGCTTTGGCAAGTATATATTTCTCAAAGAACTGCAATGAGTACTCAACACTCGAGTCATACTCAAATCATTAGCTGAATTTCACATAAACGCATGCCTTCTCTTGTAAATACTCGAATCACGTTTTATTCGAGAACCGCGAATAATTAGCCCAGAGCTCCCTATCTCGGTGATAGGACTGCTACCTTGTAGACAAAGTTTGTTATGTTCGTTGGCGTCCAAATCTACCTCTGAATCTTTGCTGCTAAAGGAATTTCCTCACTTAAGCTGTTGTTGCACGGTTATCCTTCCGTGTGCTCGAATACCTACGTGAAGGAGAGGTTGACATTTGAGTCGAAGGGGCTATAGGGTACATATCACGACCACTCTTAACCGTTCTGCTTCTCTTTTTTGTCTTCTCGACTCCACTTCACTCATGATCATTCGTGAGTGTTACGTTTACTGTGCATATAATTTCCAATTAAAACAATCCCCAATTCAATGCGCACATATTTTTCAAGAGCACAAACGAAATATATGCATTTATAATGCTAACAGCAACAACGCATGACATAACGCATAACATAACACCAACACACAACATGAATAGAATTTTAGATAAAATAAAAATAAAATTAAAAAAAAATAAAATAAAAATAAAACTAAATAAAATTTTTACAAATGCCAAACCAACTCATCAGCTCTACGAATTTTTTATGAATGCTGATCGAATCGGCAATCATTCTTTTTTTTATAAGTACACTCAAGTACACTTATTCCACTCGAGTATATGCTATAACTCACGTGTCATCTGCTATGTACCTATGCTGCTCTACTTATAAAAGTATATGGATTCTTGTGAATTCTTGATATTTATGAATCTACTCTGAGTGTTAAAATTATGACTCGTTGCAGTTCTCTGATGTAAATGATATCAAGGAGTGTCAATGATGGAGTTTTGTAAAGCCAATAAAATTAGTTTTTGAGGGATGCCGCTATGGTCAATATTTCAATATTGTTTTTAATTGAAATTGTTTCTATTTGTACCTCTATTGTCTCAGTTTCGATGTTGGCGTCCAGATCTATAGCAATGAGTGGGTAACAATTAAGATTTTAGTTATTACAATTTTTATCGTTTAAATCATTAAATAACTTAATTACGAGGCATTTTTTTTGTTGTTTTGATATTTTTTTTATAATTCACTGAAAATATAGATTACAATAACGAAAAACGGACAGGGCTGTACAGACCAGATGCGAGCGCGGGCCAGTACAAATCACTATACAGTTTGGGAGCCGCAGAGGCAAATATAAGCGTTCGCTATTTTTTTTGGGAAAAATAAATTAATGATCAAAATGTTAAATTTAGTTTAAATAATTGTTTATTCATTTATCTTTAATAATTCTATCAATATCAACATTATTTTTAGTTGTTGTTAAACCCAGTGCTTGTGTAAGTGATTTATCAGTCAGTGAAGATCTATGTTTTGATTCTATAAAATTAAAAGTTGAAAACGCGTTTTCATAGAAATGAGTACTGTTCATCATCGATCACAATTTTAATATAAAGTTTAATAGTTTTAGGAAATTCTCGCCAAATAGCTTAAAAAGTTCAACTTCAGATTCTGTTCTGCTTCTGAAAAGAGGTCTGCTTGAAGGTCACATAATTCCAATAGTCTTTACATTTGGAATTGGAATTGTGAATGGATTTGAAAAAAGAGATATTTCGCTCTCTAAGAATTTAAAATCTTTGAGACGTTGCTCAAATTCAATATTTATGTTATTAAGGTACTTCAGGTGAACTAAGAAAAATAGGATTCTTCAACTTCTTCCATCTCTGGTAATGTACTTTGCAACACGGAAAAAAATAAAAATCGTTCTGTTCTATTGATATTTTGAATAATTTAAGCTTGCTTTTAAACTCACTTACATAGTACATAATATAGTAGAATATAGTAGAAAATCACCTTAGTTTGCATTAATTTCACTTAAAAATTCACGAATTTTTCTATGCGTCAAAGTTTTGTTTTCCCCTCTTATTAGATCTGTTATTCTAACAATAACTTCCGGGGTATTCGTTGGGCGTAAAAATTTTCCACATATGACTTCTTGGTGTACGATACACTGAATTAGTGCGCTTTCAACACCATTTCGTCTAAAAAGTCCTGTAATCCTGCCACTGCTCGTCATAGCTTTTGCTTCATCAGTTACAATACAAGTACATTTCTCATTACCTTTAGCTGTTCCATGTAATGCCACTAAATTTAGCATTTCCTCGGTAATTATACAATCCTCTGATACACAACGGATGAAAAGTAATAACTGACTTATATTAGTTTGGTCAGTACTTTTGTCCACAGCTATGGAATAGTATTCGCAAACTATAACGAAACCATAAAAATACATCAAAGGAAGATTTACGTAATTGGGTTAGAGTCTTTAATCTCTTTAGAATCTTATTTGTAACAATAAAATATTTATTTATTTTTAATTTATTTCCAAATACCTAATATCAGTGATCTTGGAAATAATTCTTGTATTTAATTATTCGAAAATAATTTTTTAAAACTGTAAGTACAAGAAATCGAAATCGTGTCCTGCCAAACTTGAAGTTCAGAGTCAGCACTCCTTAATATTATTTTTTAGAAGAAATAGATTTTGTATCTTAAAAAAAAATTCTTTTTTTAATTAAATATATTTATTCTAAATAAATAGTATAATTTTTTTTAAAGAAAACACTACATAATTTATATTAATATATATTATACACTAAATTATAATATATATTTACAAAAATAGTATATTTATATATTAACATATTATGAATTTCATGATTTGTGTTGAAACGTTTAAGTTAGTAGTAAAAATAATTGTAAAAAGTGAGCAAAATAAAGTTCTTGATGAACTGAAATCAAAACTATTAACAAACACTGCTTTAAAATGTTTTAAGATATTTTGGAAGAATAACACTTAATTTATTATACATTTTTAATTGGCGATTTTATGGTGTAACGATAAGGTCATGAAGATTTGAAAGAGTATCAGAACTATTTTTGCTCAAAATTCATAAACAATATGTAGTCAAAGTCGACATATCTCAACATAATAACAGAAAAAGATATTCCAGAAAGCACAAAATCGACTGCTTGCAAAAACAATCAAAACTTTTGAAATTGGCATAAATAAATAATCCCAAATAGGGTGGAATTTTTATCCCACTCATACAAGTACGAGTAATAGAACTAAGTGAAATCCCTTTTATTGCTGCACCAAGTTTTTGCCATAAAATAGGATTTTCCAGAGCCTATTTACAACTTCACACATAGACCATTACGTTTAGTGTGGCACATAATCCTTGGTAATAAAAGCAAGATTGTGAAAAAGTTTTTGCACTTCAGCACTTAGATTATGACATAAATATATTGCATTTTTAAGTTATTAGAAAAACAGAAATGTTTGCATAAATAACATAAATTAAAGATGGAAGATGGAATAATTGTGCTAAACTATAACAAGTTGAATATTTAAAAAATACGAAATCATTATAATTTTTCTGAAATAGAATTTTAATACTCGTATTCACCCCTCCAACAGTTGTAATTAATATCTGATACTTTAACTATTTCTTCCTATGTACCTATGGCAAATATAACGTAAGGATCCGAGTTAATTTTCAGTAGCAGATACTCAAAACCATATCAACTGCATTTCACACGTGTGGGGCATTTATGAATTTTTGAGGACTTTGTGGATTTTTCGAAATCCTTTCGTAACTTAAAAGGCATTGCCTATTGTAACACAAATATTATTGATTTTTGTTAAGGTCAGCTTTCATTTTATAAGAGACAAAAACATGCTTATACTGTGCGACAATAAAGTCAAAAGGTATTAAATCAAATTAAACCTTTCTCAAACGAAAGTCCTTTTGTCAGTTAACTTCAATTGTAATAACGCCACAGGGCAATGACATGTAAATGTTCAAAATTCGTAGGAATTTAAAAGCTTAAGCAAGTCATACTTGTCTTTCCGCCTTACGTACAGTACGTACAATAGTTGAATATCCTGGTTGAAGCAAGGAGAGTACCGTTTCAACTGTCGCGCACTGGCAAAACCGAAAACAATACATTTAAGGTCTAACGAAAGCAAAGGAATGGCGTTAAACACAGGAGTATTTATATTAATGTTTCATACTTACGCAAAATTGTGTTCTTATTTAAATTAATTAAGTTTATAGGATATAAAATAGAATATTAGAACAGTAAATAGGCAAACCTTAAAGGATGTATTAAAGCTTTAATAATAGCTGCTTATTTTTTCACATTACTAAAGGGAAAACCTGCCATAGGCCAATTAAATTATAATTCAAATGAATTATAAATTAATAAATTAAATTAATTAATTAAAATTTATTCACAAATGTAAATAGTGTTTTCCACCTAAAGATATAATAAGAAAATATTTATTTAAAGCATGATTTGAAACTAACTTTACTAAAGAGTATTTTCCGCCTTCATTCACCTTACCCAATGCTAGACACAAACGTTTTAAAATTACAATTAGTACATAGATAAAATACATACTCACCAGAAATTTTTATTAAGGTTAACTAAAAAGAAATAAAACTACTATACATACATAGCTCAATATATAAATATATGAGGTGCTTCCCGTTTCGTCACAACATCTGAGAGTTATACGTTTCAAGCATCATCGTTGCGCAGTCCTTTGAAGAAGAAACGATGCTTCAATGTTGCTAGGTGATGTTGTTCCGCTCATTCCGTGAACTTTGACATATTCTTGCGTTACATTGATAACAAGATCATTCTATCATAGATAGAATGGTGCATCAACTATACTCTGAAATAATTGCAGTAATGCAACTTTTGCGATGTGTCCTCAAAATGGTATACCGTAAGTCAATATTGGTTTCAAATATATTTGAAAAGTAATATTTTGTTATAGGTTATAGTCATGTGGGTTAAAGGACATATCGGTATTAAGCAAAACAAAAAGGCAGATGGTATTCAAAGCCCAGAATACCATTGGGCTAACACATGACTTTAGCCTATGTCGATATATGTATAACTTTACTTCTTCTTAACAGATAGAGAGAGCTGAGCACTTGTAGACAGACTAAACTCAAAATGACAACTCATGTTGAGGAAGACACTTTTAAACTATGTCTATGTTCGTACCTATATCTGACTATCTGGGGACACCATTGGCTTGGTAATGACTTGGCAGGCCACCTTAAGCTAAATGAGCTGCTTGCAAGAACAAGAAATGTAGTTATGCGAACGGTAGCCAATTTAGCTTTAACTCAATAACGACAACCGAGAATACGAAGGACTAAAAAACACTCAAGTCATTTCGTGTTCTATTTCAGCTAATCTTTTAGTTCAGCGAGGCCACTTGTTGGACGGTGTGATATCGCACCACTTGTTCCTAGTCACATTTTTAATTGGGCTTCCAAAAACAGCGGCAACCCAGATAGTTCCGTTTGTTAGGTTTGTAGTGCTATATATGAGTATGGTGCAACTGATATACACATATAGAATATGTGTTCCTTATACAAAGCAATTCAATTCAACTTCTGTATGTGTGCTTTGAACATCACAATATTGAATTTCAATCAATAAAAAGGCATTTAAAGTTACCAGCTTTATTCTATTTACTAATCTCTGTCAAAGTCACTTTTTTTAAACTAAGATATTTAAATAAACTATGATAGTTTTTCTAGAATGCAAAGACTATCAAAACTATTTGCACTAATCAATAAACATAATCTTATATTGATATGCATTATTTATTATTTGAAGTCATAACCACCAATTCATTTTGGTTCTATTGGTTTTTTTGTCTTGTGCTTTTCTATAATTTGATTAGTTCTTTTACATTTTATTTAACCAATATTGCTACTATTTTGATTGTTGATTTCAATTTTTTTGAATAAAAACTAAGAAACAGCAATTGTAGCATAAACCAATTACACACTTGAAACTCCATTTAAATCCAATATTTTGAATCCAATACACATGTTGAATCCAATAAATTTAAAAAACTTACCGGCATCCAGTGTCGTAGAATGGGAGTGAACAAACAATGGGGGATATCCAGTACGGGATAGATTGGAAAGCAGCACTCACATAGGGGCAACAAAGATCATGCACATATAATTATTTATAAGATTTTACATCTTTACCATTGAACTAACACATAGTAACCTTTTCTCTCATATAAAAATGTAAAAGAATCATAAAAAAATGAATATTGGGAAAATCTTCTGGATTCTAGCATAATCTAAATCATTTACTGGTACCTATTGCAATAAGAGATACCAGCAATGTATGGACTTATCAAAAGAAAGACTTAGAATCAACTTAAATACCACCTTACTAGACTGGGAATTTATATGGATGTAAACTGTAGATACTACGAACAATCAGCAACATATGTACTGTAAGAATGCCCTATGCTAATACACACATGGAATAGATTCCTACGGAAGGGGCAATAAAACTCTGTAAAGTAAAACTCTGTTGTATAGAACAACTTTTTATCTTAAAGTCTGTTTTTGTATTTCTGGGAACGTTAACTTTTATTTCAAGCGTAAATTTTTAGTATATTTCTAAATGTATTTCGGCAAATTCGGTTTTGTCTTCATGAGAAGAATTCCTGATATTTTTATCGACGCAACAGGGCTCAGTGACTTACTCTAAGCCCAGTATGGGTCACAATAATAACTGAATACATAATACTGTATATGTTTATATATACTCGCGTATATGATTTTGAATGGTGATTGTACCAGGAATGATGTTTATGCTTACGACGCCACTGGTAGAACCTATTTTGTTTTGATAGAAGCAATTATTGCAGTGATATCGTAAGATGCACACACACTTGTGGACATCTCTGAATACGATTCGAAGGAAACTATTTTATACAATTTCCATTTTATTTGAGCTGTGCTATATTAAATATGAGTATGTTAATTTTACTGACAAGCTTTGCCTAAATATTTATGCTTTGAATTTATTAAAATTTATAAAATCCATAGACGAAATCGTAATAAAAATTCATGGAATAAAGAAGTATTCAAATGTTTTTATGTTCATAACTTTCTCTGCACTGCAATGAACTGCAAGTGCGCAAATATGATATCCTTGCAGGAATATGTGTAACTATATAGCCATGCATGTGCATACGATGGTGTAGGTGTATATTTGGTAGCGAAATTTTAGCCATTTTAAAAGTTTATAAAACTGCATAAATCCTACACTTACGTTCTTCACTGGGCCCACACATAAGCGTATATGTATATGCACAAGCTCTGCTTTATAGTGTCTCACTGTTTGGCATTCCTTCCCTTTGTATGGTACAGTTAATAGAATTTTATCTAAGAGAAGTGCAACGAGCTAAAAACATTTCTGTGACATTTTTCTGACAACGAAAAATGGAACAAGTCAACGTGCTGACAGCAGTCTCAATAGATCAAGTGATTGGCTGGATACCACACTTCAAAGTTATTTTTTAATGCACCACTCCTTATGTGGGAGTTTTTGGGTTTGTTTCACTTTGGATACATAATGAGTGGAGATGCACATTCATGTCAATTAATTTTTCACAAATGCACATAAATTTTTAAATACTTCGCCCGCATTTGTCCGCATTTGTCCGCATTCATTCTATTTGGCAATGTAACCAATTTTCGGGTTCCCAAATATTTTCTAACATGTACGGGCCATTTGGAGAGCTAACCATTGGCTCCTGAGAACCAATTCAAATTGCCATTCAGCGTACTATATTTTGTTTGTAGTAATTTCATCGAACAATGCTGCCGTGCACCCGCAAAAAATAAATAAAATTGAAAATTGAAAATTGCAAATGAAAAATGAAAAATGAAAAATTTTAAATGTGAAATGTAAATGTGTAAAATATAGAATGTGAAATGTAAAATGTGAAATGTGAAGAGAAAATGAAAGCGAACAGAATATGTAAAAACTTTTGATATTTTCCAACGAGAAACTTTATCAAATATTCGTATTTAAAAATTTATGAAAACTGCGTTTTTGTGCAAGTGCACCGAAAGTTTCGTCATTGTAGATTTAGTTTTTAACATCCTTTTTAAGCCAATTCAATAAATTTCTGACTACTGCGTGTTTATCGTCGAGCAAAGTTCGGTATTGGCAACATTTTGAGAAGTTAACAGTGAAGGTGACAGTATGGAAAATTTAACTGATATAAGTTTTATACTTCTCAAGTAGCAAATAAACTTAAAAAGTCAATTGAGGCGAAACTTTCGCACATGGAGAAAACTCGAATAGTTTGTACAGAACTTAAAAAGGTTTTAATTAATTTTCGAATATTTTATACGATTCCTATAAATCTGAAACACATACTTATAGCTTATATTGCAATTAAGTAAGAGTGTATATTTACAGTAAAGTATAAGCTGTAACTACAATATGACAGTCATTCAAGTCTGCCAAAATATTGCAAGTCAAATATTTTCACTGAAAATTACTGAACTGAAAATTATTATAAGTATATTAATCCATTACCTATAGATCCGCTCGATATTTTGAAAATTTAGTGTACGCTTAGAGATCATAGCGGATGAAAGAAGTATTATTATTGTTATTATTATTGTTGCCACCTTCTGGGCTTAGAGTAGGTCTTTAAGCTCTGTTCCGTCAATAAAAAGTAGTATAGCAAAATTTCTACAATTCTTTTGATCTTCTCAAATATTCCTGAGATATGGCATGGGTATTTAAATACCCAATAGGCGTTGATGTGATAATTTTTCTATCCATTTTATATTTTTGGCATCTCTGCTGCTTAGAGGACACATTAAACTACCAAATAAGGGTGAGGGGTCCTCAATTTTTTCTTATTTCCCAATATTTGGCAGCATTTATCCTAAGCCTGTCTGTGAAAAACTAAAGTCAACTAGGTAAAAATTATGCTGTTATATTTTTATATTATAAATTCATCCTTCCTCTTCATCCTTAATCGTGATAAGGATTATAAGGTACACTTTCTTGGGTGTTTAAATACCCAATAGGCTGAAATTGGTGAAGTGTATTATAAAAACACACGATAAGAAATAGGTTTCGTAAAGGAATAATTCGTCTATAGAGTTACTGTTTTCCACAGAACTTTTATTATATACTTTGTGCGGTTACTTCATAAACAGCACTGGGATATACGTGACTTATATATTTTTACCTTACCACAGTGATTTGGTATGAACATTTTGTATAGAACTATTCTATCTGGCTACACCATACATAATATCGTTAATATTTGTAACATCACAAATAAACTGAGGTATCTGGGGTTTATATACTTGTACTTTACAACACTACAACAGAACATCACGTCGGCTATAAGTAATGCATCTATAGCCACACCTTATGTAATATCTGTTATAATTTTAATTTCACAAATATCTACTACTGTGGTGTCTGGAGTTTATGTACTTGCATTTTGCCATAATGACTTGGCTCGAATTTTTTAAAATAGTAAGTATTCTATGACTAATGCATTTATGGCAACACCATAAAGAATATAAAATGCTATAAAGAATTCTAACTTCACAAAAACTATTAGGGATTCTGGAACTTATATGCTTTTATTTTATGGTAGAATAACGGCTTGAAATGTTCGTACAGGTAAGCCGTATATATAAGCCACCTTTTAAAATAACCACCATAATACTAACATTAAAAATACTACAAGGACGTCTCGGAGTTATGTACTTATCAATTACAGTAAATGGCTTCGCTTTAATTTTTCGAATAGATAAACCGTGTATGATTTATATACATAAATAAGCCACCTTTTAAAATAATAACCATAATTCTAACTTTACAAACATTACTAGAGCGTCTGGGATTTTTGCACAATCATTTGGCAATCCGGCTAATGGTGAGCTATAACTAATGCAACTATAGCTATACCTTCCACAATATCTGTTTGCTTTAGTGCAACAAAGCTTTTCAACATTTTAATATAAGACATTGTTTCATAAATAAACCTCTATAACATAACATAACATAACATAACATAACATATTACAATAAATAAAGTAATAAACTAGTATTGACGATAAGTATTCTATTAATCTATATAAATGTTAATTATTTTGTGTCCAAACAATTTTAATAAAACATCCTGATGATGATTTCAGACTAAAGTCGAAATATCGATAAAATAAAAATTATTGCAAAATTAAATTGTGTTTTATTTTTCCTAATTTTTTTTTTTAATTTTTTAACAACAATAAAGCTTTGACCAATTAGCCAATTGACCAATATACTAATCTCTATATCTATTTGCATAAATATTTATGTATTTATCTCCCAGTCATATTGTTATGAAAAAATTTTATTTATGGTATATATATAAATAAAATTTTTTTTTCTTTATTTAATATAATTAAATTAATATAATAGAATAATATTATTAATATAATAGCATAATATATATACTACATAATCTCTATATAAACAATTCAAAAATAGCCTACAATATTTTCACTTTGGATCAATAAGTATGGTGTTAAAATCAATTTTTATCCTAAGCCTCTGAATTGACCTATATCCTGTGATCTCCATCAAAAATGAGGGAAACAAAGTTTATAACACTATTATTTAGAGTTAATATTTAGGGTCACCAATATATAAAAAATTACTAAAATATAATTTTTTTCAAAATGAAACACGTCAATATGCCATTAACCTATATAACCTATATAGGTTAAAGTTCTTACTTTGCGAGCTTGCATATAAAGTGACGTCATGGGATCAAGTAGTGATCAATTTTAGTTAGTTGGTTTATACCGATTCTAAACTCTGAATTTGTCTAGCTGGCTTACATACTTTGGCGATTTTAGCTACCCTATCATTGAAATATATATAAATTTTAGTACCTTAATTCGGCACAAACTTCATCCAAAAAGAGTAAATGGTATTTGTATGGCTTCCTGAATCCTGGTATAGTATTTAGTTTGAGCGTGATTATTGCTTTAAACAGCTTAGACTGATTAAGCTCATCTTAGAATATATTCAAAAATTTGTTGGCAAGATTAGCAAGAATAGAAATAGAGCTGTTGAGGTGTCACTGGTGGACATCTCAAAAGAAAATTATTGATAATTTTTTGGTCAAGGCTCGAAAATTGGAATTTCAATTTATAAAACCAATTTAAACTTAAAACCTTTGTGGCACATACACAATTTACTATTAGCACTAATAGTTTCTCATCTAAACCACCGCAATGAATTTCCTCCTCAACAAAGCAAATAACGTAATCATCGATACCGCCATAAGCTCTGAACCTTTGAGTCGTAGGTAAACAAGCGGGTTCTCTCAAAGCACCATAACCTTTCAACACTAAATAATAGTGTCTTTCTCTAATATCAACTTCAAATAAAAATGGTTTATTATAGATATTTGATTTTAACTTTTGCTGTTTATAATGTATAATCTTAAGAAAGCCTATGTTTTCAACACTTTGCTGGGGATTTGATTCAATGGCATTGACATATTTTTGATTTTCTTTTTTTTTATTTTAACAACTGATTTGAACACTTAAGATATATGTCCACACTGTGAAAACAATTTAAATTTAGTTTAACTAATGTAGTGCTAAAACTTTATACGACTATGTGAAATTGAATATTTTGGACATGACTTCAGTTTTTAAGTGCTATTGTGTTTGCTGCTTTCCATTTGACTTAGTCTATTGGTAAAAGGACTTCGATTAGTTGAGTGCAATTATTCTAGCTGACTCAGCTTTTCAAACTTGCGTGCACGTTCGACTTTGGTTTCATTTAAAATTACTATTTACAACACCTCCTCCAATGTTGTGTTGACGTTTTGTAAACCAGCGGATCGAACTTTTTAATGCAGGGTATGGATTAAAATCATACCGTGGATTGCAGAATTTGCATAGGATTCATCACAATCTTAGTTAGACCACTTATAACATGTACCTTTTCAACAAAATGCTGCGTCAACGCAGTGTTAATTTCAATTTATGTTTTCATTGAAAGCTTTTTCACTCTGCTGTCAAATAATTTCTGCACGAGTTCTAAATTTTCTGCAACTATCCATTTCAGAATGCAAGCTGGTTTACTGCTATAAACGTCAACTCCATGCGCTTCCAAATGTTATTCTAGTTGAAGCAGATGGGTCCTTTATGAAAATTTTAAATTGAAATCGATAAATACTCTGCGCTAGTGTTTGCTTCGCTTAACAGATTATAGACTAATCATTGATGCTGCTCTATAAATCGAACAATGAATTTCTTCTAGGATTTCTGGAACGTATTTTTAACATATTTTCGTGAAATCATAATTATTGTACTTTTCTGAAAAATAAATATATAGAATTTCAGTATATATATATATTAAAGTATTTTTTTTAAGCCTAATAAAAATGCTGATCAATATTAAAGCAGGTATTCACCATACATATAATCGGAACACTATCCTACACGTTTTCAAAAGATATGTATAATCCATGTTTGTAGTTTGACTTTGTTTTACCTGGTTTTACTATGTCCAAAGTAACGCATTTTTATTTTTGCTGCAGTAAATTCAGCATACAAGTCCACCTGCAATAGGTATATGGTCTTAAGTGCAGATGTAGGGAAGGTTTGATTAGATAGCTACATTTCGCATAATATTTTTTAGTGAGTTTTGGTATTTAATTTTATCCATTATAACCATCTAGACCACAATCCTATATGAATAATTGGTTGAACGCCTACTACGTAAATCCTAAGTATGTCAGTTATTTACTATATACATTCTGCTTTCAAGTTTGTTTTTTAACTAACATAGCATGACTATTATATACTTGAACTTTGTTTCTGTTATTTATAGTGCTTAGTTCAGTTTTCGGTGCATTCACCTAAGAAGTTTGTAACGTCTGAGGAATAGCTTGAGATCTGTTTTCTCTGGACTCATTACGACTGTGTTGCTCACACTTTTTGTCCAACCTCTTTTGGTTAACATAACTTCATTAGGAATCTACAAGTGTTGAAGATAACAAGATCATCATCATAAGCTATAATTTTTAGTATGTAGTTTGCCTTCGAAATAGTCAGGTATTTTGTTTTAGGCGAGTATTTAGAGTAGTGGGCAGTAAACACTCCCTTACGATGTACCTCTTTCTTCGATATTGACTATTCGCATGAAGTACAATTTATTTGGTATTATTCTTCCTTTCATCATTTTTTTGATAATTTGTTATATGGTGCCGTGTACATCCTCAATCCAAATGATATCCAGAAGTGTTTCAATGCGAATTATTGAAAGCCTCAGCGATGTCTACAAAAAAATTTAATATAAAAATATGGTAACAACTCTAAGAACCGTGGAGTGGAGAGTTGTGTTGACTGATTTTCCTCTTGCGATTGTGTGGTAGTATATAGAGAGTATTCTATGATTTATTATGTTTCAGTGTTGCAAGTTAACCAATTCTTCTAAAGTCCTTAAGGCAAAGTATACGCGTAATTAGCTAGTAGTCCTTTGGTTGCAATTATCCGATTTTTTGAAAAATACTATTTTTATGCCTTTCGGTATGCAAGCACATAGTTAAGTCTAAGAAACAGTCGGTTAATTTTGATTAATTTGAATTAATATCTAAGTACTTAACATTTTTCTTGAGTAAACACAAGTGTTAAGGGCCATATTTTATAATTTTATCTATTAATTAATCACCACACAAACCTGATTTGATTTATAAAACTTTTATTTATATATTTGAAATTAGCGTCACAGTGTTATTGTATTGTTTTTACAAATCTATTAGTAACGAAAATTAAACTTCAAAGTGTCTAGTCTTTACCAATAAAGGACCAAACTTTCGCAGAACATTTAACAGCCTGAAACCGAACACTTAGCTCAACGAAATAAGTTAATAAGTTCGTTCCACATTTGACAAAATTAAATTGAAGCAAATGTAAACAAAAATCATTAGCAAATCACATCAGCCGGGGGCGTCTAATGGAAATTCTGCATTCATTCAATAACAATATCACTGGGAGATGTAGTCGTGTGTACTTTTTGTTTAGAACTCTTAATTTATTGTACAGTGAGCATGCAATTCCTTGAGCATATAAGTGTATGCAAGTACAAAATATACGAATGTTGGCACAAAAGTGCTCAGCATGGCTTTCATAGAAAATGCCAACATTTAATTTAAAACTTTTGGAAAACTTTGACTCGAATATTAAAATCCTTCTTCTACTCATGTGAACTTTGTTACTTTTTCATCACAGGTGTTCTGCATTCGCTAATATGGTTTTATACCAAATGTTAAAAAGTTTTAAGTGTGCACACACGAATATTTTTCGTTATAAATTTCAAAGTTTTGAATTATATGTACGTGTGGTAGATATTATCCTTTACCGAGTCCATCACACCACCGCTGCGCTGCATTCGTCTTTTTAATATCACCTCAATGCAGAACCCCGTCCTAATTTGTGTTTTAATGAAACGAATTTCAGTTGTGAAAGTTTCTTCCAAAGTAAAATGAAAATATCATGCTCTTCACCGCCCCGTTTTAATCATTCACAATGCTGATATGCAGATATTGTATTTTAATTTCACTTATTTCCCTATCAAGTGGATAAAGATATATACTCCTACACTAGTTTAGATATTTATATTTCAGTCACAAGTTAGGGTCAAAAAGCAGTTATGCATTTTGGTACTCATATACTTGCAATTGTAAATAAAGTAATTTTTAGAAATTTTTATTATTAATAAAAAAAATAGTAATTCTGTTTTAACATAATTTTTCATTTTTACACTAATTACAAATTAAAAAAAAACTAAAATCTAGTTAAATTAATCGAGTCCCTCAAATTGCTGAGTTAGCAATGTTACATTCGTCCTAACTAATAGTACAGCCCGGGTAGTGTCAATGGTGCTTGCAGGGGTTATACTAGAAAAATTGTTTACCTAAGTTTCTTTGTAGTTCACTAAACTAATTATACATAAGAAAGAATATATAAATCATGGAACAAATAATGCTTTTACAAACAGAAGAGCATTGAAATTGAACAATTAAAAATATAAATATAATTAATTATGATTTCATTCTAATATAACACAGCAAGTGAATTTGTTAATAAAGCATTAACAGCAAATTAAGAAAACTCCACAAAAACTGGCAAACATAAAAAGTCAAATGCGGTTTTGGGACAGTTGGTTAAGGGCGCTGACTCTAAGCTTCAAGTTTGGCAGGGCACGACTTCGATTCCTGGTACTAGCAGTCCCAAAAAATCATTTACTGAAGTAAGTATTAGTGTTGCTGAAAAAGCTACAAAAAAATTTCCTAAGACCACTAATGATGAGTACTTGGCGATACTTGAAACAGCGTTGTATGGTCAGTCAAATTTCAATAAAATTAAATAAATTTTTGTGTTTGTTCTTTCTTTTTTTCTTTGCTATTAGAAAACTCTCAAAAAGTATTTACTTATAATTAAATACAAGAATTATTTCCAAGACCACTGATGATGGGTACTTGGCAAGACAGTTTTATAGAAACAGCTTTATGGTCAGTCAAAAATTCAATTAATTAAAATAATATAAAAAATAATATTTGTTGTTGTAGTCCACTACTGTTCAAAAAGAACCTCTTTATGAAATATATTAGTTTCTGAAAATTTTGACGTTAGTCACACGTGTACATATGTTACTGAAACAAAAAGTGAAAAGTGCTGCGGAAGTGAAATACCGGGTGATGTTCTTCATTTGCAAAAATACAAGTGGAATAAAGAAACGAATTAAATTAAAATTGGAAAAAAGACTATTTCTTTTCTACATAATAAGAAATTAAATATAAAAAATAATAAGCTAATGTAGAAGACAATATTAAAACAAGCATAGGTGAGTCAATGCTATATATATTTCGTAAATAAAGTTAACTGTAAAGACCGGGTATTTGACACGACAAAAAAACATCTCAATGATAATATGAAACCATTATGTGATAACATTTGAGAACAAAAATTTACACATTTTAAGAGAGACACACACAAGTCTCTATCCGCCAAAAGAGTGAAGGCTCTAAGGGCTACAAACTAATCAATTGATATAATAACGAAGAACTCAAAATGTTATAGTTTTTTTATATGCTATAGATGATATGTAAACATAGATATTCTATTAAAAAAGTTATCGACCAAAGAGATGTCAATTGAAAATTTTTAAAGAGTTAGATATAATCATTTTTTTTCAACACAAATTCAATTTTTGCTCTGACAAAACTATAAAAAAATTTCCTTTTGGTTTTTTTGTAAAAATTAATACGTTAATATTATTTACTGAATATCGTTCAGTGTCGAAAATATATTTTGTTCGATGGCTGCAAAGAGTAACATATACTCGGAAAAGAGAGAAGACGACTATGGCATCTCATCTGATAGTAAATTAGCTGATTTATACAACGAAGACGAACTCACATCGGTGTACTATAATAATCTGGAAGAATTAGAAAAGGTACTGAAAAGCGATATTCACGCATGCTTCGGGAAATGGTCAATATTTGTTGCGGCTGTCCTAAACCGTCGATGTGAAGAATTGACAAATGTTATTCCCCCAGAATATTTTCACAAAACGAAAAAACGTGGCATTAACCAGTTGATTAAAGTTATAAATGCAACCCCAGGTCTGTTTGTAATGTTTCACTATATAAAGCATAGAATCATGAAATATTGTTGTCCAAAAGTAATTAATTTAATGCACTGGGTTTTAGTAATTAACTCAGAACCAACACTTCGTACAGTGAAGTGTGATGAGTTACTTTGGATTTTATCAGACGTTAAGTGTACTAAAAAACTGGAAACTCCAATATACGTTTTCGAAATTATGTATCCAAAAGCATCTAGATTGAAATTACTCTTCCGAACTAGAGCGGTAGGACATAACACTTATTACGGTTTTTGTGGTTATCCGATGGATAGGTTATATGAAACCTTATTTAAGGGTATGCATTTAGTTCAAGGAGCAGTTCACCTGAGAAATGATTTGTCAGAAATTTTTAAACGTACTACTGGTAAATGTAATGGAAACAGAACTTTAAGTGGACTGCTGACACGATGCGTTGCTATGTGTCAGTATGTTGATGATGAAAAATATATAAACCACCATCACGAGCCTAACACTTCAGATATACATACATTTTGTTTAAGAGAAGATATAGTC
Organism: Teleopsis dalmanni; assembly: GCF_002237135.1. NCBI lineage: Eukaryota > Metazoa > Arthropoda > Insecta > Diptera > Diopsidae > Teleopsis > Teleopsis dalmanni. The sequence goes on along the minus strand of NC_051848.1, from coordinate 71,324,333 downwards.
CTACCACGTTATTTGTTTTTTTATGGTGAAAAAATGCAATCAACGCCATCTTCAGACATTGACGAAAGCATTAAAGCAGTAGAAAAACAATTGTGTGAAGATAAAGACAAATACTGGACTATAGGTTGCCTTCTGGCTATTGCAACTGTAGCGGTTTGGTTTAATTTTAATTGAAGTAAGACCATTCTTAAGTGGTACAATTACTGTAATTATTAACTATAGTCCGATGTCCAAAAATTTCTTTCAAACAACTGTCCATGATTCAGTTATGTTTAAATTCGAAACGCTAAATTCGAAATAGTATTTAGAACAAAAATAAATTAATTTTAGTGTGTTCATTATTTTACAATAAAACCAACTGTGATAAAATAAAAAACATTTTTTTATTATACATCAAGAGTCAGAATGAAAATAATAGGATGAGAGGACATACTCTCATCTTTTATTAAGAAATTTCCATCTAATAAATTATTGGCATTAGTTCAATTTATTTGTAAATGAGAATGTTGCAGAAGTGCTGTCGATACAATAAACTATTTCTCTAACATTGTTATATATAAGACTGTGAACCTTTAACTAATTAATAGAAGTTCAGGTTTTAACTTCTATATTGTTCAAGAATACAATTATAACTTAGTCATGGACATCTCACTGAGATTACTCTTCTTTTTAATCAAATGAGGCTAAACTACTTATGACTATCGTTGAATATGGAAGATTTGCACAACTGTGAATCTAATCCCAGCTGTATGTCCAGAGCTTTCCGGCCAGTTTAATGCTTACAAAAAGAGGTGCGTAACAGTCAAAAATCGCCCTAGAACTCACGTATCTTAAAATAGTTTGACTGTCGAATAACATGTATATTTTATCACTTCATAACTTTCCTAATACTGATCGGTTTTGCCTAAGAAATAATGCAGCGATCAGAAAGCCTATAATATGCCAATTTTCTAAGTTTCTCCGAGAGAACTTTACTACCTACACTGCTACCCGTTTTACAGCCAAGTACTCCTGAGCATTAAATGAACTGTGAATTTTGTGTAGAATTTGAGAATAGAAGATAACATCAGCAGTATTAGGTTAGATAGATTTTAGATTTTATGCAATGTAGGAAGTGGTACTTAAATTATTGATAGGATAGAGTATGGGTGTACGCTGCACATGGCTGTGCGCCATATACTATGAGAATACCATTAACACCATACCATAAAAATTTCTTATTAATAATGTATATTGTTTTAGTCAAGAGAACTAAAGATGTTTCGTCGTTTACTAAATGGATGAGTTTGTAATTTACTTCGAACTTCTTCAGCTTCTGATTCCTAATATCAGGGTTTCCCACCTGAATTCGCTACATAACTTGTTGAGGGTCAAACAATTTGTTTCAAGGAACGAATTCCGTGTTAGCAGAGAATACACCCTTTAGCAGCAGTAATGAGTTCAGGGTTTTGGTAGATCTCACCTATTCAAGAAAAGGCATTAATCCGCGCAAGCGAATATCTTCATCTACCATCGCGACAGGAGAAATTTTTTCTTGGAATCCATGGCATTTGTAAAGAATTTCGTTTGAGTGGAGTTACTATGAACTTCAATCAATTTGCTTTACAACTAGCAACTAAGTAGGTGGATATATTTTAAATTTTTCTATCTTTAATTATTTTCAAGGCGTTCAGATAGTGTGGGACAAAATAAAATTGTGAGCAAATAATCACTTTCATCAGGTCATCACATATATCATATAAACAACTGACTCTATATGCAATTTCTGTCTTTCATCTGAGTATATTATTTTATATTGAGAGTTTACTTAGTGTGCATATGAATAATGAGTTAAGAAGTAATTTACCATAAGTCAAAAATCATATTTTCCTTAAGTAGTTTTACTGTAAACAAATGTTTTCTGAAACATTATTTCTTGCTGCAGACTATATTTTTATTTCAAATCAACTCAGCCTAGAATTAAAATGTCTGTCAACAATAATCATATTTAAGCTCGTCATAATTTTTTTTTATAAATTAAAATATATTTAAAAATTATTTGTATGGATACACAATACTCTACAAATACAATATATTAACTAAACATGGATCACTTAACTGACAATACTTCTCTTGAACATACTTTAAACACTTATGCCAAAGCAAAGGCCTGTGTTAATAAAGAATACGGGAAGAGCATGATGAGAACTCCGACAAGAATTATCTCTAAACAACCTAACCCTCATACTGACATGGGTCTTGGAAAGGTAATATTAAATAAAATTATTAAATTGGAAAAAATGTCTTGATAGATTAATACATATAAACATAAAGGTCAGTGCAAAAAAAGATATTGGTACTCCTATGGTTGTCGATGATGACATGGAAAAAACTTTTAACCCAGGAGAACCAATGGAAATAGACTGAAGAGGACCCACTAAATGGTGATTTTATTTTATATCCTAATCACTTATTATTTGTTGTTTTTACAACTTTATTTAATAGTTCTTAATTTATTCACCAATCAAAAATAAAAATCACTCAATTTTATTAAATAAAATTGCATAATTAGCTAAAGGATATCTATTTCATTTATACATTATAGTATTGTATTTATAGATAACATCATAGTACCGTCTCTAGAAATGAATAATCTTGAGTTACCTTAAACTGTTTAAACTTGAACTCATGATTTTCACGATGTTTGGATGTATGTTATGCATAACGTGAACACATTTAACATCGTAAGGCTCTTGGTATGATATTTTATACTATGAGGTAAAAACTATTTTATCGCTCGTAGTGTTACCTTTATAGATCGGTGTATGTAGCATTTTACGTAGATTTACTTTTTTTAAAAATAGAATACAACCGATCGCTGTTCATTTAAAACTCAGAGGGTTTTTATATTTATTCAAATTTATAAATTGAGTTTATAATTCAAACCGATCAGTTTAATCGGAGTAAATAACACAGATTATGTATATCTTCTAAATCCTGAGGTTGAATTTTGTAACTAATACTAATGGGTTTATTTTAAAAACTCATTCGGCTTCAATTTTAAATTGGTAGTCTAAAATCCGACACTGCATTTAAATTATAAGGTTTCGAATTAAAACTTTTTGGTTGTCGTTTTTAAACCCAAAGGTTTATACTAAACTTTAAACTCTTTTCGTTATTATTAAAATGGGAAAGTTTTTTTCTTATATTAACCCTTTAAATGAAACACGAGCAGTAAAAATTATTTGATTCAAATTATATTTTATTTAGCGTTTATTAAATTGATTTTAAGGTTAATATGATAATAGTAACTATTAAGAAAGAAGAAATAATTACACAATTAAAAATAATAATAAAAATAAAATTAATTAATTTAATTATTCTACAGTTAGTTTATGATTTCGTTCTAATATAATATAGCAAGTGAATTTGTTAATGAACTTTCACATCAAATTAACAAGAAATAATTCCAAGTTCGAACATACAAGTCAAGCACGGTCAAAAAGCTCCATTTAGCAGATAACTGGAGGTTTGGACACTAAAATAAACAAATTCAAACTTAACAAAGGTTAGCAATTTACAGTATACATATAAAACACAGAGTTATTACCTATTTTGTATATCCGCGGTTTGAAGTGGCGCTATTTTAGTTGAAGATGGTACCAGTTTCAATAAATCGAAAAAAATGTTCACATCTTTAATTTATTCTTGAAAAAACAACGCTCTATATTTAAAAAAAATTCCTAAATTGTGAACAAAAAATAGTCCTTTACGTATTTCAGAGCTCTAAACATCTCTATCTCCTAAAGCCGCTGTTTAATAATAATCGATTCAACTTCAAAAATAGAAATCTATTATATACTCAAATAATTAGGCCAGCACTACTGTACGGATGTGTAACATACAGCAAAGCCTCAAATACTGCCATAAAGCAATTATAGATAGCACAAAATCTGGCTTTAAGAAGACTAATTAAGATTGCTAGGTATATTAGGACAACAGATATGCATAGAGATATAGAGATCGACTCAGTGAAAGAATATATCAAGGACAGAGCCCTAAAATTATTCACAAAAGTCGACACGTTCCTCAACCCCGCCGTAAAAATCATTAGGTCCTCCTCAGGATGACAGGAAGATATGCTGATCTACGGTCCGTCATCAGTTAAAAGATAAATGAATGATAATAAATGATAAAACAAAACTTTGCTAGTCATTCACACTGAAGGTGATCTAAGAGATATAGTAAACCGAAGTATTTGTAAGAAATTCAGAACTTAATAAAACTCTCACCTCAACTCTGATTAAAATTACAATTTCTACTGTTTTGATATATGTAAAAAACAGGATTTAATATTTTTTATAGGTAACCATATTCAGAAACTCAACTTATGAAATCTGAAATGTTCAGCTTGTTATGATATATGTATAGTGATATATGGTAACTGTATGTGATGTATCTATTATGAGAATACACATATGAAATATATGGAAGTAATGCTTAAGTGAACACTAATAAAAAATTTATTTCAGTATGTTAATCCATAATTGATATTCTTTATTTGACAGTTTTGGATTAATTAAAACTTAAGCATTAATGCAAGGGTTTAAGAAGAGCCGCTCGGACTATATTTATCATATATCATAAAATAAGACCTATTTTATCCATATCGATATTAGCAGCAGACCTCTTCACAATAACAAAAGCGATTATTTACATTTCTTGTTCTAATTAAGCTAATTAATATTGTACATATGTCTTATATTATAGCTAAGGCGAAGTCGGTTGTCTAAAAATAACATTGAATAAACATATGGAATAATTAAGTATTTACTAGAAAAGTTTGGTATATACATACTATGTAATGCATACTAGGTAAATTTAACTGATTTTATTAGAAAGATCTTATCTCATGTGGTAAAGAAGATTGAAAGTCAACAAGTGGTATATGATTGAATCACAATGATGGGTCGAGTGAGCATATTTTAACTTAAGACTTGGTTAAAATCTGGTTTGGTTAAATCAACCAGATTTCTACTAGTGTCTATCAGTGATATCTAGCAGTGTCTGTTGTCATGGCATCGTGGTTCATGCCCACCACATAATACCTATACGTAATCATATGTATATCAAGAGGATGCGTCATCAGTAATAGGATATCTAATGTAGTAATGCATATTATCGAAGCCATCCATTCTTCTAGCGCTTACAGATCGGTTGATATATTATATTCTGTATATTATATTGGAGAACATTTTTTATTTCATAGCAACTTTAATTCAAATATACACCCATAAGTACTTTGCTCCTTAAGCTTCTACTACAACTTAGACAATTGTTATCATATTTTTCGAGTGCATTTTTCACATCTTTGAAAACGAGATATCATATTAATATAAAAAATTTTAAAATTTGTATATTAAATTTATATTTTTTACATGTTTAATGTGTAATGTTCGGGATAGTATTACATAGCAATCTTAAGTTCTTATCCCACATAGAAACATTAATTATACCATACAAGGTAATGACCTACAAAAACACGTTTGTTTAAATGAAACTCATATTGGCGAATACAGAAACCTTAGACGTATTTATTTAAAATTTAAAAACTTCACAGGATATTCGTAATAGACACTTGTAAATCATTGATTTGTTATGCAAGATCGACGGCCATTGCAAATGGTCCATTCGGAAAGCTAAACCAGAATTAAAAGTTCCATGTATTTCCTTCACTTTTAATTTACACCAGATTCAAGACTGATATCCTGTGTTCTTAAGCATAAATAACTGCAATATAAGATTATAATTAGTGGCAGTAATTTTTTACTTCATTGAATAAAAACGAATCTTACCATTTGTTAAGGAGACAAAACTTATTAAAATCATCAAATTTTGTCTTACAAAAATATTGAAATTTTGTTTAGTTTTTTTTAACGATAAGAATAAAATAGGTGAATGAAAGGTTGACATGTGTTTAGTAGTTCTGATCTAATCAGATTCACTGATTTCCATATCCATGCCAGCGTTCTCATTTACTTCTGGACTATCACCACTTTCTACCTGACAACTTGGCGAGATACCTTGAGTAAACTATTAAGAACAATATTTTATTTAAAGTGTTAGTCTCAATTAGCCATTCTTTATCACCTCAGCAAATTCAGGTTCTTGTCCGTTGCTATTCATTACCAGTATTTTCGATAACATTGTCTTAACGTATCTTTTGTATGCTAAACGTCCCCTCAGTTTCATCGCTTCCCTATACACATACAAAGCGAATTCAACGGATGAGTTTTCATTTAATTGGGTGTTATCCATTGCTATTTGAATGGCCTGGACTTTCCTCTTATTCGATTTCTCTACTGAACTACACTCTAAAACTCCACAACTGTATATATGATTTTTTTTTTCTGCCGAAGTACATTTACAATGTCAGATTTTGCAAAATTTTTGACGTTTGAAGCAATGATATAAATAGATGAAGTCGAACTTAGAACGATTTATAAGGGCTATATAATACACACAGTTATGGATCAAATGGTCTTGACAATTTTACGCGCTTCTTGGTCATGACCAAAAGACTTGTTATACAGAAAGTCATATAACAAATTTTTATTTCTTACTTTTACTCCTATTTAGATACGTGCTTTGTTTTATAACTGTCAAGTTAACTATTAAGTTTAACAGATACATATTTTTGTGTGGATATATTTGCATATCCATACAAAAATTCACAAATACTGACAAATTCTGACATATATTACTGAACAGTATTTATTACAATAGTGTTTTGACCAATATGACGTTGCCGTCACAAAAATTCAAATTGATATCTCTTTCTCTCATTCTCAATTATTTAAGAACATTGAAAACAAGAATAATTTAAAATTTGGGTTGACCGTAACTCTCTGTGTAATATGTCGCTAAAGCTATTTTAGATATATAGTACACATTTGTAATAAATAATATTTATAATATATAGTTCAAGTTTCTATAGTACTGTTGATATGAATTAAAGAGTGTTTACGTTTATCTGAAATGTAGTACCAACAAAGCATAAGATAAATCAGATAATTTTAACTGGTTTAAAATTATCTAGCAAAGAATATAGAATAATATACACTCGCATAACAGAATCGTTAGATACAATACCTTTAAATTTCATCTCATTCATTACACTCCTATAGTATTTAATTAGCCTTGAGTATAGCTAATCAATTTCATCAGATTTTTGTATGTTTGTATGGTTGTTCATCAGTTTTGTTTTCTGCTGCATTTTATTATATGAAGTATGGTGTCCTAACACTGTATTCATTCCAGAATGCGTTATATTTAATGCTTCTACTCGTGTAATAATATAGTACCAACTTTTACATAATATATGTATATCATATATAGAGGTAAGATATTTTGTCTCCTTTCTCTCCTGATTACTGGAATAAAGTTTTCACAATGCTGTGGAAATCTTCTCCATTCATTCCTTAGAGGTTATTTAGTGGGTTCAAGTCTCACACGGTGGCTTTCGATGCTTCCATATACTGTCAAAAAAAAAAAAAGGAGGTAGAATATTAAATTTTTTTTTACGAAATACATACGGTATTATTTTTTTAAAGGTGCTCATATGATAATGATCCTAATTTGGGACTGTTCAAGTCAGAAGCCTTATCATAATGCAGTATATGTTATTAAATTTTATAACATCGGGTATTTTAACATATGTAAGGTGACTTATTTTAATTGTCCGGATCTACACATTGAAATAATTTTTTAAAAATATGTTAACGAGTTTCTTTCTGAAGGTTTGAATTTTTAATTAGAAATTAATGATTAATCTGAATCCTTAATAAAAAATTGATGTGTTTGTGGAAAATTGCTTGAAATTTAATAGAATGGGTATTTTATGATTCTTCAATTTATTGAGACATTGGTTGGATGAATTAATTTTTGAAAACTACTTTCAATAATTATGTCACCTTAAAAATGTTAGTTTTTAACTAAATTTAATATTGAATATAAAATCAAAATTGTAATATATTTTCATATATTTTATCTATATATATGTATGTATATAGATATAGTGTAACACGTCAACTAACTGATGAATGAGTAAGGGCCATGTTATGTAGAGTGCCTGGTGATTTTCGCCTTTTAGGAGCAAATTTCTACAATTTTAATACGTTTTGGAGAAAAAATGGCAGTAAGCAACATAGCCTATTTTATAAACTGCTAATAATTTAATTATTACACTTTCCGATTTTAAGAAAAAACATATAATATTGTAAGTACTGTTAACAATTATTGTAAGATAATGTAATAATAAATGAACATTATTACAGCCTCTATGGGTTTCTTCTTCCTTATAAATCTAGGTACAACCAAGAAGTATCAAAACATTGCAAAAATTCGAAATTGGCAATACTGCTGTGACAGCCTATATAACATGCATTTTCGGCATAGCCCGAAAGAGCCAATTTTGCCGTCTCCGAAATGCTCTATATAACATGGCCCGAAGTACCTAAAAGTAGTGTACAATAAAATAGTGTTAGCTTGTGCCCTGTTAGGCAATGCATTTAGTAAGTACACTACAAAAATTAAACATTTTTCTTCTTTGTTTTAAAACTTAATTTTTTTTTATTCAACGGCTAATAGAACTTAAAAGTGAGTCCTAAACATATATATATTTTCAATTTAAATTAGTTAACCTACTTGAAATGTGTTCAATCAATTATCTTTAAAACTCATAAGCATTAAGTATTTTTAATTTATGGAGAGTAAGTGGTAACTGACTGAGAACTAAGACCTTCGGTTTCTGAAAGGAAGGCAATAAGATTTGTTTCCAATTTTTATACGGGCGTTTATTGATGACTGGTACATCTATAATAAATCCTTAAGAGTAAATGTTTTTATATATTAATTTAGATTTTCTCAGGTACGTTTATATTAAGTGTTAATTTTTTGATTGTAAAACCTTCATTTTTTAATTTTTAATTTATAATTTTGATTTTTAAGGGTTTTAAAGATTTTAAAAATATTAAAATTTTTTCAATCCTTTCAATCCGTTGTGTTTTGTGGTTCTAACTTTATTTTAATTCTCTGCAAGACACAGCGATAGATTTATATTGATCATTAGTCAATGAACATATGGATGCATTGATATCATGTCTTTTGTTTAATATGCTTATTATATACAGATATTTTTTTGGGGTATATATTAAGGTTTAAGTTATTTATGCTTTACCATCATCAGGGTGAGATGCTAAGGATAGTTTTAGTAGTAAACTATAAGTCACTATCGGGTGTTTTGCCACTTGGTGAAATTCCTTAGAAAGAACATCTATACTAGATGTCGAACAGGAAACGAAACTCAAGGCATATTACTGGTGTCTTGAGATTCGATTTCTAAAATGTGGTACTTGATCATTATGTCGTTTATTTTTGGAGAATGGAGAGGTTAATGCTCTATATAAAAATATACTTCATAAGACAAAAGGTAAATATTTGTCAAAATCCATTCCGTTTAAAAAAAACAATGATTCACTAATCTGCATATGCCGTCAATGTCTAATAGAGCATATCACCTCCACAATCCAAGTTATACAAATGAATTAATTGTATTTCCAAAAATTTGCCTATCTTAATTCTTTTGAAGCAATTGTTTATTAAAATATATAATAAAATCAAAATATAAACTCAAACTTAACCTAGTTTTCTGTTTTAAAAAATTTAAAATATTTAACAAAATATCTATGGGCAACTTAAAATTCCATTATAGGTCAAAAAGGAACGATCAAAAATATTAAAATATTGAAAAGCTGTTGTTATGGAAACTTTATTTATCCACAAATATTCTTCAATAATTATTTGCCTTTACTTAATTGTACATAAAATTTTATTGTGCGAGTATGAATGACAGGACAGGTTCTTGTCCGTTGCTATTCATTACCAGTATTTTCGATAACATTGTCTTAACGTATCTTTTGTATGCTAAACGTCCCCTCAGTTTCATCGCTTCCCTATACACATACAAAGCGAATTCAACGGATGAGTTTTCATTTAATTGGGTGTTATCCATTGCTATTTGAATGGCCTGGACTTTCCTCTTATTCGATTTCTCTACTGAACTACACTCTAAAACTCCACAACTGTATATATGATTTTTTTTTTCTGCCGAAGTACATTTACAATGTCAGATTTTGCAAAATTTTTGACGTTTGAAGCAATGATATAAATAGATGAAGTCGAACTTAGAACGATTTATAAGGGCTATATAATACACACAGTTATGGATCAAATGGTCTTGACAATTTTACGCGCTTCTTGGTCATGACCAAAAGACTTGTTATACAGAAAGTCATATAACAAATTTTTATTTCTTACTTTTACTCCTATTTAGATACGTGCTTTGTTTTATAACTGTCAAGTTAACTATTAAGTTTAACAGATACATATTTTTGTGTGGATATATTTGCATATCCATACAAAAATTCACAAATACTGACAAATTCTGACATATATTACTGAACAGTATTTATTACAATAGTGTTTTGACCAATATGACGTTGCCGTCACAAAAATTCAAATTGATATCTCTTTCTCTCATTCTCAATTATTTAAGAACATTGAAAACAAGAATAATTTAAAATTTGGGTTGACCGTAACTCTCTGTGTAATATGTCGCTAAAGCTATTTTAGATATATAGTACACATTTGTAATAAATAATATTTATAATATATAGTTCAAGTTTCTATAGTACTGTTGATATGAATTAAAGAGTGTTTATGTTTATCTGAAATGTAGTACCAACAAAGCATAAGATAAATCAGATAATTTTAACTGGTTTAAAATTATCTAGCAAAGAATATAGAATAATATACACTCGCATAACAGAATCGTTAGATACAATACCTTTAAATTTCATCTCATTCATTACACTCCTATAGTATTTAATTAGCCTTGAGTATAGCTAATCAATTTCATCAGATTTTTGTATGTTTGTATGGTTGTTCATCAGTTTTGTTTTCTGCTGCATTTTATTATATGAAGTATGGTGTCCTAACACTGTATTCATTCCAGAATGCGTTATATTTAATGCTTCTACTCGTGTAATAATATAGTACCAACTTTTACATAATATATGTATATCATATATAGAGGTAAGATATTTTGTCTCCTTTCTCTCCTGATTACTGGAATAAAGTTTTCACAATGCTGTGGAAATCTTCTCCATTCATTCCTTAGAGGTTATTTAGTGGGTTCAAGTCTCACACGGTGGCTTTCGATGCTTCCATATACTGTCAAAAAAAAAAAAAGGAGGTAGAATATTAAATTTTTTTTTACGAAATACATACGGTATTATTTTTTTAAAGGTGCTCATATGATAATGATCCTAATTTGGGACTGTTCAAGTCAGAAGCCTTATCATAATGCAGTATATGTTATTAAATTTTATAACATCGGGTATTTTAACATATGTAAGGTGACTTATTTTAATTGTCCGGATCTACACATTGAAATAATTTTTTAAAAATATGTTAACGAGTTTCTTTCTGAAGGTTTGAATTTTTAATTAGAAATTAATGATTAATCTGAATCCTTAATAAAAAATTGATGTGTTTGTGGAAAATTGCTTGAAATTTAATAGAATGGGTATTTTATGATTCTTCAATTTATTGAGACATTGGTTGGATGAATTAATTTTTGAAAACTACTTTCAATAATTATGTCACCTTAAAAATGTTAGTTTTTAACTAAATTTAATATTGAATATAAAATCAAAATTGTAATATATTTTCATATATTTTATCTATATATATGTATGTATATAGATATAGTGTAACACGTCAACTAACTGATGAATGAGTAAGGGCCATGTTATGTAGAGTGCCTGGTGATTTTCGCCTTTTAGGAGCAAATTTCTACAATTTTAATACGTTTTGGAGAAAAAATGGCAGTAAGCAACATAGCCTATTTTATAAACTGCTAATAATTTAATTATTACACTTTCCGATTTTAAGAAAAAACATATAATATTGTAAGTACTGTTAACAATTATTGTAAGATAATGTAATAATAAATGAACATTATTACAGCCTCTATGGGTTTCTTCTTCCTTATAAATCTAGGTACAACCAAGAAGTATCAAAACATTGCAAAAATTCGAAATTGGCAATACTGCTGTGACAGCCTATATAACATGCATTTTCGGCATAGCCCGAAAGAGCCAATTTTGCCGTCTCCGAAATGCTCTATATAACATGGCCCGAAGTACCTAAAAGTAGTGTACAATAAAATAGTGTTAGCTTGTGCCCTGTTAGGCAATGCATTTAGTAAGTACACTACAAAAATTAAACATTTTTCTTCTTTGTTTTAAAACTTAATTTTTTTTTATTCAACGGCTAATAGAACTTAAAAGTGAGTCCTAAACATATATATATTTTCAATTTAAATTAGTTAACCTACTTGAAATGTGTTCAATCAATTATCTTTAAAACTCATAAGCATTAAGTATTTTTAATTTATGGAGAGTAAGTGGTAACTGACTGAGAACTAAGACCTTCGGTTTCTGAAAGGAAGGCAATAAGATTTGTTTCCAATTTTTATACGGGCGTTTATTGATGACTGGTACATCTATAATAAATCCTTAAGAGTAAATGTTTTTATATATTAATTTAGATTTTCTCAGGTACGTTTATATTAAGTGTTAATTTTTTGATTGTAAAACCTTCATTTTTTAATTTTTAATTTATAATTTTGATTTTTAAGGGTTTTAAAGATTTTAAAAATATTAAAATTTTTTCAATCCTTTCAATCCGTTGTGTTTTGTGGTTCTAACTTTATTTTAATTCTCTGCAAGACACAGCGATAGATTTATATTGATCATTAGTCAATGAACATATGGATGCATTGATATCATGTCTTTTGTTTAATATGCTTATTATATACAGATATTTTTTTGGGGTATATATTAAGGTTTAAGTTATTTATGCTTTACCATCATCAGGGTGAGATGCTAAGGATAGTTTTAGTAGTAAACTATAAGTCACTATCGGGTGTTTTGCCACTTGGTGAAATTCCTTAGAAAGAACATCTATACTAGATGTCGAACAGGAAACGAAACTCAAGGCATATTACTGGTGTCTTGAGATTCGATTTCTAAAATGTGGTACTTGATCATTATGTCGTTTATTTTTGGAGAATGGAGAGGTTAATGCTCTATATAAAAATATACTTCATAAGACAAAAGGTAAATATTTGTCAAAATCCATTCCGTTTAAAAAAAACAATGATTCACTAATCTGCATATGCCGTCAATGTCTAATAGAGCATATCACCTCCACAATCCAAGTTATACAAATGAATTAATTGTATTTCCAAAAATTTGCCTATCTTAATTCTTTTGAAGCAATTGTTTATTAAAATATATAATAAAATCAAAATATAAACTCAAACTTAACCTAGTTTTCTGTTTTAAAAAATTTAAAATATTTAACAAAATATCTATGGGCAACTTAAAATTCCATTATAGGTCAAAAAGGAACGATCAAAAATATTAAAATATTGAAAAGCTGTTGTTATGGAAACTTTATTTATCCACAAATATTCTTCAATAATTATTTGCCTTTACTTAATTGTACATAAAATTTTATTGTGCGAGTATGAATGAAAGTTTGTCGAAAGGCATAAAAATAAAAATATATTGAGTCATTACGACACTCAAAAAGTCATAAAATCATAAAAAGTTAATTTTTTAATAATATCAATATAGTATATGAAATAATTTGAATATTCTGATTCCTTGAGTTTTTTTCCTCTGCCTAATCTGTAGTTCATTTAGTTTACCGTAACACCTGCGAAAAATGCTTTGCTCCTTATATCACCTTAACAGCTTCATTATGTTAACTAGTGTCGACTATGTCGAACCCAAAGAAAGAGGAACAGAAATACGAAAAAATTATTTTATTAGGTTATTAGTGACTAAAATTTAAAATATTCAAATTACCAAGAAGTCTGTAAGTGTCTTTCTTTACTATTAAAAATAAAACTAAATTATGCCAGTCCAGGTTGACTTACAAGTGTACTTTACTTGTTTTATATACTTTTTTATATATATATTTATATATATTATGAAATCCATGTTATAATATTTATACTGAAAAATAAAAGATAACTTTTTGAACATCTTCACATTTTATTAATCTCGAACTAGTGAATATTCTTCAATAAAGTTTTAATCGATGTGAAATTAATAAATATTGAAAATGACAGCTCTTAAAAAAGGAAAAACTTTATAACCTCAACAATCTTCCCTTCCCAATTATATATCGCAGATAAATTACAGCTACTCATAAATCAAATAATACCTCTTCGTTCCAGATCCCACACCTTAATGTGGTTCGGTATAATCCGCTTTGGGTTACCAAACTCATCTTCTGGCAATCGCTGTGTATGAGTGTTTCTTTGCTTTAACCAGTAACAAAAAACAATAGTTAGTTAAACATTAAACAAATTTTTAAATTTAATTTTATACTTTTACTTAAATTTGCTGCTTATTTCTCCAGTCGTCTTTCTAAAAAAAAAGGAGTACATAATTAAACTCAGATTGCTTAAACAATCGCATCTATCACTTTAACTCAACAATTGAAATTAGATTTCAAATTGCTTCCCTGATCTACCAAATCACTTCCATCACTGTAACTCTCAAGTCAACGGAATTAATTTAAATTTCCACTTTTAGCAATGTGTACTCCTCAAAACGCCTTGAAATGTTGGTAAATTAAGAAGCCTTCATTCTTGATTTTTGCCTGCTAAACTGCACTGCTAGGATTACCACATGTTTTTGATATTGAATTGAGTCTTAGTAATGTTTCGATGCAATGTTTCAATATATTGATGCAGTCTAGCAACTAGATTTACACAAAACAGTTCAGTTTCTTTAAAGTAACTTAGATCTTTCTCAATTTAATCAAACTTTTCAGTGCATTCGAATCGTTTATGACCAAGTATGCATACGAATGTTACTATGTTTGCTCCACTCAAATCAGAAGTAAGATTTTTGCGAACTCGGATCAAAATCTATTGGGTGGTTTAGAATACTATAACTGCTTAACTGCTTAGCAAATCTAAATATGATAGTTAGCTAATTTGCTAGTTTGTACCACATTTGCGACAGTCGCCTGCATAGGCAATTAGGCAATTTTCTTTAACTATATAATACCATCTATATATATAGGCCAAGAACAAGATGGGATGAGAACGTGTATGGGGATGCAAGAAGGATTGGAGTACTGAACTGGAAAAGAGTAGCAGAATATAACGACAGATGGAGGCAGATCGTGAGGGAGGCCAAGGTTCATACTGGACTGCAGTTCCAAATAAGAAGAAGAATATGATACCAATTCTAGAAATATTTTATTATAAAAAGCAAACATGCTATAAAAAGCTGTGAATAGATAGCCGCATATCTACTAGGTATCAGGACATAAGGTTATTGAAGTAATGAAATAGTTAATTAGAAACAAAAAAAAATAATTTTTCAGAAATCTCTTAAAAATATATATATGTATAAATATATATAAAATCTCTCTGAAGTATCTAAGTAATAAAATTGATTAAAAATTGAAAATGAAGGTTATGGTGAGTTGTAGAAATCTCTTAAGTATCTAAATAATGAAATTAGTAAGAAATTGGAAACGCCTGTTATAATAAGTTGAAAAAATCTCGTAAGTTTCTAAATAATGAAATTGATCCGCAATTGAAAATGAAGGTTATGGTGAGTTGTAGAAATCTCTTAACTATGTAAATCACGAAACTGATTAGAAATTGAAAAGGACGGTTATGGTAAGTTGTAGAAATCTCTGAAATATCTAAATAATGGAATTGATTAGAAGTTGAACGTGGATTTTATGGTGAGTTGAATCTCGAAAATATCTAAATTATGAAAGTCATTAAAATTCAAAAAACAATTTATGATGAATCTATAAAGTATCCAAATAATAAAGTTAATGAAAAATTGAAAAGACAGATGAGTTAAAGTACTTTAACCTGTCGTAAAACTGTAAAAGCCACGTGAGAATCTTTATGAGGAAAAGTATACTTGATTAAAAGTAACGTTGTGACAGTCATATTACAGAGGTATTATAAATAGTTAATAGATTACAGCTAATGGCAGATAGAAATTACCAATAGCCATGTTTGCAGAAAATGCAGACAGCTGGAAACAACGGAAACTTTCTAACACATTCGATGTTAATGTCCTACATTATCATGGACTATTGCGATCTTTTACAATTTGAAAAATCATATGTCAACTCTAGAATTTAGTTTCAGGCAGTTCTAACTTTCGCAAACTGCGTTATTGAGGTCCTTCCTCCTCATTTCGATTGGACTAATTTACTTAAATCGTCGATTTTATATTCATTTTCCATAATTTATGTATATGCTGTAGCAAAAATGTAAAGTTAAAATGTAAAGTTAAAATGTAAAGTTAAAATGTAAAGTTAAAATTTTTAAAAGTTCATTAACTATAAAGAAACAATTGAGCTTAAATAAGTTAAATGACTTTTACGACGAAACCGTTTATTTATTCATAATTTTATTTGCACGTATTCACTTTCCTGCGTGTCCTTAACATACCAATTAACTTAGTGCGTACGGAAATAAAGAATTTCCTTACAAAAACTTAAGGAAGTACCAGGAAGTACCAGGAAGTACACGGAATAACATGTAAATTGACCACAAGCAACCACGAAAACAACTTCATAAACGAGAGGAAAACGTCAACAACACCTGAAGCAAGTCACCTTTTAATTTATGTAATTTTTTCAGTTTTGTTACTCGAATTAACTTTTTAAGTAAATTTAAAAGAAAAAATAAGCTGTAAAAAATTTCAAATCTGCACCATTAGCAGTAATGCGGTTCCCTCTGGGAATAAAGCTCAACATTTTGGGGTGTCATAAAAAAGTTTGCAATTTTATGTACGATTTACTGTGGCATGAGTGACTGAATTGAAATTTGTAATGCAGAAAATTTTTACAAAGCATTCTAGCAATTTCGTAAATGAACATAACGCAGATCTACAAACAGCAGTGAAGTGAAAAAAATAGATATGTAATAAAAAACATATAATAAAATAAATAAAAAAATTAAGGAAAAGGACTGTGCCAGGATAAAAGGAAAACATTTGTGTCAGAGTTTTGTTAATTCTTAGCTTTGTTGTGTGTTTCTTATGATCTAAAAGAGCTGCACAGATGTGTTTCATTGCTGCTTGCGGCAGTAACATTTTATATTACTGCTACGGTTATGTATTTGTATTGTGGAATCAATTTCGTTTTGATGGTGCATGGTGCATTTACGAGTTAAATAACATTACACTTCCTTGCCACTAAGTACTCAACTGAAGGCAAGGACCCGATGTGTGTCATTCTGTATACTGTCTATACTGTCTATACTGTGTATACTGTGTATACTGTGTACACTTCCCAGATTGATTCACCTATAAAAAGACAAGAATAGTGACTATAAATTTCATTGACTTCATTCGTAATGGAGCCAGTTTGTGGGGGATACAGATACCTCTACAGATACCCAATAACTTTTCTGTTTATTGAATGTAATAATTTGTTTCAAAAAGTTCCTTAACGCACTGCTGACGAATTATTATCAATACAAATTCTTACATTGTATTCAATTGTTATTTATATTCACAAAGTTTGAAAGGAAGTTCTTTCTTTTCATATAAATCGTATTTCCTCAAATTGTAACACCTCAAGTAATAAGTTTGTTTTATTTAACATTAAGTAAATAACAGCTAACAGTGATAGTAATAGTAAATAACAAAACAAAAAAAAAATCACGATTCTTAAATATGAATATCATGCTTAAGTATCAATGAAAATAATTTATACAGATACACACACACACACATTTAATAATTTGGCATCGATATTATTCATGACACGCCTATATATATATATATAAAGGTTAATGAATTGAGACCTGTGATCAAAAACGGACTTATATATAGTAAACGTTTATAAAAGGAGAACAAATAAGACCTATATACCGTATATATTTACAAAGACTAATCAAATAAGACCTATGTACAGTATATATACAACCTTTGTATAATATATATTAATAAAGGGAGATCAAATAGGAGCTATATGCAGTACACATTTATAAAAAGTGAAAAAGTAAGACCTGTATACAGCACACATTTTTAAAATCTATTAAAATGACCAATATATATAGTGTATATTTATAAAGGATGATCAAATACAAGCCTATACATAATATACATTTACAAAGGTTGAACAAACATGACCTACATGGAGTAGCCGTAATTTTATGAAATATATATAAAATATAAAAATTGTTGACACTAAAAATCAATTAATTTAAATAAAAGAAAACAAAATTAATAATAGAATAGCAATGGTAAGCATTTATTATTTTATTATTTTGATATATTGCAATTGCAAACCTAACTCTGAAGATTTTAAGAGCACTGTTGTTGATTTACATGTTTTCTTACGGCTACTATACATTTATAAAGCGTGATGAAAATAAACCAATATATATACAATAATATCAATATAATTTTGTGAAGACATTCTAGTTTCTTATACACTGACATGAGAATGGATTTTAGATAGCTTCAACATTAACAGCAAGTTTTTTCACTATTACCGATTTGGTTTAGTTCCAGAGTAGAATATAATATCATACAAGTGAAATATTTTATAATACATATTATATTAGTAATATTATAATATTTTCCCTCTTAAGCATATATTAGATGTATCCTTTTGACGTAAATGCTTCAATAGAACACGTATTGCTTAAAAATTAACATGCAAAGCAAAAACAAAATTCGCAAAAATAAGCTCACTTTCCTGAAAGGGAAAGTGCTTAACGAATAAGCCACTCACATTACAATGGGGTCAAGTCTTAAAAATGATCTATTGTGAATGATTTTTGGAAGCAAATGGAAAATTCCAGTCACCTGACAGAGGAGTTTGTACATTATTAATAACTGTTGCGAGTGTTGATGAGTAAATGTAAATATTTTATAAAAGTAATGTTTTAAAAAAATCTGGGAAGATGACTGATAAGATAGTAATTGTGAAGAAGTCATTCGTTAATTATTTAATTAGAAATTTTTAATTTTTGTAATATGTTCAATAAAAAATACAATAAATTTATAAGGCAATTCCAAAAAAACTCTAACAGTATTAAATCCTGCCCATTTAGCATGAACTAATGATGTTAGAAGTTCGAAAATTATATAAATATATTATAGGACGAAAATTATATTTAGATAATGCAACACCGCTCCCTTTATGTCCTACTGAACTCATTATTTTTCTCCAATATCATGGACAAAGCCTAAAGAAAATGTGTACTTTTATAAAAATTCAAATTTTTCGACACTTAGAATTTTTGACGTTGGCAACTCTGTCAATATGAGTCTTCAGTTTATTAGTCTTTAAGACCATATTATATAGCCGCGGTAACCTCAAATATGGAACTGTTCTTGTTTTCAATGCAAATAAGAAATTTGAGAAAGACAGCAAAAATTTAATTTTTTTAAAATTTTGATCAGGGTGGCAACAGTTTCGGCGTTTGTTGGTAACACATCTCAAAATGTTCGAGTTAAGGCCTAGCATCCATTTCGCACGAAAAACTAAATAGTCTCCTTAAAAAAATCAAAATTGATTAAAAAGTTTTATATAAATTGTTTGTTTCTATTTAAATTTAGTAGTCAATTTGTTGATTTTTGCTCAGATGTATTAGCATGTCCACGCAAAAAATCTTACATTTTAAATTCAGATACAACCAAAAAGTATAAGAAGAGAGCTATCAGTACAACATTGACAATCATGACTTGACTCACCACATAATATGTTTTCAAGATTATGACTTGAAAGACCATAACATCTGTCATCACTTGTCGTATGACTCCCTGCTAAACATGGGTCTTTATTAACCTTTTAGTAATGCTAAATAATTATATGAATTTAATGATTTCCATTAGAACTTGGCTTATATACTATACTTATACTTATTTTATTTTATTTAATAAAGTGCTATGAGGGACACCCTTTTAATGCACTATCTTACATACTAACTTACAAACTAACAAATAAAATTAAATATACTAATTAAACTATTGCTTAAAAATTAATTATTAAAAAAATTAAAATATAATCATAATAACAATGAAATTATAGAAGAGAAAAATTAAAGAAGAGTATTTATTAATGAAATCAAAGTAAAAGGCAAAACGAACAGTAAACAAAAGAAAATATTAATAAGCCAAAAATAATATTAATAATTAAAAGAAAAAATTAATCAAAATAAAGAAATAAGAATGAAACAATATTAATTAATATATGATGGTAATAATAAACTAAGACAGTTCCTGTAAAACTAACTTTTTGAAGCACCATAAGTTGTTTGCGTTTCTGGTATCACTAGATAACGAGTTCCAGAGTCTTACCGCATTGATGAAAAAGAAACTAGTCACAGAAGAGTGGTTGAATCTTGGGATTAAATATTGAATAGATCTCTGTGAATGCAATTTACGTAGATTATTAAAAAGGTACGCAGGGATTTGGGTCGTAGCGATTTTAAATACGAATATGCAAACATATCTATTTATAAATTGTTCAATATCACATCCCAGAATATTATTCCTGTAGCCAGTTAAATGATCAAAACGCCTGAGTCCATAGACATACCTTGTCAAGCAGTTTACTAAAGTTCTTAATTTGTATAGAGAGTCTGAGTCAAGTTTGCTGTAAACCAGACTAGAATACATAACTATAGGCATTATTAATTGCTTTACTAACGTACAACGAAGATTTATTGGAGTATATTTAGCTGATAATTGCAAACATCTAAGTGATACAATTGATTTTCGAAAGACTTGATTTATGTGGTCACGGGCATTCAAGCTGGAGTTCAAGTAAAAACCTAAGCATTTTACTGATAATTTATAATCAATTGTAGTACTACCAATTAAAATTAAAGGCAATTTCTCCAGTATAATTTTTCTCCTCGCAATAGGCAGAATAATTGTTTTATCTGCATTAAGCAGCATGTTGTTTACTTTTGCCCATGCATTAATTCTTTCTAAGTCATCAGTAAGCTTACGAACACTGCCATCTAAAAAACCTACAGTACTCGAAAGATACATCTGAATATCATCTGCATATGCATGTAATTTGGAGTATTTACATATGGAGAAAACATCATTTATATATATTGAGAAGAGCAGTGGGCCGAGGATTGACCCTTGTGGAACACCAGTAGGCAACGATTTAAAATTCGAATATTTATTAGCAAAGAATACAGTCTGCGATCTCCCTGTTAAATAGCTATATATAAATTTAGAGGCAGAGTACGAAAACAAAAAATTATTAGTTAATTTCTTACATAGTATGGAGTGATCAACACGATCAAATGCTTTAGAGAAGTCTAAAAGACATAAAAATGTGATCATATCATTATCATAGCTAGGTCGAACGTCTTCTAAAACTTTAAGCATGGCAGTAGAGCAGCTATGACCCTTTCTAAAGCCAGACTGTAATGGAGAGAGGAGTTGGAAACACTCAAGATGAACATTAATTTGATTAGCCATTAAAAGCTCGCAAACTTTGGACAGTGATGGAAGAATACTAATAGGTCTGTAATCACAAGTCAACGAAGCGTTAGTCTTCTTCGGAGTTGGATTAATTTTAGCCTTTTTCCACATAATGGGAAAGGTTGACGTTGTTATACAATGATTAATTATATGTGTAATAGGAGCTATTATGTACGGCAAAGTGAGCTTTAGAAATTTGAGAGGAAGGTTATCCAATCCAACGGCATTTGATTTAATATTCATCAAGCTTTTACAGACTATTTCTTCAGTAACACCTATAAAATTAAACCTCTCATTGGAAGTACATACATTAGAAATTGGGAATGTCGAAGAAATATTTTTACAATTTACATTAATACACGAAATGAAGTAGTCATTTAGGTCATTTGGACTTAGTTCACAATGTGTTGTACTATCTTGCTTTAATCCCAAATGTTTAATGTTCCTCCAGATATACTTTGTTGTCTGTGTAGTGTCAAGCTTAATGTTATAAAACGCCGATTTAGCCATGCTTACTGCCTTCGCAGCTAAATTTCTAGCTAATTTAAACCGCAACCAGTTATAGGTCGAAGGAAACTTTTTCCATACTGCATGCTTTTTATTTCTGTAATTTATCTTTCTTTTAATCTGAGGGTTTAGCCAAGGACAGGAGGAACTTTTAATAGTAATAGTCCGCAGCGGAACAAATCGATAAAAAAATTGACAAAATATATTATTAAATTTATCTAATTTATCGTCAGAAGTTGAAGCAAACCAGCAATCACTCCAATCAACAGTATTGAGTTCATCAAATAATCTGATTGTATCAACTGATTTAAAATCTCTGTAAGAAAAAGAGCTAGGACTAGATTTCCTGTTTGGGTTAAAATCCAATGTAGCAAACAATAAATCATGATCAGATATAAAAGAGATTTGATCAAATAGTAAGACTTTATTAGGATCTGATACAGCAAATATATCTAAAAGACTAGGTCGCACACTGTTACAGTATCTAGTTGGTTCAGTTTCGTTAATGACACTTAGGCCCATCATGGCTAATAAGTCTTTTAGTTTCAAGACTTTACTACAATTTACTAAAAAGTCATAATTAAAATCACCAAGTACTGCGATAAAATCATATTTATGTACAACTGAGAGAAGCGAGTCGAATAATGGATCGCATGAGAATCGGTTATGTGGATTGTAGACACAGGAAACTAAAATTTTATTACTGTGACAGCCAATAGACACACAAATAAATTCAATATCTGATTCATCCGAAGTACTTATTAACTGACTACTTAAATAAGATTTGCAATAAATTGCAACTCCACCTCCTTTTCTGTTTTTTCTATCATAGCGATATAAAACATAACCTTTTATAGAAAAAAATGAACTACTGATCTCATTATCTAACCATGTTTCAGAAACGCAAATAATGTCAACACTGGAGTCTTCAAACACTGATTTTACATGATCAAGTTTAAGACCATTTAGGCTTCTGGCATTAAAATGAACTATATTGAAATTATTATTTTGAGCACAAAGAATGTTTATTATGGTTTTATGATCATTCATGATTGATAATTAGTTTAACTGCCTCAAATTTAAGTCATTCATCGTCCAACTGTTTCCAATGTAGTAAAATCTTCTAATATTTATTGGAAGCAATATCACCACATCCCGAATGAATGCTGGATACCAAAAAAACATAATTGAGAATATTATTTATATTATTTATATTTATATTATTATTAAAAACTCGTAGGAACTCGTTCACATGACTTAAGAATAAGTTCACATGACCTTTGGCTGAGATCTCATTCCAGTAAACAGGAGAAAAAGATATAAGAAGCTTAGTATCTGCGACTTCAGTGTCCGAGCGAGACAATTGGTCCATCCTTTGCATTTGCCCGTATAAAATTTATATTCTCAAGCTAGTCATAGTCGGTTAACAATAGATCTTGAAGTAGTCTTAGAGTGATTTAAATTCATACGAAATTTAGAAAGAGAGTAATATGTTTGTAAGTCTTTCATAATGGTTGCTTAGGTAACGTTTAAGCTACTCAACCAGAAGTAGAACTCTGATATATATAATCTTTTAATCTTTTAACTGTAGACAGAAATATATTGACACTGAAGTGATTTTGTTTTGAAATCCTTGTTAACCTTATGGGTTATAAACCGACTTCATTAATGAGTATCACGCTATATTAAATATATATTAACAAACATTATTATTTAAATTATTTTTTGCATTCATATATTAAAAATTGAATAATATCTCAAGCTTATTTCAAATAATACATTAGGGGTACTCAACTCCTGCACGAGTTTGCAATGGATAACAACAAAATACACGTACAAAAGTATCTTGCAATTGCTTGTAATCTTGCTATACCTAAACCCGTGTGTAAATGCTTACAACGATGCAAGAAAGGAATAAAAAATCAGCTGCTTTGACATATGTTGCTTCTCATGCTGATGTGGTATGCTGTAAAACAGCTGTTTGATTTTGCTGTTGCAATTTTACAATAGAGTTGTTCTCGCACTCTTGCAATTTCATTTCTTGCATTTTGCACAACTTGTCTTTGCAGGACAGAGTGAATACCCCTATTTTCTATTTTTTTTTAAATGCGTATCTATAAAGTTGAACCAATAAGAATTTATAAAAATTAGTTTTAAATTTAGTTAAATGTTTTTTCATAATTTTTTTTTGGAAGAAATTTCATCTTAATGAGAATTTATTACTGAAATTCCGTTTAGAAATGAAATATTTTTCTTTAAATTTGTTTGTAGCATGTAAGAAGGTCATAAATAAAGGTTTATGTTTCTGTAAACGTAACTGACCCGTCGCAAAAATTAAATTTATGGATGTTTAGTATTAATTGGACTTTCAAGTACTTCCCGATTTCTTCGAGTTCTGGTTTTAAATGAGGTATGTACGCCGCTATTGCTCGGTAAATAAACAAAGTGTAAAGAAAATTAATGTTGTACTCTTGATTTCAATGACTTAATTCATTAGTTTTCCCAATACAGCTGGACATAATAGCTTTATTTCATATATTATAAAATGTTAAACTTAAAAAAAAAAATGTTCTTATATCTATTGCATTGTGTCTCTATTTTATAAAATAAAATAATATAAGTTTGCTATTAAAAATAATAGTCACTTTTGTCTGGAATATTTGACGTTAAATTACAACTTATATTCACAAAATATTGGTCTCGCCCGTGCGACTATTGGAGTAACATTAGTATGACTTTCTCAGCATTACGTTCCTAGATTAGGTTCTATACATAAGAAAGAACAAATCATACAACAAATAATGCCTCTACGAACAGAATAGTATTGAAATTTAACAATTGAAAATAAAATTATAATTAATTAATTAATTCAATTATTCTACAGCTGATTTATGATTTCGTTCTAATATATAAATACAGCAAGTAAAATTGTTAATAAAAAACTTTCATAGTAATAGTAACAAAACTCCAGAAAAATATGCGACAAAAAAGTCAAGTACGGCTTTGGGTCAGTTGGTAAAGGTGCGCTGATTCTGAGCTTCACATTTGGCAGGACCCGAGTTCGATTCCTGGTACTTGCATTCTCAAAAAATAATTATTTACGAATAATTAAATACAAGAATTATTTCCAAGACCACTGATGATGGGTATTTGGCAATACTTGAAACAGCTGTATGGTCAGCCAAAAATTCAATTAATTAAAATAACATAAAATGAATTTTTGTTGTTGTAGTTTACTACTGTTCCAAAAAACCTCTTCATAAATAAATAATTAAATTAATAAGCCAGAAAGTATGATGCGGATATCAAAAAATTAGTATAATTACACACAAATATTTTTTTTTTGTAATAACTATACATTTATTTATTGTTATTCTTTTATAATAAGACTAAAAATAAGTCTTAAGACCTTATCACTAATTACATGATATCAAAATTTTTATATTTGATACATTTTATATTTTTATTAGATTATTATTAGATCTAATTGTTATTTCCTTTTTTTTTACAAAATATTGTTTATGAATAGAAATACTCTTACCCAAGTGAGGTACTGTTAAGGGTTCCAATGAAGGTCTATTTATGGGTGTTTAGAATATTTAATCCCACGTTTGCAATTTAATCGATGAAATTTGTTCTATTAGTTCTAGCATTTCCATTTGTTTTATCAATGAACACAAGAAAATAAGTATATTAGTTCTTGGAGTAAATAATAATTTTATTTTTAATCTTATGGAAGTAAATTTGTATTCTACTCGTATCTGACTTTGAGAAGCTTATAAAACTTAGCTCAATAAATTTTTCTCATTATTAGAATTTTTAAATTAAATTTATGTATAACTTATGTATTAGAATAAATAAAAATATTAGATTAAAAGAATAGTGTAATATAAATCACGATTGGAATTTTAAAAGTACAGTACATTTTACTTATAACGTCAGAGCTGTATATCACTACAGAACTTTAGACGTAAATAAAAATTGATTTTGTTGAAATTTACTTAAGATTTAACAAAGTTGTCAAATCACAACTCAATACCTTATAAGTTATTGTATTAAATTAATATAAAGCTTCATACAGCTGACCATATTTTTTTCACATAAATGGAACCTCAACTAATAACATATATTAGTAATAATAATTCTATTAAAATTTATCAATATTTAGTAATCTCTGAAGTCTATATATAAACATAACTAATGCAACTATATGAGAATTACAAACAGTTTTATCAAATGATTTTGTAATTTTAAACTGCATGAGAATTATAAAAATGTAATAAAAAAAATAATTAAATAAATGGTATTAACAACTCCATTTTAAAATAAATAGCAATAATAAATTATTTATTATAAATAATTTTAATTTTTGTGAGTAAAAACAATGTTTTAATATGATAAAATATTGTTGTTGAAAGCAGATTTGAAATCTGAAACAATTTTTGAAGAATAATCGATTTCTCGCGGTATTCCATAATACTAATATATTATTTAATCCCTTTACAGTAGTACCTTGTGTCTCGCTGATATGGTAAATGCTCCTTCTCTCTCTCCCTCTCATCACTCTCTTTTTCTACACCCCTTTTACTTATTAATTTAAATTAATCAAAACAGTTCCTTTTTATTAGACACATTGTAAGTTTATCGGATCCTAAGTAGTCTTCTATATATCCACATTTCAATTCAATTTTTCCTTTTTTTTTATTTATTTTATCTCTCCTATAATAAGTCTAACAATAAGTTTTAAAGTCTTATTACTCATTACATAATATCAGACTTTTTATTTTAATCACACTTTCTAAAATAATCTTTGTTTTTTAATTAGTTTTATTATATAAGGTATAAACACAATAAATAAAACAAACGTAAAGTAACTAGTTATTCGGTAACTAACAAGCAATTACAATGTGTGATATAAAATAAAAAAAGTGAAAACTATATTACGAACCCCATTTGAATCAATGGGTTAAGTTTCATTGGAATGAGTGTTAGGTGGTTTATTAAAAACAATGGGGAACCAGAGATTGTTCTCAGTATTTTTGACTATTTCACGGTTTAGTAAATTAGCGTCGTCAAATAATTTCAGAGATTACTGGCATGGTAGAACTTATTTATAAATAAATATTTAACTGCAGATCAGCTTTCCGAAATTATATTCAGACCTCCTTTGTTTCATTGTGCCTAAATCAGATTAATATTTGCCCGAAATGAATGCCTAAGAAGGTAACATTTATTGATTGAGATATCGTTTACTGTATAGGAAAACTATCAAGGACATTCCACAATTGAGTTTAAGGGTGAACTACCGATATTCTAGTTTGCTGATTTGCCGCGATGTCGATTTCTAGGTCACGCAGATTTAGGAACGTATTTTGAGAATCTATTTCCAGCACGTTATATGTTGATATAGCTTACTTTTCGAGAATTTAAACTTTAAAGCTGTATGCTTTTTACATTATTTACCTACAGATCTAAAGGCTATGTTATATATAGTCATATTTTCACAGCATTTTTTGTAGTCATGACCAAAAACCATGTTATACTGAGAGTCCAGTCACAGTTGTTGAAATTCTACCTTGACTAATACTTTTAATTTTTTTTATGTTAATTTCTGTCTAAACTGAAACGATATTTATTTTTTGTGCGGATATGCTCACATATCCATGCAATGTGATGATATGTAGACTGTGTGGTACGTCTAGACAATATTTTTTACCTCACTTTTAATAAAAAGATCAATAGATACGATTTAAAGATTTTAAATAATTCTTAAATAGAGAATTATTATTCCCTACTTAAAAGAAGGCACGTGTTGTTTGGTGTAAGGAAATGCTGAAATGCTGAATATGACAGATGTAGCTCAGAGCACATCTATGACATAGTGATAGGTGACGAATCATGGATTTATGCCTATAAGCCAGAAACAAAACAGCAATCCACTTTTTGGGTCTTCTAAAATGAGTTAAACACGATAAATGGCACCAAAATGTCATTGTGACAAAATGTCATTGGTTCGAAGGAATACAAAAATGTATTGATAAACACGGAGTATACTTCTAAAAATATTAAAAAGATTTTCACTGATTAACTGATTAACCACTTTGTTTTCAGTGTTAGGCGCAAGACTTAAAAGACGGCTTTCATATATAATGGTCTATGAAGTGATATATGAGCAAGTAATCTTAAGGAACCACTTTTGAATATTATGCGCTTCTTGACTGTACATTTGTTTAGGTTAAACTTTATGTAACACTATGTATCTCGGATCTCACAACTCTCACATTATTTTCTAATTTTAAGGACCAAAAAATCAGACTAGAAATTTACGAAAAGTCTATAAAAAAACTATCATTATATATTTTTGCTAAAAGTAAGATTAATTAAAACCTAATAACTTAACTCTTATAATTTAAAAATCAAACGTATATAAAAGTATAATTTTAATTTAGTCAAAGTAAAGATATATTTGTTACACTCAAACCATTACATTAATAAAAAATAGTATGGTATATGAAAAAGTTTTTAAAAATGGGATTATTGATATAAGCAAACACTGCAAAGTTATCAACATCCGTACTTGTAGTTCTCCTGAAAAGAAATTTTGTTACCATAAGTCTACCGCCAGCTCATCGGATTTGAGTGCTTAAATAGGAGACAAAGCGCACAAAAAAATCTAATATGTACATGTTAATAAAAAATAAACTGAAATGGGTCATTGATAAACTGGCGTCAATGTAGGTTCCACTCAAAAGAGGATAGCAAAAACCGCATATTGCAACACAGAGTTACTTTTTCACTTGGCGTGTGTGTGAGTGTGAGTGTGCGTGTGCACTCTAGTAAGAAGCTCATTGTTCGACTATTCATTACACAAAAGGTTTGAGTGTAACCGAATTTGCTTACCAATGGTCGAAAGTTTTTACTATGCAGGGTTTACTTTGTAATAAATAACTACGTGAAAAAGCGAGCAAAGCACAAATAAAAGGTAAAAATGAATCACTCGTTGGTTTGTTCGTCTGCTCGTTGGTTCGTACGTCTGATTGTCTACTCGTTTGTTGGTTTGTTCGTTTGTTTGTTTGTTTGTTTGTTTGTTTTATGGCTGAATAAAATTTATTTTAATTATCTATCCACCTAGCTTGGGAGCTACAGAACGAACATTCTACATGGAAATACTATAAACTGAAATTAAATTTTATAAAAACTCATTTAACCTGATATATAATGTACTCGGCATAATTTTACCAGAGTGACTATTTAACCAAAAAAGCATCAAGAAGTAGAATAACACAAGCAAAAAACAAACAATTATAAAAAAAAAAACAAACAAATTCGAAACCAAACAACAACAACAACAACAACTACTACTACTAGAACAAGAGGGACTAAAGAAAATTAATAAATAAAAGTAAAAAAGAAGACTTATTGCAGACAGGATGAGACAGGATCCCTTTACGGTGTTGCAAGGTGGTGAGTATCCACGTAATTAACATTGGGGCAGCATTTTAAATCCAAGTATCATTAAGCGTTTTGATAACATTTAAAATTTTGTTGACGCCACAAATTGTTACAAAACTGCACAAAAACAATTAAATAAGTAAAATGGCACTTATGTGTATGTGAGCTGAATTTTGTGTAATTCTGTAATTCTGTAATTGTGTAATTGTGTAGTTGTGTGTTTGTGTATGCACAAATTCATAAGTGTTTCAAGAGATATAAAAGTACTGTATAAAAATTTAATTATGCGGTACTTTGTATGTTAGGAGCCTGTGTGCTTTGTACTCGTTGGTTTGTATTCGCTTGCAGCAAGCTCACAGTACCTATGAGCGAGTGTCTGCAATGTGTTCGCAAGTCGAAGTGGTACAAGTATTAGTTAGTTGGCAAAACTTTGGGAAATGTGTAATGAGTGTTATACGGGAACACACTTACCGTCTTACTAACTATTTGTGCGTTCTTCTTGTTTTACGTATGTTTTCGAATTTCTTTTGTTTTTTACATATTCCTATTTGTTTTATTTTGCACTAATTGTTTCGCTTATGACTTATAAAAACACTCGTAAATACCACCTCCTCCAACCGCTTTATTTAATTCCTCTGCATGATGAGTTTGTTTGTGCAAGCACATATGTACCAGCATGATATACAAATAAAGAATTAAAAAAGAAAACAATAAAAGATACATAAATACATAACAAAAGAAGAACAACTCAAAAGGGAAAAGAAAAAAGATGAAATAAATTTCACATCTCATCAGCATCAAGAAATATCAAAACTTTCGTGTGTTCCCGCTCCAGCTCCTGCTTCTGCTCCTGCTCCGGTTCTTTCGTATTTCGTATTTCGTAATTAATTTTATGCTTCAAAGCATCTGCAACAGGATTTTTACTGCAACTCCTTCAGTTGTTTTAGTGTTTCTTAAGTACTTATTTCTTTTTTATTTTGTTTCCTTTTGTTTTCCTTTTATATTTCACTTTATTGTTACTTTTTTCTTTTCTTTCCATATTTAAAGCTAAAGTTTTTTTTTTTATTATTTTTTTTACTTATTATTTACGTTTTATGCTTTTCATTTTCGTTCAATTTTCCCAAATGTGTCCATCATAAAAACAGCAATATGCATTAGGATCTTCTTTTAAGCAGCATCAACATTATAGCATATAAAACCGAGACATACCATACCAAACCAAACCAAACTAAACCAAGACAATGGAGGAAGAAAGTGAGCAAGGCAATACGAGGCATAAATTGTACCGTCGTACAGACTTCATAAAACGCACTACTAAAATTTCCACTTTGATTTCTGTATGAATTTTATTAAATTCGAGAAGACAACTTCTACAGAGAAAGAAAAAGACAACATTTTTATTATTGAAATAAATATTTATTACTTTTTACGGAAAGTTACAAATGTAATAGTCGAACGCAGTTATGTCTTATTCCTTTTCCTTTATTTTATTGTTCACGAAAACCACAGAACATTTACATAATCAGCTCTTCTCCAACTTAAATTATTATGCATTTTATATACTTTAGTTGCAATTTCCATTGTGTCAGTTCTTTCTTAATTTAACACTACAATAAAAATCTCATATTTATTAACTTTAGAAATATTCTCTTGCAAGTAGTCACAAAATAGAGTCTAGAAATTCAATCAAAAAATTGTGAAAATTTGCATATAGTATGGACCAATAAAACTACAGTGATGTGGCGAACATAACTATTGTCCGGGGCGGTTTAGCACTTTGGTGCTCACCGTAAAAGCGCAGAGTAACATTATCAAAGGTTGTATTTATCTTGCATAGGTATATTACAACCCAGTAGTCAGATCAGTGATGTTGCGTATATGAATCGAATTATGGGCAACAGCACTTTGGTGCTCCCCACAAAAAATATAATAACATAATTATAGGTTATGTATATCTTACACACAATATGGCTAAAAAGTCCGATCAATGACGCGGACACGACTTGAAACCTGTACACCATAGCATTTTGGTGTTCCCCATCAAAAACATAATAACATAATTATAGGTTATATATACTTTACATATATTAGAGTCCATTAGGCAGAATAGTAACGTTACTAATGTAACTAACATACGAGGCAGCATAGGTGGCAGCATAGCATTTTGTTGCTCTCCGTAAAATCATAATAACCTAAATATAAGTTATATTCATCCTTTCCTTTAGACTTCCTTTCTCTTCCGTCACGACGCCGCTGAGTTCGATTCTTAGAAAAAAAAAACTTAAAAACACATTATAAATTATGAAGAGATTACTGTCTGAATATGTAAGAGTATATTGAGAGTATTCTGTCTTAAAACTTTTTTAAAAATATTAATATTGTATCTTTATTTCTATACCGAAGACACAAAATGGAGAAAAAAATTGCTTTCATACTCCAATAGACAATCATTGGTATTCAATGTAAGTGTAGCTATAAGATTCATGACACAGACAACTTATATATAGATGGGCAATGATTTTAAGAGTTCAAAAATAGCTTACATAAATAAAATGAATCTCATTAATACTTTCAATACTCATTATATTAATTCTTTCTGTTCTGATATAGATTTTCAACATCAATCAAAGCGAATTACAATGACTACAAGTACTTCAAATTAGTTTTTACTAAAATCAGTGAAAATTCTTAAAGTTTTTATTTGATTTCATATTTGTCACAAGCTCTCTAGATTGTTAACTGTCGCCATCACAGATCACACTAATTGCGCTGTCACAGATCACACTAATTGCGCTTGTCACTGACCATAACGTCTTTGTCTGGGTCACACTAACAATAGATTGTGTCCATTTTGTTTAAAGGACAACAAAATGTATATAAACTAATATGGAAAAATTATGAACATCTATCATAAGACAGATCGTAGTTGTTGTGTCGATCTCTTAAGATAATTATGAACACGGCGATTCTTTTTCTATAAGTTTGTAAATAAGGTTGTAACGTTGTAAATAACGTTCAAATTGTAAATAATGTTGTATGTTCACAGTAGAAATATATTTTAAATAGAAGCAATTGTTTGTTTGTATATTTTATAATTATATTATTGGGCATGATATATTGGTAACTCGGTGGTTGTTACCGAGTTCAGTTTGAATACCCACATGCATGCATATGTGGAAGTTTACAATTAAAAATATGAGATTAATGAAAAGTTTACTTCGAAAAATTAAGAAAAAGATGAAATGCTATGGATGATTCAAATGGATACTTATTTAAGGACCAATGACATATCAGTACTGAAGCTATAGTGATGCAAATAACACTACCGAATTAAATTTATCATCAATTTTTTATTTCTACAAAAAAGAGAAATAACTAGAAATCAGGAATAATGAATCAAATAGTAGATTTTTAAGTTTATATCCCTCAGCAGTTAAACATCAGTTAAAAACGAATTGAACATGAAGTGTCCAATATCAGGTAAGATTAGCCTTAAAATAATGCCCAGTGTTTAATATCTAATTTTTATTTATCCTTGTTTTTTTTTAAATAGTCCACTTTCAAATAAAAAATCTGATAAAAACGTTCAACAAATTTTTTAAAATTTTTTTACACCTATTTGATTTTCCAATTTTAATTTGGAGAACAGCCAGTAGTCACACGGAATGATATCAGGAAAACGCGGTCGAATATGCTGTTATTCGACGAATATGAACATACCATGACAGTCTTGAGTATTAATACATTACCGTGTAATAATTATTTGCCTCTCGGTATTGAACTCGAATTTGTTGAATTCTAGCGTACAATCATTATTATCATTATAGAACTCCCAAATAATTTTTTGTATTAATTGCTTGATATTCTGATATGAAATTGAGGCGATCGGTTTTCAGCATTGTCCCTATTTTGTTCTTCTGAAGGATTAAATTTTTTTTTTCTTGGCTCTCTCATGGTTTTCATGTCACACTTTGACACCATTTTTAGTCGCTAGTTATTACTAGGCTGATTTGCTAAATGGATCCCTTGAATATATAACACCATATCTTTAAAATGGTGATTATGTGCTAAGAAACGCATATAGAGCATCTTTGATGATAATTCGATAGGTTGTGCTATTTGATGAGTATTGTAAATTCAAAGCAGTCGCTTCGAGGAATCGCCTTGAGTCTGTTAGTATTTTCTTCGTTGCAGGTGTTTTTTGACGACTGATATAAATCAAGTGAAGGTATGAAGTGCCAGCAGAGTTTCAAGTGAATTAGCTAAAATTTTGACAGTGGATAGAAAACGGTACGCAGTTCATTAATTCATTACTTTAACTTGATCGTAGATGTCGCTGCGCTAAGAATTTTTATTGAGTTGGTTTTATCGAAGCTAGGGCGAAGCTATGTGTTATAAATTTTAGAAGAAACTTCGATAAAGTGGTTGAATGAATTTTTATCTAATTTATGTATTATATAAAAATTGTGACTAGTTCAAACTTATTTTCGTAGGTATATATATTTTTCATATAGAAACTTATTAAACGTTAGTCTTTATCGTTTTTGGTATGCCTTTGCAGCTTAGTAGCTCCGTCGGAAACCGGAAGCCGTCAGACCGTATGTCACCGGTTTCGTCTACCGATTATGTGAATACTGCTACCGCATTTGGCACCAGCGAAGGTCATTACCTTTGTAGTCAAAGTGTTTTCATTCGTCCGCATAACCTAACAAAATAATCAAAGTCGCTAAGTGATTAGTATAGAATAGAATATAAATTAACATATAATATGTTCTATGTGTGAGAAAATAATTGATGCTATTCTCAGATTGTTGACGAAGATAAGTATATATAATCGGACAAATTTTTTTTGCTAAATGCTGCGTTTCATATGTGTAAGAAATATGTTTTTAAAAATCTGTATATCAATTCTAATATTTCGGAAATTAATTTTCTTATTCTTATTTCTTTATGCCACTGAACCCAATAGAATTAACAATGATAACCTAAAAATTGTGATTCCGTTTTTGTCCATCACAAACAGTTTTTTACATACCGCTTAATATAAACACCCTATATAGAATAAACACCCTATATACAATGAACAGCCAAAAATGATGTTTGTATGTGTTGAATACGTAGTTGGTACTGAACAGTAACATTTTTAGATCTTTTGATATCCGTAATATTTTGAAAGTCAACACATACCAAACTAATACGTAGGGTGTTTGAAAAGCTTTCCGCTTGAAAATAAAGCAGATGGTTCACAGCCAAATTATTTTTTGCATTATATAAATAATATGATCCAAAAAAAATTAACAATTTTTACTGTCAAAATTATTGAAATAATTTTTTTCATTGCCCGATTTTAAGTGTTTGTGAATATGAAGAGATGTAAAATTATTTTATATATATTTAATACATAATGCGACGCTGGAGTTAATTAACCTACAGGGATTCTGCATTCTGCGTTATTAAATGGCATAGTCAGATCATGGGATGTTTAGTTGCCAATAGAGTCCCAGCAACTTGGCTAATGAAGATCAGTTTTAAGAACCAAAACCTAGTATCATTGATAAAAACATCGATAAAACTTATCAAACATTATTGGATGATGATCAAAGCAATTAAGCAAATCTTTCTAGTTCTATAACAATTTAGAAGCAGAATGCTAAGCAAAGGTTTTACTATATAAATATATACTATAGACGCCTTGAAGTTGGCAGGACCTTTCAAAAGTGTATATCATATTATTATATATTATAATATAATATAATATATAATTATGTTATAAGCATTTATTGGGTATTGGATACGTCGATAAGCTCAATACACTTGGCATTTACATGTTTTAGTACTAAGCCTATTATTTGCCGGTAAAAATAAAACATTTTATGAGCAAAAAAATGATGTCTAAGCCTGTACTATAGACTATAACCTAAGTTACGATATTGCATAATTGAATGAATAAATTTCGTACATAAAGCTAAGAAAACTAAACAACATATGACGA
Organism: Teleopsis dalmanni; assembly: GCF_002237135.1. Lineage (NCBI taxonomy): Eukaryota > Metazoa > Arthropoda > Insecta > Diptera > Diopsidae > Teleopsis > Teleopsis dalmanni. The sequence continues at coordinate 71,288,756 of NC_051848.1, read as the reverse complement.
GATTATAAAACTCAAATTGCAATTGCTAGTTTAACTAGGCACAAAAATTGCAGATAATCAGCGCTATGAAAAACTAACTTGCTTACTTACTTATTTGGTCATAACAACCAAAGCTTTACCAAGTTTCGGCCTGACCCAGCACGTCTCTCCAGATGTCTTCTCCATTCTCGTACATCAAGTCCGGTTAGTGCTCCTTCAACTTGAGGGAGAAGACGTCTACCTCTACAGTTTCTTCCTTCAACTACCATTCTCCATCATTCTCCATCCATTCTTCATCCATTCTCACGAGCCAGCGCAGCCGCTGGATGTTAATTCGGTAAATTGTGTCAATATCGTAATAGGTAAAATTCGTACAGCTCGTGGTTCATTCGTACGCGGTAGTCGCAGCCAACTTGTAGAGAACCAATCATCTTACGAAGAACTTTTCTCTCCAACAACAATGATGTTGGCCTAGAGATCAGACAAAAAACTTACTAGTCATTAAGAATGGAAGGGACTTTATTACATTTTGATTTAAGACTATAATAAATCTATAATCTTTAGATAATTGTGTTAAATAATTAAAATTAAATAAATATTGAATGATTTTAATAATTAAATAATTATTATTATGAAATAATAAATTAATGAATATAAAAAATTTCTTAAAACTTTCAAATTTTTGAAGATTTATTTTATTAAAAAAAGTTAATGGCTATAGGAGCGAATATGTCGAACTGAAATGGTAGCAGAAAAATATGGTGAAAGCACAAGTGTTCGTCAGAAATGCACTTCAACAAAGAACAGTTTTCGCTTAAGTAAATTCTGTAAACCTATAAAATCTATTCAGTACTTCTAATTCCTCCTTTTTTCAACAGTTGGTCGGCGACTACACAAATTTTGTGCATGGGAAAGTATTTTATTGATGTTCTAGTATTACATAATAACTGTTTTTTTACGATCCATAATAAAGAATGGTTTTATTCCCAAAATAAAACTCAAATAGTAAAGGCGTTATTTGGGTTAATTCTTTTCTTTTCTTTTATTCCATTTTATATATTTCATTGTACGTAATAAAGAAAATCACTTAACTCATTATTCATTAAGAAATTTACATCTAATGAACATTTTTTCATACCATTATAGCAGTAAACCATGAGCTACAGAAAAAGTATACTGTCGAGGTTACTCATACGCTCCATTGGCCCAAAAAATAAAAAAATAATTTAAATTTTAATAATACAATTTAAAAAAAAATTATTGATATTAATTTTTAATAATAAAATTTAAAATAATAAATTCCAAATATTTTTCAAGCCTCAAAAAATTTTTATATAAAATAATCTTGTAATTCAGACCTCATTAATGCTAACATGTAGATGAATACGGGATCGTTCATATTGACGTTTATTAGGGTCGGAGGTGAATCCTTGACGGAATAAATAAAAAAAAATATACGACAAGAAGCGATCCATGCTCAATATTTACTGAAGTATTGAGTTGTCTACTTAAAAAATTCGTGATTTAAAACGTTGTCACCTTCGAATTTTAATATATATTTATTTATTTAATATAATTAATTACAAAACATAAAATCTTATAACTAAGATGGAAAAAATGAGCGCTATCTGCTAGGTCCTTCAGCTCGGATATTATAAATTAAATTTTATTGACTAGATTACAGGCTTTAATATGTTATATATCAAAAGTATAGTAATTATAATAGCAACTATAAAATGACAATAATATTTTTATTATAATATTAACTATATATAGTGTAGTAAGTACAAAAATTGTTTTTAATAGGCTGGTAGATAAGATGTTTCAAAGGATATTAATACGAAGAGAATCAAAAGAAGGACAATCGTTAAGTATATAATCTATGGATAGTGTACTATTACAAAGCTCACATTTTGAGAATTGATCGCCATTCAAAAGGTGTGCATGATTGTGGGCATGATTAATCCACTGATATTGCGATGGTTGTTCACTGGCCATTTCAAAGCCCATTCATCTTTCATATGTACATTTATTATGCTTAAAATGTATTTTTTTCGGATGTATTGAATAAGAACAAGGGAGACCGAATGGCGTCAGAAGTAACTTGAGCTGCTAGTTCAACCTATACGATTTTAATTTTGTTTGAAAACGTATGCAGTTATTTTTGACAGCGTAGTTATTTCTGACAGCGTTCGCTGTTATTATTAATAATTCTTACAGCTTCAGTTGTAGATTGCTGTCAGTACATATCAGAAATTTGCTTTTGTTGCATGTTGCGTGGTCGGTAGCAAATATTATAACCAGAGCCTTTGCAGTAAAGATGGAACAATGTGGTGCAACTAGTCGTGATAATAGAGTCATTCTGTTGTATCAGTTTTTGAACCGTCTGTGTACAATAGAGTCCAATAGTTTTATATATAGCTATCAGAAACCTTTGCAAAGAGCTGTCTATACATTTTGGTGATTGTGTTCTTTTTTTTGTATAGATTTGCAGGTTGATTACAAAGATGTTTGATGGAGATATCAAGTACATTCATGATTTCGATTTCGACATCGATCAATTTAGCATATAAGAAGTACAAAAGAAAACAAAAATTTTTCCGTCGAACTTTAGGTTTAATTCTTTTTGAGGTTCCATAAGTAATTCAAAAATTGTGTAATATAAAACCTTCAATAAACCTCATATATTTTAACAAAAAATCCAATAATTAATAATATTACGGCATATTACATTATAAATATTTGTAATACGAATGTATGCTTTTATATGTATATATATGTATTTAAGTTTATATATGTATATATGTATGTTTATATATCAAAATTCAAGCAAATCGGTTGCAAAACTATGAAGTTATCATACATTATGTAGGATAGTTTACGTTATAAGCAATTTTAAATACTATTTACTTTATTTTTGAAATTGTATAATTTTCTATTATTTTTTATATTAACAATTTTGGATTTAAGTTTAATATTTATTACAAAATATTATAACTTTAGTTCTTAATTTTAGTTAAGTATTAACTCAATTTAATTATGTAGTTTAATTATGTTGTATTATTTTATTTTGCACATTATATTATATAAAGTTGTGGAAGAGTATTGATTATAAAATAAATTAATTTTTAATTTTTTTCTTAATTCCTTTATTTATCTTCTTATGCACTTTTAATATTGATACATATGTAATTTGTTGCTAAAATTTAGATTTAATTTTTATATCTCTTAATATATACTTCTTTCTATAATAAATAACTAAAGAAGAAATTAATTAAAATAAATTTAACAACAAGAGTTATAAGTTATTATCTTTTTATTAATTCAATCTTATTCCATCAAAAATGTTACAATAATTCTGGCTATACTTAAATAAACTAATTCTCACTCTAGAATATAAGAATAATATCCATTAATATCCAATAAATAACAATACTATAAAAATGAAATTTTACTCATTCCAATCAATAATCAAAATCCTCTTCTAGAAAATGATATATGTTCCATAATTTAAAATAATATTTTAAATATTGGACACCATTAATTAACGTTTAAATTAAACAATTTAAATTATAATGAATAACAAATTATTTCACTTTTTTTAATTAATAAGTTTAAAGTAAATCAATCTAACATTAACATTAAAATTCACGAATATGTCTCTTTCTAAATGAATAAACTTCTGAACAAATTTTTCCATATTGATTATAAGGATATAGTATAGATATAATGTTTAGGCAGCTATAAATAATAATAATGATAAATTATATATTAAATATCATGATTACTTAACAATTATATTTATCAATGAAATGTCTGCTTATAAGTAGGTGGAGTAGTTATATTTCTACAACTTAATAAAATTCATTGTAAAATTAGTAATGGTATTAGATTTGTTAATTAGATTTGTTAATTGATAAATAAACTATGACTTTCTTAACCGTTCATATCTAATATTAGTTCAACAAAATAAGAGAAATGTGATCCATATTCAAATATAAATCGATATCTATCACAAACTATTTAATTTCTTAAATTTGTAGTATCTGTTAAAACCATTTCTATATAAGCAACAGAAGAATCAATGATTAATGGTATTAAATCGACTTGACGTAAACAATTTAATCTGACTAAAATTCCTTCAATAAAAGAAATTCTAATATATCGTATATATAATTAAATAAAAAAAAATCTCAAATGAAATGAAATAAAATTATGAAAGCTAAAATTATTGAAAAATACAATCACTTATAATTATATATATAATTATTCAAAAAATAAAATTTTAAATTTCCTAATTCTTCAATGAAATAAAAATAAAAATAATATTCCTGACAACAAAGGTAAAGGTACAGAGTATAAAATAGTAATTATATTCCAGCTTGTAAACGTTCAGATTGATAACCTCGTCCTAAGATGAACGTCAAAATTGGAATTATTCTATTTTCAAAAAATAAATACGAAGCAAAAATATTCATTCTGGAAAATATTGAAATCAAAGAAATTAATAAAAAAATTATATTAGTTATAAATAAATGCTATAATCTTTAAATATATAATTTTTTTTCCCTTCCATTGATATAAGTCTACATACTCAAAATCTCAACAAATAAAAATATGTTTAAAACTTTTTATTAAAACACAAACAGGGATCAAAATGTCAATAAAACAAAATAAATTAAAATATTATAAAATTCTAAAAGATTGAATACTATTATGATTTATATTATATCATGAATTATTGAAACTAAGATAAAAACACTTAATGTGAACTTTAAAAGTTGAATATATTATTATAAAATATCTTTATATCTATATATAAAAATATAAATTCTGTAAACAATAAATACTAAACTTAATAATATAGATAATATATTCTTTGGATTAAAAAAAATAGAAAATACTCCAATTAATACCATTATGGCCGTGTGCGAGTTCGAGTAAATTGATGGTAAATTGAAAAAAAATAATAAATTATGTCGATATGGTTTGTATTTACTAGAATTTCGAGTAGAGTAAATTAGATAAAAATTAGGTAAATTAGGTGTTACCATTGTGAAAATTTTATAAGATGTTTAATAAATAAATAAATAAGTTGGAAAACTTTCAACCAAAAATAATAAATAAGTGCAATAAATAAAAAAATAAATATTTACATAAGTGCAGTGCAAATAATCCCTAGGAATTTTTAATTTACTTTATTTATTTATTTGATTTTTAATAGTTTAATAAAAACATTCCCAAATATGCTAAAAGAAAACGTTCTTGTCTATTTCTACTAGGAGTTATTCAAAACTAAAATCAATACCGCATTTGAAATCATACTTTTATTATTATCATGTGTGCCTTTATATTCCATTTGGTTCATATTTTCTCACAAATGCCGCTCTGAGAATTTGAATGAAAAATTGAGCCTAAAAATGGGTGTACCAGAAGACCTGCAGTGTGATCAGAGAAATTATCCTGATGCAGACTCTATGTATTAAATACCAATACTTATTGGTTGCAGTGTCTTATTGATGCCAGATGAAACAACTGAAGTGAGGCAGTTGCTGGAGATATCAACTGAAGGTAGTGCTTTATATAGATATTTTGCTTTCGGCAGTGTACAATTTATTTTTTGTTTTGATTTTTTATGTATATTTTTGTCGAATAAATTTTTTGCACTCCAAAAGAAGCGGGATGCTGTTTTGAACCATTTGCACAATATATATGGGAACAGTCAAGCGAGGCTTATAATTTATATATAGATAGAATTTATATATAGATATAATTTATTTAAAAATTATATCTTTTATAATTTTATGTGTTAAATAAACACATATAAGCAAAAACTTATTGTACGAAGTACAAATTTTAATTTTTGTTAGACAAATATAATTCACAAAAACGAAATTTATATAATTGGAGTTTATCCAGAATTTTTTAAGCAGGGAGGTAGACTCGTGCCAAATTCTTGGCCACAAAGGTTTAATTGCTTAATTGCTTATACAACTACCAATGCAAATATATTATAATACGAGTTGGATATAAAAACTTAAGCACGACGGAAAAAAAAAATAAATAAATAAAATAAGTGCACAAAAAATAACAAGTTTGATCACTATGAGTATAAGTCAGAGACTGGAATTTTAATGTAACCCAAACAGTTTCTTTGAATACCTCGATTTCCTAAAAGTATTATTAAAATTACTGGACCCTTATTCTTATAAAGACTCAGAAGTCAATGACGCCAATGGGTGTTCGTGATCGTTACATCATGAATGCCAGTTCTGTTTAAATTTGCTCTCAACTCTCTGCCTAGGAGAGTTCTTAGTGAAATTGAGTGAGAACATCTAACCAAAAATTAGAAACTTTTCGATCTTTGAAAACAACTCTTCAAAAAGCAGGATATTATGGAATTCTGCAATTTAATAGTTTTATAAATAAATTCGAGAAATCTTAAACCGATTTCGCAGTATTAAAAAAGAATAAGATCTATTCCACCAGTTGTATTCCCTTTGTAGTTCAGAAAGTTCGTTTAGGTCAGCGCTTATATTTTTGTTATACTGTACTATGCCCCCATATTTTTTCACAAATCTTCACATCTTATCCATATATTCATGTTGTCTAAATCTTTACTTTAATTGGCTCTTTATTAAATTCAATAGACTATTTAATATTTATTTACATATATTTTACATATATTTCTTAACAATTTATAAATGATTTTCAATTAGTAATAATAATTGTAATTTATATTCAAATTTAAAGGAATATTAATGAATATTTAAGTTTTAACAAATAAAATCATTTTATAACTATAACTGATAAAACTAGTTTCAAAAATAATACGACCAAAAATTTCAGACGAGGTACTTCAGGTATAACTAAGTACCTCTTGTAAGGTCCCCTTGACATATGACGTATTATATGTGTGTTCTAAAGAATATGGAGATATGTATTATGGAGATACATTGGCCCTTTTCGCAATTGATGGCATTAACGAATAGTTGCAATATATTTTCATATTAAACACAGTCCATCTACTGAATGGCGAGAATAATTTACTTCTAACATCGGCTTTTGAACAGGGAAATGATCCAAATTGGCAGTCTGGCAACCATAAACTACGTTCAATGATGAACTGTAAAGTCTTGAAAATTGTAGAGGTTCGAGTTGGAAATTTTAATGTGCGTTATAGGAAATGCCTTGAGATATAGAATTTTGGTATTGGTAGATTGCAATTAATTTTTCAAAACAACGACTTTTACAAAATAAAATAATTTATTTGTTATTATGGTTTTTAATGTAGGTAAGCATAAATGAATTTTTTTCAAAATAATAGCTTTAAATTAAATTTTTATTTAAATTTTTATTTTTAAAAAAATTTAATTTTTTTAAATTAAATTTTTATTTTTCATTTAAATTAACATGAAAATAAAATAAATGAAATAATATAGACATATGTATATGACAATTTATAAAATACTATCTAACATTCTGTTTTTATTAACAATTTAAATTGTTTAATAATTAATTTTGAAACGAGAGGAAGTTCAGTTTGGTAAAAACATTATTCGAAAAATTATAAAATATTTTTAGTGTTATAAAGTAGCACAATCATTTTTCAGGTTAAAGCTAGCTGAAAAAACTATATATACACTAGGTACACTTACGATAAAAGTTGTGATATATGAAAGAATAATATAAAATTACTTTGTTATTGACTATTGCAATTTTATCGTATAACTTGAAGTTGATATTATAAGTTATAATCAGATTTAAAACTCTTAATAATATAGTTTTTGCTGTATTTTTTTTGTGCGACATTTCGTGATTTAATTTAGACATAATACCGGACTACACCAGTAACGAAATTGATGTCACTTACAGAAATTTATCAGAAATTATTTTTTGATTCATTACTGTGATAGTGAAGCACATACAACAACCTAACATTCTGCGTATATCATATCAAAAGTTGTTTGAAACTATATACCTTTTCTAATAACTATCAGCAGATACAACAACATATCCGTCCGTAGAATACCAGGATATTGTGGTTGCGTGATAACTGTTTGGCAGATGAGCTTGTACACTAAAGTGTATCCATAAACTATACTAGTTTCTTTGTAGTTATTTGTTTGCTCGTAACTCCATGAGACACTCTCTTTTCATCACGTAAACCAAAAAATCAGGTAGAAAAATGTCTCATTGTCTTATGACTTATGCTAAAACTAAAGACTGAATGTCCATAAATCCATTATTTACAATCAGAATTGTGCTGAAATTTGTAAAGTTATATCCATTGCAACTGATCATTGATATGATTTCTAAGCTTAGTTAAAGTTTAGTATGGAATAGAGATAAGCCGCCCAGCCATTATAGAGTAAAAGTGCGTAATAGCACTAACTCAAGAAGAATCAAGAAGAATAGAAAACTGATCATTGTCTAATAGACTTAAGATTTCTTGTAATTCAAATAAAATGATTTAGACTATAGATCATGATTTAGACTACATTCGAGTACTAATATTAACCGTTAACTTAAAATAGAAAAAAAATTTTCAAATAATATTTATCGCTAAATCCTCTTAAAGCCAATATTTTCCAGGTGGCAGTATTTAAAGAAGTTATTTAAATACATTCTTTTAAAGTTCATATGTTATATCATATATAACCACACACTTCCCGTGGAATGAAATATAATAAGGTATATCAAAAAAATATTTATTTTTTATTTCTGATTTGCATAAGTCATTAAATTTCATTTATATATTTAAATATTCAAAATAGTAATATTATTAGTAGAGTTTTCAAAACATTAATCAAGCAAAAATAAAATTTATTTCATTTTTGTGATTTTGGTTTATCCGTAAGTGTTTGGTGTAAAATACGCGATTAATTAATATTTAAAAATACTTCCAAAAATAAATCACATTAAAAATGAATTCCCAAACGGAAATAATAACGAATGTTTTTGTGGTATATTTTATGAAATATTCATCATAATTAAGCGCATATTAAAAAAATTACTTCTGAAAATAATATCACCTCGAAAATTTTTTCAGGCAATAAAAGCATTTTTGTTTTAAAAAAAAACTCATTCAAATAATTTCAACCAAATCGGATCTTGTTAAAATCCATTTCACTTGTGAAAGAATGGCTCACATGTATATAGGGCAAATCAATAAGTACGTTAAAGACCTACATTGTAGCTGTTCACTGTCAAGCTATGATCAAAACTCCATAAGTGGTTTTAATTTTAAAAGCACTTAAGAAAACCTTTGTTACCCAGCCATCTGTATTTCCTCTAAATTATTCCTTTATCAATTGCCTGTTGGTTAGTTCGTGTCATGCGGCGTTCAATACTAATAGTTCGTGGCCACCATATTTTGAAAATCTGAAGTAGACATCTATTTACAAACATTTGCAACGTATGAGTGATATCTGTAGTCATATACCAACTCTCAGATCCATACAGCAAAACATATTTGACACAGGCCTTAAAAATTTTGATTTTCGTTTTAAGATGGATACTGGATGATTTCCAAACATTTTTAAGGTTGTCGAAAGCCCCCTTGTCTTTACGAAGCCATGTAGAAACATCACTTACAGCTCCTCCATTCGTTGTGACCCTACTACCAAGGTATTCAAATTGAGTGACATTCTCACTGTTTATAATATTTACATAAAATTGAGCCCTTTTTTTAGGGTTGATGCGCATAGATTTGATCTTGAAGATATTGAAGATTTTTAGGCCCACTTTAGCACATTCTTGCTACACCGACGCTATTTGCGCCTGCATACCTGAATAACAGTTTGATGTGAATACCAAGTCGTCGGCATATTCAAGATCGCCCAGCTTATTGCTCAGCTCTCAGTCAATTTCATGGTATTGCATGTTAATCGTTTCTAGAATCCCGTCTAATGCTGTGTAAATGTTAAAATAAAAATGGAGACAGTGCACATCGCTGACGGACCACGCTATACGATGGAAACGACGCAGTCAATTCGCCATTATGTAGGATTTCGCACGATGCGCTCTCATAGCTGCTGTTAATTATGTTTTCGTAAATATACTTTAACCCTTGGAGGGTTAAACAGCTTTCCAAATATATCCACACTTCACCGCGTCAAAAGCCTTCTGAAAGTCGACGAATGTAAGATACAGAGAAGTGTTTAATTCCACTGATTGCTCAATACATGATTTACGAGTGCGGCACCCCACTTGATTACTTCTAATTAACTTGTTCAACGCTTCAGCGACTCTATTAAGTATTATATCTGTAAGAATTTTGTTGATTATTGGTAGCAAAGAGATTACTCTCCAAATGCAGCATTTTCTCTTATCGCCCTTTTTGACAATCTTAACTATGATCACCTTCTTTCATCACTATGTTATTTAAGAAAAAAATAGGACAGCAAAAATTAAATTTAATTAAATCAATAAATAATATCATTAAATTATTATCAACAGAACACAATAATAGATGTCTTGATTTTCACATGATGTGACGGAAAACCAATGGGATCAAAATGTTGAATATTTTGACAAAAATTTTACTTTGCTTTTTCAAGTCTACCTTCTTGGTGCTTTGTTGTAAGATCTTGTGCCTTTTGGAAATTGCAAAACTTTACCCTGAGGTCATTTTGGAATATGTGTTGGATCCTTCATTGGATTGCTTTCAGTTCTTTGGTTATTTGTGTACTACTACGATATGAAGTTCGCTTAAGTCGAGCCTTGACTTTCAGATGATGTTGCTGTTTTTTTGTCCACCATCATAGCGTTTGGCGACACTGCAATACGACAAGAAATAGCTGGGTGAGATTTTACGAATGTAAACAATATAAACAGCTATCATTCGTATGAATTTTACGTAGTTGGCAATTCAGTTTGTGTGCAGTTGGTAACACTTCAATCGCTCTGTAGATTAATTTTTAAATAATCATATATCATATGACTCTGAATGTGATAAAGACTTATATATTATATTGTAGTTATAATTAATAGAATACTTTTTAAATAGTTTAAACAATTGGACAAACTATTAACTATTGACTATTAACTATTAACTAAACAAACTATTGATTAAAACTTTTGTTTTTTTAATAACAGGACGAAAATTTGTATTTCTTACATTTAAAATAGGTTAATCATTTCATCATTCATCATTATGGATTAATCAAATTTTACAAATTCAGATCTTTGAAAATTTAGTTTTTTAGGTAAAATATAGAAAATAATCTTAATAAATAAAAAATAAATATTTTTGTGGTATATTTTACGAAATTTCTTTTTACGGATATATTGCACGCAAGCGATTAATGGGAAGTAAGCGACCCATAATTTTTTTTTTAAATACTTTTGAAAACAATAACACCCTGAAGATTTTGATCTTAAAATAAAATTTAATAATAAATCAAAATCGGAAGTAAAAAGTTGAGGTTTTTCTAAAAATTTTTTAAAATTTCTTTTAATGGAATGTTTGTGTTCATATGCATTACGTGAGGTGCATGTTCAATTAAGTTTTCAAAACTACTTTTAATATCACCAAAATTTATATATTTTAAAAAATATCTAACAATAGCTCTAAATCAAAAATCAAAAATAATATTAGTTTTTAAATATACGCAATTTTAATTTTTTCAAATTTAATTCAAACGAAGCTTACCAGAGGCTCATTTATAGAACCAAAAGTATGATTTTATGACTTTTATGGAAATAGTCTTTTCCTGAGATAAGATATTTAAGTCTTTTCCTGATATTTTGTTAGTAAGACTCATAAAAAAAACTTTTGCAAAAACTGATGTAATAACGGCAGAAGCTGTCCCGTTTAAAATGGAAAGACGCATATATGGATGTGGAATATGAGTGGCTACATCTGAATTTTTGACTTTATTTTTTTGTATTATGAAGTGGTCATTAAGATCATGCGAGTTAGCACAATTGAACTTTTTTTTCTGCAATTACCCAAAAAATCATTTTAATGAGGGTCATCCTCATCCACTAGACAACTATAATCCGTCAAATAATAGTCGACTGTTTTGAGTATGTACCGTATGTATGTGTAAGTTATCAAAAATTACTTAAAAAACTTCAAGATGGCAAGTTCTTAGTAATTTAGTATGATCTAAATCAGGGCTGTCCAGATCAGATAAGATCGCGGGTCAATTCAAATCACTGAATAGGTTGGAGGGTCGCAGAAATAATTTTACCGGAGAAAAATAAAATTACGGCGATAATATTAAATTTAGTTTTATTAATTCTTCAATTATTTATCTTTAACAATTCTATCAATATTAACATTATTAATATTAGTTGTTGCCATACGAAAAATATCTTATTTTTAATGTAATGACTTATGGCACTAGACACGAATTTTTTGAACCAGTTGTGCGAAGAAATATATACTAAAATCTTTGTCAAATAAGTAAATTAACGTAAATTGTAATAAATTATTTAAAACATTTTAATTCATTTATTTGTGATACCATAAAAATAAAAAATAATGTGATGTCACCAAAATATAACAAGGAAAAATTTTCCAAATTGTAGCAGACTAGAAGCGTTTTACGGGCCCCTCAAATTTTAGCCGCGAGCGGCATGATGCTCGTGGGTTGTGCTTTAGACAGTCCTGCCCTAAATAATCATAAGAAGAGGTGCAATGATAGTGTTACACATTATTAAAGATAACAAATATTATTAAAGAATTATAACCAGATACATACAGAGTACTTGCTCTCAATTCAGAGGATCATAGCGGATCAGTTATGGTACTTACTGAACATTTATGGATTCAATCTTGAATGCTTACGGTGAAGGTTTTCGTAATTTCAGTTAGAGATACAACCTTCAGGTTCAGTATATTAAATAAGAGCTCAGATTCTGAAGTGAGGCAGAAGTGAGAAATATTATTAATTATTGCAGAGCAAATAACGAAAATATTGAAATAAATTAAACTACATTAAACGATACTTGAGACTAAATTGAATTATTTTCAAAACACCCATGAACATTTTCGTTAAAATGATTGCTTAACTAATATTGAATTTTGGAAATGTTTGTTTTTTTTATTCAAATAGAGTGTGTTTACCTGAACTAACAAAATTCTGCTAAAATTAATTATATTAATTTCGATATAAAGCATTATTTGTTTAACTTATGTACGAATGATTTGTACTGCAAATATAATTTATTCATATTTAGTTTATTCGCTTATATATTTTATGTTATTTATTATGTTATTTAAATTTATGTAAATAATTGTTTAATGAATAAATTGCAAAACACGGCAAAGAAGAAAATGTGCTCATTAAAAAATAATCTTATTAAGTATTTTTTTAATCAAATTAGTTTATTTAAATTTGCATTATAAATTAAATTATTTTTTCGTGTTCACTCACAAAACGTTCAAATTTATATCAAATCATTGTAAGTTAATATGATTTTTAATTAGTCTCTATGAATATGCTATAAACTATTTATTTCCTTCATACTAATATCATATACTCATAAGTAGTTGATGGCATTTCAATATAGATGTTTTCTTCTGAGTTGTAACACGAATCCACAATAAATCAAGTATAGTCAAAAATGAATCGCCGAATTGTTAGAAGTTTGGATACAACACGTTTATCTAAAACTTATGAACACGCTAAGAAAAGTTTATATCTGAAAAATAACACCATTTTGTCAATCTGTTTAAAATTGAAAATACTAAATAAAACTCAAAACCTTTGTACTTTTCTTTTACAGATGAAATTGAAATTAGAACAAAGAAATATTATTCCAAAGCAAGTGTGAAATGCTCACCAATAAGGGAGCTGCAGCTGGTGTATATGGATCAGGCAATAGATACTCGGTAGCAATGGAAAGAAATGTAAACATCTTTTATGCGAAAATATACGCAATAGACAGATGCGCCATAGATAGATAGATAAAACGCAACTACCAGAACCGTAGAATTGCAATACTGACTGACAACCAAACAGCTATAATGGCACTCATATCCTACCAGGTGATATCCAAATTTGTAAGGGAGTACATTGATAAGCTGAAAATACTTGGCGGGAACAATCAGGTGCACTTAATGTGAGTTCCGATGCATGCTGGAGTCCAAGGCAATAAAATGGTAGACAAACTCGCATAAGAAGAGACGCGGCTTCAATAACAACAGATCCAAAACCATTCTGTGATTTAGGCAAAAGAACTCTATCCATGCTTTTGAACGGCGCAGAGGAAACGGCGAAGAAAAAGAACTACATTGAAAAAGACTACCAACACCATTACAATATTAAATTCTCTTATGGGCTTATAACTTTAAATGCTTCAAAGACAGCATGTAGCAAACAAAATGACCTAAGAATTATTACGGTATAACTAACCGATCAGTGTAGATTGAATAATCACCTAACAAAAACAGGAATTCAATCCAACTCAGACTGCAGATACTGTAGAGAAGAGAGAGAATCTGCATATCATATGCTAGGGGAGTGCCCGGCACTAATGTACAAACAGAAGAGACATTTTGGAAGGTGCTTCATGGCACACAAGGACTCAAGGCTAGGAAAGATAGTCACTATACTGTCTTTCATTAAAGAAATCCGACTTGGAGAAGCACTTTAATCCAAATAAAGGGCCTAATAGATCTATTAGGACTATTAGTACTATGTCCTGTTCATAATAGTAAGTGTAAAATACATTCTGTAAAATAGGTCCTCAGTTCTAGAATTAAGTCTTTGAAGTCATTTTTTGATACATATATGGTATTTGAAGGTTTCAATTTTCTAAATTAAAACGTTACCAAATGTCAAAAAATGGACTCGAAGTACTAAGCTACAACTTAGTCCTGAAAAAACGAAACAAGATCCCTTTACTAAGAAATGTAAAGCCATTTAATAAAAAATGAAACACTTTATGATACATTGTTACCTTCAAAACGTATCAATTATGTACCAGCATTAGAAAAAACTCACTCATTTGAAACTATAAGATAATTTCAGGTTGAAAATCGTGGTTACTGCCCATGTTAATGTTAATACAAATTACTTTCGTACAGAAGGGTGAAAATTTAATAATCGAAGCAATTTTATTCGAAATGAACACAAATAAACTCATATGTGGTATTAGAGTTCTTAATTTCTAAATATCCGCTATTTTGGAAATGTAGTCACGAGCATAGCTGTACAGATTAACTTTAAGAGTATAGCAGTTAGTAACGTGTTAAGTTCAATGAATTCAAACACAAAAACAGTTGTGATTAACCGAGAACTCCAAAATAGATTGACCTAGTAGATTAATATATGTATATACTATTTAGGTACCCGGGCACAATACTTCGCAAAAAACTTCTATTGCAGAGAAGGTAACTACATATGCAACTAACACTCAAATTCTTCCTCAAGAAAAAAAAAATTTTTTTTTTCCAAAATCTGCAAATGTATAATCCGAAGTTGGTTTTTAAAAAAAATATCGTTCTAAAGTTTTAATCATTTTTCAATCTTCCCCTTAAGAATAGGTAAATCTGGAATGACTAGTACAGAAGAGGTGTGAATGAACAAGAAAGAGAACTATTAAACATTCTCACTGTTACTATCCACTAAGCATCAAGAAGAAAATAATGAGGGAAGGTTAATGTTACCTGGAAGAAATTTAATGTATTGGCAACGTTTCATCGCCAAAATTACTACAATTTGTAATATCGACATAATAACTTATGAGATACATTCTGATGAATATATCTGATGAATATTTTCATACTCATAACAAGACATATCAATAAAATAGAAATAAATAGAACAGAAATGAATAATGAGAAACGATCTGACCTTAACGATGTTATTAAGACATCCTCTGCCTCTGCAGATAACTTTAAAAAAATCGAAGTTCACTAATTGCGAATACTATATAACAAGAGATTGCTAAATTTCTATGAAGTCCCGGTAGTCCTAATTACTTCTTTCTTTTGTATGATCTGAAATACCTCATGACTGATGGATGTGTGTTTCAATAATTTAATTGCCATTATTCCATGGCATTCTTTTCTGTTAAGTTGAAGTTATTTTTTTATCTATATTATAATTACAATTTTTCTGCTGTAAATATATATATATAGAGTATATGCACAAGACATATTCTCTAAATGTCTCAATATTAAATAATTTATTTTATGACATTAACTTCCTGATTATATTAAAGTTTCGCATCATCTGTTAACTTTAGTTATATTTACTGCGATTTCTATATGGGAAGAAAAAGTTTGTGCTATGTTTTCGTTATTGGAATTATATTCGCCTTGTTTTCGCTGCTCTATTATTAGCCCAAAATTTTTCTTAAATATGATTTTTTCTTTTTGCGTTTCCATGTTTTTCAATTTGTCTCTTAGTGATCGTGGTAAACTCGTGGTTAAGAACATAATCCATTTTGAAAATTGAAACGAATTTCTAAATTCTGAAGTATGATGCATCATTTCTATTCTATTGATGTTGACTTCAGCTTACAGATAGATAAGATAGCTTAACTGTTAGGTATTTTGGCCTAGAAAAACAGTAGCCCCTTTGAGTCGTGATATCAATGATGTGGTATGACTGATGTGCTTTACTTTGGGGCATGTATATATGAGTAAGCATGATAAGGAGTAGGGGATATGGATCATTTTATGTAGGATATCTACGATGTGTAAAAAATGTACATACTAAATGCTATTTTTATCAAAACAACACTAGATTAATGTAATAACTTTACTCTAGCGGAGCTTAACTACACCCATGGAGTTAACATACCCCAAACACACATGACTAGTTATGAATATAGTAGACCACTGGCAATGACAATGTATTATAGCATGTAAGAGTGGCCCCGATAAAGAATCGTCACCACTGACAATAAGTGCCAGCTTTTAAGTCTTATTATTTTATGTATATATTACTTGTATTATTGACATATTACATACGTACCTCTGGGTAGTTTCCAAACGAAAAGCGTAAGTTCAAACTTATAGAGGAATGGACTTATGACTTTTTTTAATAGAAATCCATCAAAGAAAATGTTTTTGTTAAATTTTTCAAACACATAATCACAAACAATCCCACCTTTTGCTTAAAATTTGAATTAATTTGTCTAAGTTTCACAGACTCCTCCTTGATTGATAGGGCAAATATTCGAGGCAATAGGTGAAGTGTTTCCTTGGTTAACGCTAATAATCTATATTATTAACAATAAAATTATTTTTTTTAAAAAATTAGAAAAACTGTTTCAATAATAAATTGAATATCAATTTTTTTAAATCATAAAAGCCCTCAACTTTCCACCTTCATTATATTCCCAATAATAAATTTCTACATAATTAGTTATATTTTGCTTGAATGGAATATTGATAAAGAATCCATAAATTTCATTAAGAACTTTTAATTTCAATTAATCAAAACATTAAATTTATTCCTTAAAATATTTAAGAATTTTTCCCCAACCTTTCGTAATTAATAATTTAATTAGTTTTTCATTTCTTAAGAAGGCGTTCAATGTCCATATGACTCTGAACGTTAATCAGATCACATTTTGTGAACTGTGCTAACTCAACATTGTAGGAGTTGAACATATTTCCCAATGTTTCTTGCATTGTTAGCAGAGCTAGATCGAGACCCTTGTCTAATGTTAAATTTTTTTTGTAGTTTTTCTTTAAGAATTTGTTAGCACACTCTGCTCTTGGTCCAATTGCAAAATATGTGTCGCATTTTGAAGCACCGTTTTTAGTAACACACCAGAAATCAGATTTAATTCCTACAGTTAAACCAGCTAACAGCAGAGAAACATTGCTTTTTTCTACTAAACCGTGAAAGTACAAATTCCTAGCGAAACAACGATTGGGTTCAGTGCAATCGTACTGGGAACAGGCATACTCAACCACCTTAGGAATCTCAACGTATGGTCCACTCGCAGCGCACATAAGGAATTTATCTATTTTCCAAACTTTGTTGCTTTTAGCTGAGAAGTCCGGAATACTCACACCTTTTTCGACTGCAAAAACTATGCCTACAAAAGAGAATATTTATGCATTATAGATATTTTTATTGCAGAAGCAACTAATTCACCTTCTTTAGTCAGAACTCCCACGGCATTTGTACCAATATTATATGAGACGCGCTCATAAGGAGTCTTGCAATAATTGCACCGCATTTGTATTTAGGAATATAATTTATATTACATAAAATAAAATGTGATACGGTAATCAATTATCTTCTTATAGTGTAACAAAATGCTATCAAAATATATTAATAAACTATAAAATATTACTGAAATTTGTATCAAAGGCAAAACGATCAAAATATTCGCCATGGCCAGCTATAATTTTTAAAATTCAATTTTTGTCAGAATATTGGTCACTCTTTCACAAATCGGACATCTTTTTCACCTCGTGAGCTCCGATTTGGCTGAAATCTTTTTTTTTTGCACTCCTTTTATAAAATAAAAAAACCTATATCTCGTGAAAAAATTTTGTAATTTTTTTCTTAGGAGATATGAACCTATGGGGTATTGAGAATTAGTATTGTAGACACATTTTCAAATGGCTCTATAACTGGTAAGAAAGTGAAATTTACTGAGTTTTAAAGATAATTGATTAAACTTTTAAGAAATTGTTTTCACAATTAAGATTGTTTGTATTTAAGTACCAATATTAACCATACAATTTCAAAAAAAAATTTTTCTCAAAACGTGTACTCAAAATTTTCAATTTTTATATTTTAGTAACATTTTGTTTCAAATTTCACTGCGAAATAAAAATTTTAAAGAAACAATTATTTTTGGAAATTTATAATATTTTTTTTTCTACCGCAAAACGCATCCAGCACATGCGTACTATATTTCCTTTGAATGAATTTTCAAAGAACATACTACAAATATTCTTATATAATTATTGATTTCGATTAGTAATAAAATTAAACATTAATTTCTAAAATTTCAGGACGATATTGTCATTAGAAGTACTTTTAAAAATTTACTTATCCTTCATATCACACCAAACACATACACACGATTTTTCATTAACAAAAAAAAAAAAAAGGAATATGTCACACAAATTTTTTTTTACTTTTGAGTCAAATTAATATATAAATTCTACTTAAAAAATAAATATTTGCGGTGTGATATTCCTTTCAGAAGTAATTAAAAGAAATTCAGTTATGAAGTGTCCTTCACGTTACTCATACGCACCGTGATACCATTAAATCAATTTGCGAAGAAAAACTATACAAAAATTTTTACTTTTTATTTCTAAAATTATTGTATATTAAATTATACATAAAATATAACCATTTTAAATAAGTTCCGCCTCATTTCTGTTTTTAAATTATGAATTTCAACATAATCAAACCGTTTAATAAACTTTTTTCTTATATAGATGAATTAAAAAGTTAATTAGCCGAACTACCTAGATAACTGCAACAGATAATTACACCTACCATTTTCGGTGAAGTGTTATTTTGCTACAGTTGGAAAAATACTCTGCACAGGTAAGACTGAAATATAAACATTTTTAATTGTTTAAACAATTCCATAAAAGCTCAATCAATTATCTTTGTAACGTTGTAAATATCAAGTTTCTACCTTTTATAGAACTTGAGATATAGCCATTTGAAAATGTGTCTGCAATGCCAATTCTCGAAACCGCATGTGTCCATATCTCCTAGGAAAAAAAGCACAAAATTTTTTGCCGAGATACGGGTCTTCTAATTTTATAAAAGGAGCTCATTTCAGCCAAATCGGAAATCATGAGGTCAAAAAGGTGTACAAGTTGTAAAAGAATGACCCATATACGAAGATATAAGTAAAAACGCACTATTACGAAATATATAGGGTTTCTTGACTAGGGATTTCTTTATTGAATAGAACTTTTTGGGACATTCTATATCTCAATTAGCAGTTAAAGTGAATCACTTCTTAGACAAAGTAACCCCTTCTGATATTTATGCCATGCTATTGTACATATATATATATATAAATATTTAGCGTATGTAATTTCCATGTTAACTGAAATACAAGCGTCCTTTATCTCTTAATACTTAACATACTTGTGTATTGCTAAGGATTCGCAAATTAAAATAAAGCAAAATTATTAATTCGGACAAGCATTGATCTTTTTTTTCAAACAGTCTTAAGTAGATGGTTTAAAGCAGCTCTATCCAGACCAGATAAGATCGCCGGCCTATTCAAATCACTAAATAGGTTGGAGGGTCGCAGAAATAATTTTACCGGAGAAAAATAAAAATACGGCGATAATATTAAATTTAGTTTTATTAATTCTTTAATTATTTATTTTTAACAATTTTATCATTATCAACATTATTAATATTACTTATTGCCATACGAGATATATCTTCTTTTTAATGTAATGACTTAGTGCACTGTATACGAGTTTTTTGAATCAGTTGTTCGAAGAAATATATACTAGGTAAAGTCTTTGTCACTTAAGTAAATTAACGTGAAATGTAATTGCTTGCTTAAAAAATATTAATTCATTTATTTAGAATACCATAAAAATAATATAATGTAATGTTACCAAAATATATCAGATCACAATTTGCCTGATTGTGGGTAGGTTAGAAACATATCGGGGACCGCACAAATATTAACCGTGGATCGCATGAGGCTCATTGTTTAAAATAATACTTTAGCAATCTCATGACATCTTACATGCCGGTGCTTGTGAACCTTCTTCATAATTGTAAGTACTTTTTTGGAGTACTTCAGTATATTTAAGTTTTCTGAACAAAAGTAATTACTTATTTCCTGTCGTTTGTTAGCTTCCAAACCCCATATATCTATTTCCACATTTCTGACGTACATGCAGTAAAATTGTGGTTTTGTTTTAGCATTTATTAAATTTTATTATACAATTTCATTTTAATATGATTAATAACTTATTTAATATAATTATAAATTATAAATCACGTAATTTTTTTTAATATAACAATTTGAAGGAAATATAAATCTATTTTTTTTATATGATTATTGTTTACAGTGGTTTTTTATTTACTCATATGAAAGCGTTTAATTAAATGTAAAATTTAATATAGTTTATAACTCTACATATTTTATTTAAATTTTTATTTTAATTCGCAGTAGTAATTATATGAATCACTCAATATTTTATAATTAACCACATATTTATCTTTACAACAAATTTTCCATTATTAAAAATTGTGTTCGATATGATTTTTGTAAATGAGTAGTCACATTTTAGTTATGGGATGTCAGTACATTAATTTTTATGTGGATAATTGATTACATTGAAGTGGCTGATGTTGGTTGATGAACTTCAAAGTACGTACTTTGTTCATCAGTAAAAATGAGCATATCAAGTTCAAGTGCCTGAGTTCTGATATTTCCCATGATATTTTTTAATATAATTTTTTTTTTGATTGGAAATATGCATTTGTTTACACATTTATATTGAAACCACATCAAAAAGGTACCCAAAACCAAAAAAAAAAAAATACTGCAAATATTAACCCAACTCAAATTAATTCACGTCAGATATATATTGTAATAATAATAAAAATAAAAATAAAATTTTTTAATAATTATTCCAAGAACGATTAAACTTTGTTTTTAATATCTTAATGTAAATATAACTTAATAATAATTATTGCGAACAAATATTTTTGATATCATTTAAATTCAATTCTCTACTATCTGCAAGGATATATGTATATATATTTTATAAACAAAATTTTTTTTTACTTGGTTGTAATATATATTGCCTTTAAGTGATTTTAATAATTAACCCAAATATTAACCCAACTCAAATTAATTCACGTCAGATATATATTGTAATAATAATAAAAATAAAAATAAAAATTTTTAATAATTATTCCAAGAACGATTAAACTTTGTTTTTAATATCTTAATGTAAATATAACTTAATAGTAATTATTGCGAACAAATATTTTTGATATCATTTAAATTCAATTCTCTACTATCTGCAAGGATATATGTATATATATTTCATAAACAAAATTTTTTTTACTTGGTTGTAATATATATTGCCTTTAAGTGATTTTAATAATTAACCCAAATATTAACCCAACTCAAATTAATTCACGTCAGATATATATTGTAATAATAATAAAAATAAAAATAAAAATTTTTAATAATTATTCCAAGAACGATTAAACTTTGTTTTTAATATCTTAATGTAAATATAACTTAATAGTAATTATTGCGAACAAATATTTTTGATATCATTTAAATTCAATTCTCTACTATCTGCAAGGATATATGTATATATATTTCATAAACAAAATTTTTTTTACTTGGTTGTAATATATATTGCCTTTAAGTGATTTTAATAATTAACCCAAATATTAACCCAAGTCAAATTAATTCACGTCAAATATATATTGTAATAATAATAAAAATAAAAATAAAAATTTTTAATAATTGTTCCAAGAACGATTAAACTTTGTTTTTAATATCTTAATGTAAATATAACTTAATAGTAATTATTGCGAACAAATATTTTTGATATCATTTAAATTCAATTCTCTACTATCTGCAAGGATATATGTATATATATTTCATAAACAAAATTTTTTTTACTTGGTTGTAATATATATTGCCTTTAAGTGATTTTAATAATTAACCCAAATATTAACCCAACTCAAATTAATTCACGTCAGATACATATTGTAATAATAATGAAAATAAAAATAAAAATTTTTAATAATTATTCCAAGAACGATTAAACTTTGTTTTTAATATCTTAATGTCAATATAACTTAATAATAATTATTGCGAACAAATATTTTTGATTTCTTTAAATTCAATTCTCTACTATCTGCAAGGATATGTGTATATATATTTCACAAACAAAATTTTTTTTTACTTGGTTATAATATATATTGCCTTTAAATGATTTTCAATAATTTTTTTCAGCAATTTTTTTAACGATTTTTTTCATCTCTTGTTTAAAGAAATATTTTGCATTCTTAAATGATAAACATCTTTACATCAAAGTTTATCGATAATAATTACGAAAAAATATAAAAAAGCTGGGTTTTCGAAGTTGCAAAGTCTTTGGTATTTAATAAACATATACATACAATTCGTTGTGAACAGTATTACATCACAACGCCCTCCCCCCAATACCTATACCTTTACCACGATAAATAGGATGCTAATTCTTCCATTATCCCTCTTCTCATCCACTGCTCTCGTGACCTTGATTACTACTAGAGTCTACCACTAGAACCCCCGCGCTGGCGTAATAACCCCGTCCCCTGTACTAACACCAAATTTCCTTGGTTCACGCTCTTTCTTTGGCTTTGATAAGTCTAGTCCGCTAAGTATTGCTCTGAGTTTACTTAAAATTGTACCGTGATGTTTGCATCAATATAATTATTTTGAAACCTAATTCTAATCACTTTTAAGTTGTACTATTCGGTTGCTTGAATAGTTCGTTAAAATTATTTTTGGGAGGTCTATATTTGAGGTACTGTCCCTGCTCACTAATATACTTCTATCTTACCGGGCCTTGACATTTGCACAAAGATTTATCTATTGTTTCTTTTTTGTCCTACCTTGCAGATTTTGCACATCTTTTTAAAGAGGATACCAAAGTTTTTGATGTAGATACCAATCTCACCATTTCGTCTTATGTCACTTTGATTGTTCAGTAGAATTTTCATAGCGGTTTAATTGAGGTCTTCGTTAGTTCGCATTTTTCGCAGCGCACTCTAGCTTCTTATTTATAAAACTTAATATATACAAACCAAATGTGAAAACATTAGATAGTGTTTAACACTAACTAAGTGTTTAAACAATATTAATGTTTCGGCTTAAGAAGTATCTTTCATAAAATCATAAATAGAATTTGAAGGGTGTGCGAGTATTAACACTACTGACCATTCTCAACATTAATTTTCCGTCACATATAGTCGAATAATAGCGAGTGATGTCCACTAATAATGACTAATAATAATATGTTCCATGTCGTATTGAACATATGTTCTTCTATAAGAAGTTAGGAGAAGGAAGTTGTGTTCTCCTTCTAAATAGTCAAACTATAGATATGCATTTGGTTGAGATAAATTTGTATAGTACAAGTATTTGAATTATTATATGAGCATCATCGTTATGCTTGCTCTGTATTTACGTGGAGAAATGAAATTCTAACAGCTCCACTAGTAATTTCAGCCACGAGTTTTATTTAATATTACTGTAGCCAGTAGCGAGAAATTAGTTCCTGATAAAAGTAAAACATTGGTTTATTAGAAACGATTCAAAAACCTTTAGAAAATTTTTGGAAAAAATAAGGTATGCAGTGACATGGTCGAAAATCTTCTTAGGAACTTGATTTTGAATCGCGAACATTTTTAAACGTTTTGTATAATAAAAATATATCACATTTTAAATTAAAGAATATTAGAATTAGTAATAAATGTATGATTTATATATGTAATTGTATAGGTATATATTTATATATAATAAATTTCACAATATCGTGAATTTTACTTTCACTAGTAAGAGAAAAACTTTATTTTACCACAAATGAATCAAATCTTTTGAGAATTTTTCCTAAACATGGTTCAGAAAATTAACAAGTATTTTACTATGAACTGCCATAATTACTCTAAGTTTAGTGGCTTATTAAACAGAAAATAGAAAAAGATCTTTAAGTGTATTGTAGAGACATATTATATATCAAATAAAAGATTATCAACACTAAGTGTATAACCAATGTAGGTTCAGTGATTAATTTTTGTGATACTGCGAGTTTACTGTAAGTAAACTACTAAGCTTAGTAGTACTCTAACGTCTTATATAGCCTTAAATATTAAAAATAAAAATCAACCCTCTCCTTTTAAATAATTTTCTCAGATTTTGTATCCATGAATTAGTTGAGAAATTAACTAAAAGTGCACAGAAAACCAACTGACTTATTGCAGTTGCACTTACCATATTTTTAAAATGATCTGCCAAAGGATGAGTAAATACCTTTGACATGATCTGCATTAATTGCACTCCCCTATTTTTCACTCCAATCATTTGGAGTGTTCAGTTCATTTTATTATTATGTACTTCATCGTGTGATATACAAGTATATTTAGATAGCTCCCTTAGAGCACAAACTTTTAGTGTAAATACTGGTGCGGTGTAAAAAGTATTATTAAATGAAAATTACTTTCTTTTATAAAACAATTTAATGTGTTAGTTTGTGCATTCATATATGCACTCATTCGTTGGGTTATTCCTCTATTTCAAGAGAACATAATGAATGCAGTGCATTACAATTCAGCACTTGTTTATTAGCAGTAAGTAATTAATTACACAATTACTGCTTAACAAATTATCCCTATTTAAGTCTAAACTATGTGAATCTGGTATCTCTATGCAACTTAAAAGTTCTACAAATCATGAAGGGGTAGCCACAATGTTAAGCTTTTTTTCTCTCTATGATCCCTTTCAGGAAAACCAAAAAAAATACTCTTGGATTGCTATTCAGCTATTCAAAAATTTGAGCAGCTTTTTGGTTTTCGTGCATTTGCAAGAACTTAGAACAAATTTAAGCTCGCCACGAACCAAAAGACCACAGATGATAATTCCAACAATGATAATGACGATGCTATGTGAAATTAAAAGCATACATTTTCTTCTTAATTTAGAGCAAAATAACTGGCTCACATAAAAAACTCCAACCGAATGCGAACGGCGTCCAACGGCGTCCAACGTATTCACTATTTGTTGTGGAAATAATAAATATACTCACACAACGCTACCAGTACTTGATACAAAAATTTTGCTAATTTAAACTTACAACACAGTCAATAAAAAAACTAAGAGAAAAACTGTATTTTATGGTACAAGTATTCACACATGGACTCATACAAACGTTACTACTGGACTCCTTAGCCCAACAGGAAAAGGACTGCAAAGCTTGAATAGAGGAAATTTGAGTTTCTAATTTTTTTTTTTTTTTGTAATAAGGACTTTATTAATATTAATTTAAATATATAATTTTAATTAATAAAAATGATATTAGACTTCGCTAAATTCAATATGTCTCGCAATAGACGTATACATTATTATCTTCCAGTTCAACGAAAGGTGTATGCGGCCAGTCTAGAATTTGTTGTTGGGCCACTTTCTACAGTAGTTGTCTTGCTTCCATATTATATGATACAAGAGCTTTAATGGAATTGACTGTAGGAATGCAAGCATTGTAAAATATTGAAAGAAGTGCCCACTTCAGAGTCAAACATAAGTTGATGTTGGAAAATATGACTCCTTATTTGTGTGCAGGACTCAAATAATGTAAAAATGTTGCAATGATCAGTGGCGTGTTTTTTTTTTTTTAATATAACTATTTTTTATAATTATTTTGTTTTTTAACGGGCTAATTAGTCAATAGTTAAATAATAAACTTTTTAAAAATTGTTTCTTTTTAAAAGATTTTATTTTAACAGATATTTTGACTATAATCTATAATCATCATCAGGATACTACCCTGGTGGGGGGTACTATTTAACTATTGAATAAGTTGTCCGTTAAGTAACAAATTCGTTATTAAAAATATTTGTTCAGTAAAACAATAGATTATAATTATTTTTTGAAAGTGTTATTTGCAAAAAAAAATAATATTATTGAATTAAATCAAAATATCTTACAAACAGAATTTTCAATATTAATTAACTAATAATCATAAAAAAAAATAAATAAAATAAATCAAACAATCATAGAAGATATATATCTTTCTTTTTTTAGTAAGTGGACTCCGTTGAAGGTCACAAGGTCACAGTGCGTTTTGTGGAAACAATGACAATATAAAGAGTAGCAGTGTTTTAAATTTATCAAGGTTTTAATTTTAAGACCTTTATTAAAACTTTATCAAGGTTTTAATTTTAAGACCTTTATTAAGACTCTATCAAGGTCTTAGACTTAAGACCTTTATTGAGATATTATTAAGGTCTCAATGTTAAGTCCTTAATAAGGACTTTATTGAAAGCGTGCCCTAACAAGGTCTTTATTCACCTAGGTCGTAATTTTTATGACCTTTATTAACACTTCATTAAGCTTTAATTTTAAGACCTTAAGAAGGACTGTATTTACATCGTAATTTTAAGACCATTATTAAGACTTTATTGAGGTCATAATTTTATAGACTTTTAGATTTTAATAAATTTGTAGTTAGTCCTCCGTAATATAATTTCCAGGAGTATAACGTTTTATATACAGTGGTGTACAATGGTGCCGATATGGTAGGTAAATCAGAAATTTTATGAAATCTAAATGTGCATACAATTTATATGTTATAACATTATCGAATTACCAAGGCCCTACTGATGAACTACTGATGCCTAATAACGGTTTCGGTATTTGATAAAACATAAGCTGATTTTTATTATTATGAAGTGCTGCATTAAATTTTAATTAAATTTAAGATGTGTCTTAATTAAAAAAATGTAAAAAAATTAATAGGAATAAAAATAAAAATTATATAAAATAGATTATATTTTAATTGTACAATAATACACTTGTTTCCACTTTTTTTTAATTTTACATCTAATCCGAGATAGACTCAGCCATATTATTTGTTACCAATCGTCAAGTAATAATGTGGCTGACTGTAAACCACACATAGACTGGCTGATCCCTGTCTATAACATACATCAAAGCAGAAAAGAAAAGAGACATTCTGTCGTTTGCCATTAAATCACTTTAACGATTACTAAGCTATAAACCATCATCTAAATAACCCAAATATAAAGGTTAGCTTAATCTGGCTGGCTGTACGCTACGCTTTCATTTAGTAGTTCTGATAGAAATAAGCTTCTATGTAAATTATATTAATAAGCCTCTATGCCATAAAGCATATTTCAAATATATTTTAAAGCGTAGATTTAGACCAGATCATAGTGAGATTTAAAGCCAGATGGTGTGTATCTTAGTTCTAGTACATTCACAATGTGCAAAATAAAATTTAATGCTTTTTAAAAAATTCCCCTTCTTGAGGAAGCTCCATGGTCAAATGGTTTTAGGAAATACTGTTATAGATTATGAACTACAATTATATAAAATTTTATTAGCTTTCAAAATTTTGAAATATGGCTCATTTAGATTAAATCTTAAGAACGTGAAAAACAAATATTATTGGGTTGTCGATGGCTTCGTATCAACTTATATAGATAATAAATATTATATTAATGAACATTTTTTTTATTATTTTTAAATTTATATATATGTTACATATTTAAAGTGCAATAATTTATTACTACTGCAATAGATTAATATAGTAGTAAACTGTAGTGTAGTATAGTAATAGTATATATTGTTAATTTATATGTAATACATACTACCTTTAATACAATAAGAAAACTCTTAATAGCTTAATCGAATTTGATTTAATGATCCGCGTCTATATAAATGTCTGAGATTTAATTAAAAATTTATAAATGATTGAAGAGATCATTGCGGAAGACATATCATATTTTATAATTGTATAGCGTATCAAATAGTTCGATATTGTCAAATTCACAACAGCCTTACTAGTGCAAGACCCATGTTGATATATAACTCAAAAGAAGGGACAATATCGAAAACAAATAAAAAAGCACTAATAACAGATGGATAAATAGAAAGGAAAGATGGCATGAATTTAAAAAACACGAACTATATCTACTCTACAATAGCTGCAACATTCTCTGCTAGGAGGGATTGGACATATTAGTATTAAATTCCTTTTAATATTAGGAATTCTTCTGATGAAGATATTAGCAAATTTGCCGAAATACGTATAGATATATACAAAAAATGATCGAAATAAACGCTAAAATTTCTTAGAAAACAAAACCGACTTTATTAGACATATTATTCGTAAACCAAACGTAAGGAGCCGAGTGTTTTGGAAGACAGAAATGTCTGATCTATATAGTGACACTAATTAAAATCCGAAGAAGACTGGGACATTGAACTGATGTAAAATAGCTAATGACAGTAGCCACTTAAGACAAAAATTAGAGACATATGCATATGCATTTAACATTTACATAAACGGTTGTCCTTATGGCTTGTTTGATGTAGCGTAAGAAAAATTGCTCCATCATGGTGCCACACCATTTCTATATCTTCTATGTTAGACTTTAGCTGACATGGACAATAAATTTTTTTAAATAAAAGGTTTCTTTTTTTTTTGTATGGAGGCACTATATATTTTTAAATATATAGTTCCAACTGAAATAAATAATTTAATATATTAAAACTATTTATTGTGTCGTTTTTTGATTCGTCTCATTCTTAAAGCATCATTCTAAAATCAGTTAAAGTGTCGCTCATATCTTGATTTACATAAGGATATATTGCATTACTGTCTTGTTAATAAATATTAAAAAAAATTTATGATTTTATACATTTATCGGAGGGATCGAGTCACTTAAACGATTAGTACAAACAAACTAATTACTGCATGGAAGTATATATTATCAGTGATGGAATAAAAAAATTTGTTTTTTAATATTAAAATACTTATTCAGAGTAATTAGTAATTGACGATTGAGGCCCTATGCTCTACTGGGACTTAACGGAACAAAGAAGAAGAAGAAGAACGTTTGAAAAAAAACGCATATTTTTTTTTATTTCCTTCCTCCTTGAAAACCAATCAAAAAGAGATTTTTAAATCATTAATGCGATATACACATACCACTACACAGATATATAGTGGCATATATATCGTGTTATTCATGATCACAATAACAAGCTGCGTAACATAATAATAGTGCAAAGTGGTAATATATAAATAACAAAATAATATATAATTATTGTTATATGCGATAACTTAACTCGTTACTTGAGCTTGTGAATATCGCCAATTTAACAGGGTTCCACAGTCTAATTTAATTAAACTGAATGTTAGAATTATCTTATTAAAATACAGCAATCTCAATTTAATTATAATTTAATACCATCGCATATATATTATAATTGGAACGATTAATATTGTCTTAAGTTTTTAAACTCAAAATATTTTTCTTTCACTAAATGTGGTATGGGGTATATGTTAGATTAACAGATGCTTTGGTAGCTTATTAGGACTAAATGGTGAAATAATAAAATAGTGATATTGAAAGATTTTTTAAAAGGATTAAAGATTTATTATGTTATGAGTTCCACTATAATAGCTTATCACAAATTGATTTACTAGAGTTAACAACCATGGGTAAAAAACCTCTCTATGTTGGAAGACATTTTCTAAGATAGGTATGCTGCTTTTTATAGCATAAAACAATACATAACAAAAATTTTAAATATGGACTTAAATTGAATTATATTAATTTATTTGCTTTCCGAAATTCAATTTAAATTCAAATTTCATAAATTTCCTTCCACGAAATATTATAAAAATTTGAAAGCGCATAATACCAGCCATGAAGAGGAAAGATTTCACGGTTTTGGTGTCTGCATTTCACCTGCATTTCATCTCCCCTTAAAATATTTTTTTGGAGTGATACCTTCCTTGCTAAGGAAACAAATATAACATGATTAGAAAAAAATTTTTTAAATAAATATATATAAAAAATGAACTTTTTTCAAAAAACTGAAGTCGTATTTTTTTGCAGTTGACTGCATTTAGCCAAGAGCAATGGCAATAGCAATAGCAATAAGAAACATATTGTTGTTGGCATAGATATGCTGCCAGTAGTTCTGTTTTTGTTGATATTATTGCCCTTTCAGAATAGAAGCAGATGGTCACTTGCCGTTGTTGCTGTTTTAGATGTACACAAGTGTTCCAGAATAAAAATTTACTTTATTTTTTGTAATATAAAGAATACTTGAAAATGTACACAAAAGTAGAACAAAACGTCCAAACAATTCTTAACATATAAATACATATATTTGTGTCTGCATATATCCACAAATTTTTTATTTTACTGCACTTGAAAAGGAAAACAATTTGATTTAAAAAAGAAAACAAAAGAAATTAATTGAAATTAAAGTCGAATTCTTAAAAGGGAAGTTCATGCTGAATCCAATATGAACTCCAAAGAACACTCAGAAGGGTCAACCCATGATGATTAATGTGCTTTTGTTGCTGAGAGAGATTATTAAGAATATGACACCTGAATAATCATAACACCCGTGTCATTTGCTGAAAATATCTATAAGCCAGAAAGGTACCCTGCTTTCTGACTTATCGTTATACGACAATTTTATTATTTCTTTAAATCTAAAGAATTTATTGATGATTCTGCTACACATTGGACAGACCCATTGTATATTACACATTTCCTGCTTAGTGGAATAAGGCGCAATAATGGAATGCAATTACCTTCCAAAACATGCATGTGTGCCCATGGAAGATACTACACGTTACTAAAGTAAAAATATAACCTTATTGGATTAATGGATTGATACCTTATTTATAAAAATTGTATCTATTTTCAATGAATAAATGAAGATTATAAATTTTCATACTCAAAAATCTTTTTTTTTTATTATAATTAAACTTCCAGCACCATCAACAACATTTCAGATGAATGAATTTAGAAATTATACGTCTGGCTTAGAATCAATAGTGATCGCGTGGAACACTAACAGGTCCAGAAACGAATAAGGAATTAACACACGAATCTTTAATCGAACAAAACAGTTTCTATTACACTGAGTGTAAAATCCACTATCCTCCGATCTGAGATTCAAGCTATTGAGGTCTCTCACTCTCTCTCTCTCTCTCTCTCTCTCTCTGCTCCCAATTCATACTTATTAACGAGTATTTGTTATCGAAGGTCAGAAAGCATATAATAAGCCTAACATATATGTGTGTCCACATTGGTGGTAAAGCAGCAATTAAAGCTGACATGCTGCATTAACTGATAATCAAAGACAGTGTAGTTTTTTATTGAGGAATCAATAGCATTAAGTCCTGGAACAAACACGCAGCCAATAAGTCAGCTATTGAATTCTGTAGAACGCATTCCTATTTGAAGAATCTATTGATTCATACGAAAGTATCAGTGTTCCAAAAAGTAGTCTCTATAACGTAACATTTCAGTTGACCGCTTGGCTAGAATGATTTATAACCTGATAAATCTTTACGGCTTACCATACAAAATGAATTTTTTTTGTTATGAAATAGAATATCGAATTTGAATCGTCGATATCAATAACATTCATTGCAGTGTTATAAATAATTTTTTTGTTAAAATTTTTTCTCGTCTTTTCATCATTGGATTATTTTTTTCTATTGCGCCTAATTAAAAACAAAAACTAATTAACAATATTTTTACATCGGGGATTTAAAATAGTCGATATTAATCCTTATCTGTGATATTATAATATAATGTTTAATATGTGATTTAATTAGTTAGATCAGACTGTTTAGTTATCTTAAAATGTCGAATGAGATGTTCTGTTTAAAGATATGATGTATCGCAATGAGCTTCAAATATTTTTGAATATGCTTCAGCCTGAAGCGTGATTATTTCAGACACTGTCAAAAAATCCAGGTCATGGTGAAGGTCGTTGTTACGGACTTACTTATGCTGAAGTAACTCTCAGACAGATATGTGCAAAACTTTAGCGAATCGCTGTGATACGTCAAGACAGACAGCAGAGCATACCACCTTGTTGTCAAAGAATAAGGATTTGGATTTGTTATTCTGTGAATCTGGTCAATTGTAGAATGATGCTTTCTAAAACCAAATTAGTATAACATTATTTGCTGATACGACATGGTTCGATATTTTGAGTACCGTTGCCTTAAGCAATTTCAGAAAATTTCGGGTTTGTTGTAGGTATTAAATTTGCATTGGCAGTAAAGCACTTTTATTTGAAAACAGACTTATTGTACAGTTTTGAATTTGTATTAATAATGGTGCTCTTAAGTATAGAGTCAGGGGTACCATCAGTTAATTCGATTGGATTTATTTTACTCTAATAAGCTTGCAATTATTGAGTTTTCTTTTTGTTTGTAAGCATATTAATTTATTAAAATCAAATATCCCATATATAGTTTCAAAACTGGATATGCTGTCTTTCTTCACACCGAGCACGATTTACTATCGCTGGCGAGATCAAGCGTAAGTATTTTTGAAATATTATCTCAAAATCTGAAAAAAGTTGTCAAAAATTTTGAACTTCTGTTTTCTCTACCCGGGACACTCGAACATCTGAAATATTATTATTATTGTTAGGGAATGTGGCACTGCGACCGTCAGGTCTATTGTGCCCCGTACTGGGGTTAGAATAGATATTTAAGCCATGTTACGTCAATAAAAAATAGTACAGAATCGACTTTACAGAGATTTATTGGCTCTTTCGTAAGAATACACATTCCCAGGAACCTGTTTCATATGTGCATTAGCGCAAGGGTATTTTAACAGCACATGTGTGACCGACTCCTCATTCTTTCCACAGAATCTATAGTTTCCATGCGTGAGTATACCGAGTCCAGTAAGGTGATATTGTAGTTTACAGTGTTCTGTTAGGATTTCTATGATGATTCTAAGTTTTTCTTTTGACAGCTTCATACAATCCTGGTAACTTTCATTGTTATAGGTACCAATAAGTGATTTGGATTGTGTTTATCCTGGTATATTATCCAAGTAATCCTTTTTATTTTCATGAAAGAAAGGAGCGTACTATGTCCTAGTTTACAAAAAATTTCCGGCCTTTAAAACATATAAAACTCATTTGCTAAAATTGCGCTGTTTCATTTCAATTTCAAACAATAAAGCACTCTTGAAACAAACATATCCTTCATATTTCACATTAATGGAAACTATCTGTAATTAAATATTATTAAATATATAATAAAATACCAGCTATAGCTAATCAAAACA
Source organism: Teleopsis dalmanni (assembly GCF_002237135.1). Classification (NCBI taxonomy): domain Eukaryota; kingdom Metazoa; phylum Arthropoda; class Insecta; order Diptera; family Diopsidae; genus Teleopsis; species Teleopsis dalmanni. The sequence goes on along the minus strand of NC_051848.1, from coordinate 71,254,962 downwards.
CTAATGCTTACTTTAAAGATGCTAAAGAGTTTTTCGCTTTTTCGAAATCTATGCAAAAATTAGTGTCATTCCAATGGCTGTTCACAAGAATTTTTTAAAATAATAAAAAGTTAATGAATAATTGTGACTGAATATCAAGACTTTATGTTATACTGCCGTTTTACTAAGGAAGCTGTGTTTATAGAAGTGCTCGTATGATTTAATGACAACAATACAACAAACATGAATTGCGAAAATTTGGATTCTCAAATTAAATTTTACTATAAACTTCATTCATAATAAAGTCTTAAGTTTGCTTTATGTACTCATAAAATATTATAAATTTAAACAAAAATGTTACTATGGGCTATACAAAAGTTTTTATTATTTTTTAAGGATTGTAATAAATATATTTAGAACCATACTTCTAAAGAGATATTGTAAAAAAAACAAGAGATAGTTGTAAGTTATAACATCTAATCCAATAAATCAAAGTGAATAACTCTTATATTCTTTCTCTTATAAGTTCTTTCCAAGTTTATATATAAATAAAGAATAAATTCAAGAGTTATTATTCGTAATGATTTACGATTACAATTTGGTGCCCTTAGCCTGAAAAGTATGTAAACCAAATATATCTTGCGATTCTTGTCCAATACGGCGTAACGTACTCATATACATATATTTTAAAATGTGATTAAAAAAAAAGAGTTGCCAATTAATCATCAATTGATCCTTGAATATAGTTTTATTCCCAGTTTTTTTCTCTGTGAAGTTTACTGCCAGCTGTTTAACTACAGAAGTTTTTCCTAATCTGTAGCCATCCTCCAGCTATTTGGTAATGTTATTGCTTCAAATATTGAAATTATCCAAAGAGCTAAGTCAAAAATACTGAGAACAATCACTGGTGCCCCATGCTGTATTAGGATTGAAAGTATCTATCAAGATCTACACATTCCCTCAGTTAAAGCTGAATTTGACAATGATAGATAAAAATACAATAAAAGGCTGACAGAAAATGTTAACCCAGAACCCTTTAGCAAGAAATCTCGCACTTCTAACCACTACTTCGCGTCTAAAAAGAACTGGCCCTCCAGTCATTAATTACAATTCAATAGCTTCAAGTAAAACCTCACTCTTCTTTTTAGTAATTTGATAAAACTCAATTGTCCTAATAAGCCACCTAACGTTCATTTCAATGAAACTTAACCCATTGATTTAAGTGAAGTCGGTAATATAAGGTTTACTTAATTTGTTTTATATTATTCAATGTACAGTTAAAATAAAAATTGTGAAATTATATACGTAGTGATAAGATTTCAAACCTTATTCTTAGTCTCATTGTAAGAGAAGATACAATAAATAAAAGTATATGTATTTAAAAAAAAAAATATATATATACGCTAAAAATACGAGATACTAATGGATTGAAATGTGAATATACAGAAGACTACTTCATCCGATAAACTGGCAATGTTTCTAATAAAGAAGAACTCTTATTAAAAATTAATATTAAAAAAATGAATATAATATAGAGAGAAAGAGAAAGAAAGAGGAAGTGATCAGCTAGGCACAAGGTAATACTGTAAAGAGATTGAATAATATATTAGATAAATTTGTATACCAATATATATGTATGTTATTTAGTCTACGATTAGCTGTAAAAACAGTTATTGCATATATTTAGAATATGATAATGATATATTTTTAAAATAATAAATTATTTTTATATTTGACTAGTTGGTGTTCAAATTAATTTTTTTTCTGCACTGATTTCATTTACATAAAAATTTATTAAAGATATGTTAATTCGTTCTATTTAATTATTTGTTTTTTACATTTTTATAATTCTCATGTGGTTTAAAATTATCATCATCATTTGACAAAATTGTTTATAATTCTTATATAGTTTTATTTACAATGCATATATATAGGTTCCGGAGTTTATTCAGTATTTGTTAATTTTCATGGAATTTTTATATTATGTAGTAGATAAAGTGGGATTATTTTGTTTTGTTCGCAAGATATATGATGCTATACATCAATAGTAAATATTGATTTCAAGCACTTGTAATTTGTTGTAATTAAAACACAAGTTCTAAAGTTAAATTTGTTTTAAGTTTATTAAATCTTAAATAAATTTCAACAAAAACAATTTTTATTTAGGGCTAGAGCTCTGTAGTGATTTACGGTTGTGGCGTTATAAGTAGAATGGACTTTAATTTTAAAATTTGTATAGAACTTTTATTGCACTAATATTTTAAAATACTAATATTATTTATTTTTAGAAATAGTTTATATATAAATTAAATTCAAAAATTGAAATAATAAAAAAATTTCATTAAGCTCAGTTTTATAAACTTCTCCAACTCAGATATGAGTAAAATAAAAATCAAGTTCCATAAGATTTCATGTAAAATTGTTATTTACTCAAACACTAGCAAGCTACAGGCTTTTATAGCACTGGGACTAGCATGTTCAAAGCAGCTGCTCTTTATAGTAACTTTGAGGTTATATTCGGTTGCAATGAAATATATAAAAAAACAACTTCATTATTTTCAAGAATGTTTTCTATATAAGTGTATAATGTAATTACTTTGAAGAACAATAAAAAATTAAATAAACTAAAACAAAATATTATGAATTTATTTTTCATGTCTCTGGATATGAATTTTTATTAGTAAGGTAAAATCGGATAAGGGCAGAGACATTGCAGGGAGAAGAAAACTGCGCTTTAAAGCTTTGGTTCTGGTAGAGTTAAGTCCTTGTAGTTCTATACCATTTAAGCTTAAACTTCTCTTTATCAGAATTCAAATATGATATTTAAACTTAAACGTGTAAAGGTATCTGGCGAAATTTCGACGGTTTTTCTGAAGCGTTATTTACCTCCAGCTCAAAAAGTACACGGATTTTGTAAATAAAACACACAAATTTAAATTTTATTCCAAATTTATTTTATCTCCTTCAATACATGCTCCTTCGATTCAATTGACTCAAAACGCATACCACAAAGGGGCAATTTGAGTTTCGGGAAAAGGAAAAAGTCGCACGAATCCAGATCTGGAATATGGTGCCTGAGCGATGACAGTGGTGCCGGTGCCGTGTTTGCTCAAAAAATCGCGTTCAACAAAAATTTTCCATAGTAAAAATCGCTAAATGGACTTGAGGTAGTCTAACATTAATAGCTGCTGTAAACAAACTAATTAACAGGTGGCGCTCTAATTTGTATCATATGTCAAGAAAGGGTGTACCAACATAACAAAAAAAAAATTTTTTAAAAGGTCTATTACTTAAGGAGAAGTCAACAAACAATAAAATCCGTATACATTTTGAACAGAAGTTATTACTTGGAAATCCAAACAGTTCACCTTCTGATTATATTTATTAAACGTATATTTAGATATATGTATTAGTAAGTATATATTTCTATGAATTATAATTTTTAAGGAATACACACTCTAATTCAATTTTGTTTAATTCCTTTTCAAATTTCATTAAAATTCTAATCACATTTACTCCAAAACGTGTCCATTAACTTTTGTACATAACAAAGTCCTGGGAATAATCTTATGACAATATCTGCAATGTACAACAATATCGCTGTTTGTTGTTTTATAATCCAGATTTATTCTTAAACCAAGCTTGCCTTTATAATACTAATAAAAACAATTTCTAAATATTAAACTGAACAACTTACACTCATGCTTACTACAATCAAATAATTTCAAGTTTTCCCATTTTTTAAAGTCAGTATAGCTTTCTAAGTGGTATTTTGAAGTTCCAAAGTTACGTTCAGTAAAATTTTTTTCACTGAAATCAACATTCAAGTGCAAGAGTTTCCCAGATTGCATTATAAATAATAATAGCATTTATATTTTCTGTTCTCCCATATATATTTATTATTTTATAGAACAACTGCAAACACATTTGTGAAGTACCGTAAAAGGCACCAAAGTATTAAAAATATTTGATATCCATACGTACAATATAAGGATGCAGTGAAGACTGCAGTGCACTTACACACACATGCAACCATTATACGGAACAAGCTTTTCGGTCAGTTAGATACTTCATAGGTAAGAGTAAAGTACCAGATTTATATTACAATTTAAAGTAGTTTTTGTCGAAAATGTTCTTGTGGGAAAACAGAATAAACTAATCATATTATTCAATAATAATAAGCGCTCCTAACACACAACGCCAGGAAAAACTTAAATCCGTTTCGGAAGGAAAATTGCAAGAAATTTGATTTATTTTAAACTATAAATCCCAATTTAAAGGCAATTTTATCTTTATTTTTCTAGAAACTTGTGTTTAGTATTTCAGCTGAGTGTTCGTACCATTTGTTAATTTTGATTTATTTTTTAGTTTAATTACTTTTTTTTCTATATCCAAATAAATTTTTTTTCTGCTGTGAAATTAATATCAATAATATACTTAATATATCAAATCAAACATAAATACCATAAGTTTATAATATCAAAGTAAACCAACGATCAATAAACTAATAAAAAATAATATCATATCATAACCGGGTAAATGTATACTTGATAAATAATTTTGAGATCATTATATTAATAATATTATCCCTATTAGAACTTTTTTTTTTAATGCTTACCAGTGAACTCTAATGTAGTTTGCGTAGAAAATTTTTGCTCGTAATAACCAATGGCAGTTAAACTACTCATGCATTCCAATGTACAATATCTATTTTTTGATGTTATTCTATTTTTCCTTTTTATGACTTGAAGTAACGTTGGAACACCACACCATCCAACAAGTGACCCTACTGAAGTGAAGGATAAGCAGAGATAGACCACGAATCGGCTTGGTCGTTTTTAAATTCAAGCTAAAGTGGCTTTCGTTCACATAACCACATCTCTTGTTATTTCAAGTTGCTCATTTAGCTTGAGGTGGCTTTGCCAAGTCATCACCAACCCAATGGTGTTCCAAGAGAGTCATCCTGCTGCTTGCCAGTGCTGCTTATTGGCACAATATATGCAACGCTGTCTTCTTTTCTTCTACACACAATCTGCAAGTGTCTTCCCCAATAAGAGTCATCTTTTTGAGGTGATGCTTGAAGTTACCATGTCCAGTAATCAATGAGTTGCGCTAGTTTAGGGTGCTCCGGGGATCATGAGTTTAACCTGTCTATAACACTCATCTCTCTCATTCTGTTATGATGAAGTGAAGTTATCCACTTATCGACATAGGTTACTGTCATATTACAACCCAACGGCATTCCGGGCTTTGGGACCCAGATGTTATGGCTTTATCTTAGCTTTGTAAGTTGATCTGCCTTTTCATTTTCCTTAATATCGATATCTCCTTTAACCCGCATGACTGTTACCGCGTTACCAAGAGCTTCGTGACACATATAACGTATTTATATAATAGAATAAGCCTACAACTAGATCTTGTTCTCACACATTCTTCACATAAATCCACTGCTTCAAATTCATACATATAAATATATAATATAAACAAATATACATATAATATCAGTATAAAGATTATTCTTATATTATTCTATTCGTCACCATATTCCAAAAAAAAATATAAGCTTTCCAACATGAAAGGCTTCGAAATGTATATTATCTTTGTATTCATATGGAGGATATATAAAGAACGGTGACACACTGGATGCAGTCTACACCGATTTGATCCATTGACAATATACCAGTAATTGTTTGGGCTTCAAACCAGCAGTTCTAAACAAAATTGTTTTGTAATTAAAACGCGCTTACTTGACGATATAAAACTTCCACTGATACAACAGCGATCTTTATATCCTAAAAATAACTAAAATAAAACTTTTTTAGGGTTCTTGTTAACCTTTGTTTATTATACCGATATAATGTAGCTGAATGATGTTGCAAAAATTGTTTGATCATCTTAGTTAACTTTCCTCTGTGGGCTAGTGAACTACATTTGGTTGTCGAAATTGTCGAGTGGTTCCGGAACGTTGACCCGGCCGTTCCAATAATAACCAAATCTATTTGGAACCAATAATAAATCTATGTTCATTATTCCATTCTGAGCACATATCGACGATAATATTTGGAATTTGTACATTCCTGATAGAATTCGGTATTTAAACAGTTCCAGACAGAACTACTGCTGAGTTAAAATGAGATTTTTTTGTGAACTAAACGTTCATATGAGTGAATAAAATAATTAATTGTAAATAAAACTATAATATAAGTGTCAGCAAGATAATTTTTAGAGATATTTCAAAAATTAATGAACTACAAGAATAAAAATTCTCTTTATATTATTTTAAATAATTGAATTTTTGGCTGACCATACAGCGGTTTCGAGTATTGCCAAATACCCATCATCAGTGTTCTTGGAAATAATTCTTCTATTTAATTATTCGTAAATAACTATTTTTGGGACTACGAGTATCAGGAATTGAACTCGGGTCCTGCCCAATTTGAAGCTCAGAGTCAGCGCTCCTTAACCAACTGATCTAAAGCAGTACTTGACATTTTATGTTCGCATATTTTTCTGGAGTTTTGTTACGTTTGCTGTCAAAGCTTTATTAACAAATTCACTTGCTGTGTTTATATTAGAATAATTGAATTAATTATATTTTTATTTTTAATTGTTAAATTTCAATAAAATTCTGTTCGTAGAGGCATTATTTGTTGCATGATTTATATATTTTTTCTTATGTATAGAACCTAATCTAGTAACATAATGCTAAGAAAGTCATGCTAATGTTACTCCACGAATCGCATGGGCGAGACCAATATTTGTATTATTTATATATATTTTTAATTATTCAATTTCAATACTATACTTTTATTATATTGTATTATTTATAAAATATAAGATGTTTTATCAAACATTTGCTTGCTGACTGTTCAATTCTTTCTCAGAAAATTGCAATGACAGCCTTACTGACAATATGTCTTGATGTGATATCCTCTTTAATATTTTCACTTATCATGTTTATTTAACTATTTATTTATATTGCTGCTATTTTATACTTCCTTGCAATAAGTAAATAAATAACCCAAGTAAAGGTGCAAGTTGAATGATAAATAATGGGCTGCTTTTGAAGGAAGCACTACTTCTATGATAAATAAGTTCTTTATTGATTTTTGGTGTGGATAAATTGAACGAAAAGTAAATATTAATAGAAAAAATTATTTATTTCTTACAAATAATTTTATAAGGTCTCGTACCTTGCATACCCATTTATAATTGGTGCTCGAGTTAGCGAAAAGGTTATTTAAATGTTAAAATTTCTGTAGGTGTTGCACGGTGCAAACTTTTTGTTTTCCGTGAATAACTTTTCCAACAAGTTTTGCTAAGAATTGATTCCTGTCAAACTGATGCGTTTTCGTTCCGGCGGTTGTGCTCTCGGGTATGTGTTGGAAAAGATCAAAATTTGAATTTTGCTATTTACCTAATTATAACTTTTGCGATTATTTGATTTATTATTGTGTACGCCACTGCAACATTTCAGCATTTCCGCTAGTTGAAGCAGTTTGCATTTATGCATCACAGGAAAATGTTTGCAAAATCAATGTAACATGATTTTTGCCTTATGCTCTAGCCAATTATTGATTTGTTTACATATTTGTTTGTACCGAATTGCATATTGGTAAGTACAATCCAGGCACACAGGCGTGCACACGTACTAGTTGTTTGCGCAAAAACATTAAGCATACACGTACCTACACGTATCTACAAGTATCTACACGTATCTACACGTACCCACACGCACATGAGCACACATGCTGGGCCGCTGGTGTATAGATGTGAGGGCCCCATTGTAAATGAATTCATTTGTTACCCGAACACTTGTTTCATTACATTTGTGCAAGATTGTGTTGCACACATCCCAAGACACCAAACGGACCCATTTCAGTTTTAGTTTCAGTTTCAGTTTCGACATGAACTCGTTCATAGGCAGCGAATCGATATTTTCGATATTAACGAATTGTTTACGAATTTTTATTGCAAACATTTTCGTTATCTGAACACACCGAACGGAGCTAGGCAGGCGAACGGCACTTTTCAAATTTTAAAAATAAAATTTCATAAATTTATGAATGTCTCCCGAAATACATTAGGAAATTTTTAATACAAATTCAATTTAAAATGAAACGTAATAAATTACTTAATCTCGAATCCAATCTGTATTTCCTAATTTATAGCGGTATTAAGAGAGATGACTGTATGTGTATGAGATGATGAGTTTCTTTAAATTTTTAACTGGTATTAAATTCTTGGTCAGGCGCAAAATTACGTAGCGCTGAAATGAAACGGTGTCTAACCACAGGGATACATGTACATAGATAGAAATGTAATGGGGAAAAAATTATCACTGCACTATTTGCGGGCTATAAATTTTGGTAATGAGATTAGCAGTATCAGCAAAAACAGCATGGAAAAAAATAAATTTCTATACCCATAAAACGACAAAGCAATATTTGGGAATTCGAGATTGAACTTCGTCTTTGTGCTTTTAGATGGACTTGACAAAGCAACGAGTGGAATTGGTGAAATAAATGCGAAGCAAATATCTATGTTATTACCTAAGTAATTTCTTAAGCAATTTTCGTCAGGGTTGTTTAAATCAAAATTAAAAATAATAGAAACCACAGTATTGTATAATACTATATAAAAAAGAATGAAACTATTTGTATATAAGAAAGAAATTGATTTTAAAACTGAAAAACAGATTAGCTATTAGACACAATAATACTTTTTTAAATTCATATAAACCCAATTATGGGAACTGAACGTGTGCCGGTTCAGTAAACCCGCACACGTTTTCCTTGATATATATTAAGTACAATTCAGCAATAGTAATAAATTAACAAATAGTTAAGATTGCATTAAGTTAAGTTAAAAAACAAAAAAAACAAAAACGGCTATTATTTTTGAACAATTGTATTCCTGGCCAGACTATAAAACCATATATGTATCATCAGTATTCTTTCGAAATATGTATTTATTGTCTGTATAACAATTTTGAACCGCAAGAATCCAAAATGAAGCCCTGTCATGTGCTAGCCATAGATTCATGTGTTAACAAGCAAATCCAATATAGGCATAATTTCAATCATTTAAGTATTTTTTTGGTTTGATTATATAAAACAATTGCACTAGCTGTGCTAGTTTTAGAATGCATAAACTACAGCTATACAAATTTATTTTACTATTATAACTTACTTACTTATTTACTGTTGTATTTCTCTGCTAGTGGAACACAATGCCTCATTAAGTTACTTATAGTTACTAGTTACTAGTTATAGTAACTAAGTTACTATTATTAACCAACTATTATTAACTATTGATATTAATGTGTTCTAAATTTGAACTTACTTGCTTACAGAAAATATTTCTGCAAACTTGATTTAGATCTCTTGAATGCTGATGGAAGGAGTACACTACAAATGGTCTACAAGTTGTATCTAAATATTTCTGACTAATAAAATTTAAAAAAAATTAGAAACCGACTGTTTTTTATTTATTGATTTCTTATTTTGAAGTGACGATTATATTTAATAGAAACTAGTATACCTTCTGCTCTAAAAAGTGTAAATAAAACACACAAATTTAAATTTTATTCCAAATTTTATCTCCTTCAAAATTTGTTCCTTCTGAAGCGATACACATATGGCAACGCTTAACCCAATCTTCCATACACTTTTCGTGGGCCCGTGAAGGTATGGCTTTTAGTTCCTTCACCGAATTCTCTTTTACCGATTCAATCGACTCAAAACACATAACACGAAGGGGCACTTTAAGTTTCAGGAAAAGGAAAAAGTCGCACGGATTTAGATCTGGCGAATATGGTGCCTGAGCGATGACAGTGGTGCCGTGAATTTTCCATAGTAAAAATCACTAAATGCACTTGAGGTAGTCTCACATTAACATCTGCTGTAAACAAACTAAATGTCGGATGGCGCTCAAATTTTTACCATATGTCAAGAAAAGGTGTACCAACATAACAAAAAAATGTTTGAAAAAGTTCTATTACTTAAGGAGTAGTTAACAAACAACAAAATCCGTATACTTTTTGAGCAGAAGGTATTTGAGGAAGAAGTTTTGAAAAGTAGTGAACGAACTGCCATAATAAAAATTCTTTTATATTATTTTAAGTAATTGAATTTTTGGGCTGACCATACAGTGGTTTTTAGTATTACCAAATACCCATCATCAGTGATCTTAGAAATATTTCTTGTATTTAATTATTCGGTAATAATTTTTTGAAACTGTAACTACCCAATACGCAAATTTATTGCAATAAAACCCAATGAATTTAAACCCGGTTTAAATTAAAAAAAAGAATAAGAAAATCACGATAAATATCAAAACTATTTTAAATAAAAATTAATTGATAACATTGATGAATTTAATTATAATAATCTATTTATGAACAATTTTGGAAGCCTCAATTCCTCAATTCCTTCACCAATAATCTTATGTATGTAACACTTCTTTCACAAAATCATACTATACTTAATAGAATCATTTCTGTAATCAGACTTCGTTATAAATTAAATACTGAAGTCGATGTTTATGACATGTTTATGTGCAAGTCCAAAAGCTGTTGGACTTGATTTGATTATTCAAATATTAAATAAACTAATTACAATATGTTATTATAAAAATAGCTCAAAGAATTTTAAGGTCCTCAGCAGAATTTTTATGTGCTCTGCAATTGTTAATCTTTCCATAGCGATTTTCTAGACAATACTGAACACAAATGTCAAAATGGCTAAAATGATCTCAAGTGCTTTTAGAATATATATAGTACCGATTTGTTCATCCAGTATTTATATTATATGTTATCATAATGACTCATATTTATACTGTATTTGGATTGGAACAAAAAGTGCTCTCTATTGAAAATCATAGATTTGTTTGTAGTTATTATTAAAAACGATGTGAGGTTTTACTGTTTATGTAGATACTTATTGGATGTAAGAGATAACGATTTCGAATTAACATTTAAAAGGAAGTTTTCTTTTATACAGAAATTATAATAGCGTAAGAGGCAAATCCACCTCAACGAATACCTTTTTATAATTTTTTACTTACTTAATTATTTTACAATATTATAACACCTGAATTTTGTTTTAGTAAAAAAATGGTTTACATTTGTTTTCCTAAATACAGAAAAAAAGTTCTACTGTCCCACTTTAATACTTATGTACTATTTTTAATAATTTTTAAAAATATTTTTGATGCACCCACTAATTTATAATCTAAAATTTCCAACAACAAGACCCACGATCAGAAAACCAGTACGTATTTTCACGAACCAAATACTAAAATTCAGGAAGAAACTCCGAAACACTGGAAAGCACTGGAGGTTAACAGAGATCATAAAATAATTCCTTTAGGAATGACTGAACCGTGACACTCTGGTGGTTATTAAACCGTAAGATACGTATTCTGATATATAAAATTCATTAACTAAATGTGGATCAGGCTATGAATGGAAGATTGTGATATGGCTATCGAAGTCACTTGCTATCATCTCCACATTATCCTTACAAAACAAAATGACTAAAAGTGCAAGAACCAGTACGTCTGAATTCTATGTTTTTACAATCAATTTTTTTTTGTGATATTGATATTTTAAAGGTTTTAATTAAATCCGATAAAATTTTCTTTATTTTCTTCAATGGTTTGATTGATAAAATCGAATTTATAGCGATGATCTTGTACACGTATTGCATAGTAGAGGAGATGCCTCAACCATGAGGAGATGAATGACATCAAAGATCTAGCAAAATCTTCACTAAAACGTATAGAATTTGTATTAAGTAACTCTGCAACATTTATTTATCTCACATTAGCACAATGTAAAATACCTGAAAGGATATTCTTTCACAATCCATTGACTTAATATTAAAAATTGCCTAGAACTTATCATACGAAGGACACATTCAAAAAGGCCAAAAGGGATAAAACTACTATTTTGACACAGTGACAGATAATGAAACGATCCAGATAGCAAATACTAAATTTCCGGATCGAAAATGTCAAACGAGTTGAAGCACTAAAAATCACATTTGAAAAAATCGAAATCATTGACAATTTTAATTTGTCTTCACAATTCCAAAATACTCCTCCATGCTTCAATTTTTCCTATGTTTTTTTGGAAATCCAATTGATAGAAATTAGTTTTCTTTTTTTCTATTATTATTAGCAATGATTTTCGAAAATTAAATTTATAGTTTTTAAATGATTGGTGGTATTCGTATTCGCTGATAAGAATCATATTTTCACAAAGACAAGTGTCCTGATCTGCTTTAGTATTGACTTATGAACTAACCCGTGAGAATTAGATAGAAAGCAATGAGAGCATAAGAAAATTACTTACTGTCTTACAATTATTGTTGGCATTATAACGGATGTAAGATCTTGAGATATTTTAACTAGTTTCTTTACCAATTCTGTTTGCAAATCTATGTCTTCCATTTGGACGCTACTTAATTCCGTTCGTCTTAATTTATCATCCCATCAGCACGGCATTGTCTACCTTGATGCCATTAAAAATGGAACTGAATTTTTTCTAGTCTCTTGACCAACTCCGATTGTAAGTCTATACCTTTCAATTAGACGCTACTTGACTTCGTCTGTCTTGATTTGCACCATTCTACATGGTCTATCTTAATACCATATAAAAGATAATGAGTTTTTTCTTGTCTTTTCACCCATTTCGATTGCAAGTCTTTGTCTTCCAATTAGATGCTAAAAACTACGTGCGTCTAGGCTTACGCCATCCTATCAGCGCAGCATGGTCTATCTTAATATCATGAAAGATAATATTGAATTCTTTTTAGTCTATTAACCCACTTCGATTGCAAGTCTATGTCTTCTAGTTATACACTACTTCACTCCAAATGCATTGGTTTACGTCATTCTTTCATCACAACATTGATTATTTTAATACCATTTAATATTAAATCTGTCACAAATGGTTTTTTGTGTAAAGTTTTCTTGACTACTACAAGCTATATGACCTTCTCGCCAAAGTCCGTCGCGATGTATACCTGCGACCACATCTGTTTTAAGATACCTTCTGCTCAAAAAGTATCCAGATTTTGTTGTTTGTTAACTACTCCTTAAGTAATAGACTTTTTAAAAAAATTTTTTTTTGTTATATTGGTACACCCTTTCTTTACGTATGGTACAAATTTGAGCGCCATCTGTCATTTAGTTTATTTACAGCAGCTGTTAATGTGAGACTACCTCAAGTGCATTTAGCGATTTTTACTTTGGAAAATTCTTGTTTTACGTGATTTTTTGACCAAACACGGCACCACTGTCATCGCTCAGGCACCATATTTGCCAAATCTGGATCCGTGCGACTTTTTCCTGTTCCCGAAACTTAAATTGCCCCTTTGTGGTATGTGTTTTGAGTCGATTGAATCGCTAGAAGAGAATTCACAGAAGGAACTAAAAGCCATACCTTCACGGGCCTAAGAAAAGTGTATGGAAGATTGGGTTGAGCGTTGGCATATGTGTATCGCTTCAGAAAGAGCATATATTGAAGGAGATAAAATAAATTTGAAATGAAATTTAAATTTGTGTGTTTTATTTACAAAATCCGAATACTTTTTGACCAGAAGGTAGATCGCATATAGTCTTTATGTTTTGTCCGTTGCAGAAGTGCTAGCGATTTTCTGTAAGACCTTACTTTTAAAAAGTAAACATGGCTTAGAAGTCGAAGTGGTTTGGATAAGCACCCAAGTTAGTACAGATATTCGAGTGGGTTACTGACAAAAAGCAAAGCTTTGTGAAAACATTTGAATTAATTTCGTAGTTTTGCTTAATTTAAAAACTTTTATTTCTGTGATATATTCTCAGATACTATTGTAATAAAAATCATTTAAATATCTCAATTAAAATTCAAAGTGACTATGGAAAACTTGATTACTTGATTCATGTGAAATAAATGAGATATTTTTTTAGAACTCTGGAAGTTCCTACCAGACAGGATATTTTCGAAGTTTTGTCAACGGCGTGGCAAGGAATCGAATGAGTCGTTGCAGTTTTAGTCTTTTTGGGATTGTACAACTGTTTATGGAGTTATGTCTGTTTGTTGATTTGCAGCGAGTTTGTGTTGGTGGAGGATTGTGTAAATATATGTCCTGCTGAAATTTAGGTACTGCGGGCTTGCATGTCATTAACACAATTCACAGCACATACATTAAGACCGAAAAGTTTTCGGAAATTCTCATTTAAAATTCGCGCGCTGTATATTTTTCGATATTTTAAGTTTATGTAGTTTGGCAGCACTGTCCTTAATTACTATGCCAAAATGAGCGCGATCTGTCAGACAGTTCGTTTACGGCAGCTGTTGAAACCAGTTCACCTCAGTAGGGCGTTGCGAAAAAAACAATGGAAAAAAATATTGAACAAAGAGTTTGCATCAAATTTTGTGTTTCGAACGAAATTTCGTGTGCAGAATCGTTGCGAATGCTACAAAAGGCTTATGGGGAATCAGTTTTATCGAAAACTCAAGTTTATGAGTGGTACAAAGCCTTCCAGGACGGTCGTACGACCGTCGAAGACATTTCGCAACGCACTACTGAGGTGAACTGGTTTCAACAGCTGCCGTAAACGAACTGTCTGACAGATCGAGCTCATTTTTGGCATAGTAATTAAGGACAGTGCTGCCAAACTACATAAACTTAAAATATCGAAAAATATACAGCGCGCGAATTTTAAATGAGAATTTCCGAAAACTTTTCAGTCTTAATGTATACAAATATTGACGCATTGTTTGTGTATGAAAATTTAATGAAAACAAATTTTGGTGGAACTTGTGGTGCCTTTCAGAATAATGTGATATAGTCGCATGCAAATTATAGAATTGCAACATTATTTCAAGCGTACAAAGTTTTGATTTTGTGGATTTTTTAATTTCATTTCTTCTACACATGCATCGTTGTTGTTTTATTTTGCAACAATTTATTAAATTTAATATAGTTGTTATTTTCTCTCGGAATAAATGATAAGTTTTCGTACAAAAATCCATACGTATGCATGCATATGCATATGTTTTTGTATCTATGTATATGCGTACATCAATAAGTACGTATGTTCGCTTCCAGCTTTGTTTGCATAGCCAGATGCGTATGCATATATAAATATATTTAATGTTTTCGACTGAGTAAAGCATTCAAAAGGTTAAATTTAAGTTAAATGCTCCTCGTGTACGTGGAACTGGCAATACTTTTAAAATGATATTTTATTAGTAATTCAGAATATTAAAATTTTAATTGAGTGGAAATTCGAAAATAACTGTGCTTGTTCTTAAATGAGCAATAGGGAAGCAATTTGTTTGGTTTCGTAATGAAATTTCTTAATTAAAACAAATTTTACTCGTTTGTTGCATTCTCTATAGTAGTTTTTGTATTTTATCTCACGCGAAATTACTATTCGCAACAGCTCGTATAAATTGGATTTTTATATTTTCGTTATGTTTGCTTAATATTAGCAATTACACTGCATTCCCTGAAGACCAAAAAACCTTATTATATTATCCAAAAAAAAGTGCTCACATATACTAAAACTCCTTCTTTCTTACATTCTTCAATTTCCCTTGGCGTATTGAAGCATTACTGGATATTGGATTGATTAACTAATATACTTTAGTTTTTTTGCAAAGATTTTCAAGACTTTCAACAGCAAAAAAAGTGTCCACATATACTAAAACTCCTTCTTTCTTACATTCTTCAATTTCCCTTGGCGTATTGAAGCATTACTGGATATTGGATTGATTAACTAATATACTTTAGTTTTTTTGCAAAGATTTTCAAGACTTTCAACAGCAAAAAAAGTGTCCACATATACTAAAACTCCTTCTTTCTTACATTCTTCAATATCCCTTGGCGTATTGAAGCATTACTGGATATTGGATTGAGAAACTAATATACTTCAGTTTTTTTGTAAAGACTTTCAAGTAACAGCTCCATGGAAGTGCTTCAATTTTGTTATTGTATATAAATAATTATATTCAAATAATTCAAAGTTATTCGAAAATAATTTCTACTTATATTAAAACAAATACTTTAAAATATGCATTTAATATCATCGTCATCATCTTCATCATCCGTGACTGTACAGTTTATGTAGTACATAAGGCTGTTTAAGAACAGTCTTCCATTTTTCTCTAATTTTTGCTTTTCTTTTCCAATTTCTTATATTAATTACTTCTAAGGCCCTTTGCACACTGTCTTTCCGTCGTTTTCTTGGTCGCCCTCTTCTGCTGGTTCCTACTTCGTTCTCATAAAATGCATTTAATATAACACTGTAGTAATTTATTTTCTACCCAAGCTTTTATTTAAATGTTATAGAATTAGATTTAATTAAATTTAAATCAAATTAGTTATACTTCTATATACAAATTATTATTTTAATAGAAAGTTGTTTTTGAACAGTAGTGAATCACAACAACAATTTGTTTTATTTAATGCTAATTTTTCTTATTGAGAGTGACGCGTCTTTATGACGAAAAGCAACTATTTAAAAGTTAGACGGATTCGAATAGCAAAGAAAAGACAAAAACAAAAATGTAGTTCATTTATTGAAACTTCGCTGACCATACCACGCAATACTCGAAACAGCGTTGTATGGTCAGAGCCAAATTTCAATAAATTATCGAAATCTGTGTTATTATCTTGAATATATATTTCTTATATTATATCGTTTAGATCAAAAATCGTGTTATGCAAGATTGGATGATATTGGTTTAAACTGAAGTTTTCTACATTAGATGTTAAAACTAATATTGGTGATATGTCTATCACAGAAACTCATTTACAGGTTTTTTCACGGCAAGCTTTTCGAAGCATTTTCTTTTATGCCTAATCAATCAATTATATTTACAATATTTGTAAGACTCCATTCCATTTCAATGAGAGAATTATTAGAACAGCTTAGTATATCTCTTAAAGAATGACCTCTAACGAACAACGGAACCTCTGTTGAAGTTATCTTAATACCATAGTTCATGTTTTGTTCCAACTGAGAATCACACTCTGCCCAAGAGTTCCTCCAAGTAAAGGGAATTGACACTGAAATATAATAAAATTTTTGTATGGCAAAACCGATTTCTTTCAACACAAACTCTGTTGAAGTTATCTTGATAGTCCATATTTTGTTCCAACTGACAATTACACTCTACGCCCAAGAGGATCAAAAAAATATCAAAGAACAATTCAGTGCATAATTTTGTTCATATTGTTCTCGGGACTTTTTAAACAGAACGTATAATTTGTTTTATTTGTTATATGTTGTGTTCATTGTGATTTCAATTGTGTTGTGAACGTTTAATATACATACATATACTTAAATAAATAATATACAATATATACGGATATGTATTGATAGGATACTGAATGTATGGTATACATAATAATTATATTAAAAAAGTTGTGAAATTCTGAAATTAAAAATTGAAAATAATATTTTATTGCAGTTGCTTGTTAGCAGTTTTAAGATGAGCTGGGCTAGCAAACAGATTTTATTGAATAAATAATGGATGGCAAGGGTTTGGTTACCTCTCAAATCAATATCAATTTATGTCATGCGATGCATGGAAAAGTACGACTAATATTTTCTTAATTTTCTGTGGAAAAATCACAGTTACACAAAATATTTTACGTTATCGAAAAATAATATCCAAAAGGCTTAATTTTATAGTGGTTTGAAGGCAAATTGTGGTTTGAAGGTTTAAGATAAAAATATTTAAAAAAATTCTAATAAAAATATATATATTTACTTTGTATGATTTACATTTGTGTTGGAAAGCAATTTTCAATTTTTTACGTTTAAGTAAATTTAATAAATAAAATAATTTCGATATGTCAGTGCCATAATGCCTGCTCGAAAACCATTGTGCTTAACTCGATTACGTGGTTTTTGCGTGGAAAATAAAACTTGAAATTGGAAATCAGATAGATGAATGCTTACATCAAACTCATAAACTGTAAATGTAAAATTTACATTTATATAAGTTGTAATCAATTCCGTCAAATAAAGCTATATAGATAATATATGCATAAATAAAGCCAGCAAGTGTGTGCAGCTCCTACTCAAGTTGAGCATTACGAAGTGCGAAGAGACGCCAATTACTGCTGCGTTGCAGGCGTTGGGCTTAAAAGCGAAAGGATTTCATTTTAATGACATTTCCGGCAATTGCAACTCTTTTTGAGTGCGTAGACGAAGCTCCATCGAGTATAATTATGATATACTTTAATGCCATAAGTTAGTTATTTGACGAATTCATGCTCATCGATTGCGTTGAAAGTGCTTCTCGAGCAGCATAAAGTGCAATTCTTCGAGCATTAAAAACACCAATTAATATTTAATACACGTAAAATGCATAAATATTGTGGATGCTTAAAATAGCTTTTGTCTTTGATTTTCAAATAAAAATAATAACGAAAGAAGGGAAATAAAACTGTTTGCATTGCATAAAGCAGATATTCAATATACATATACATTATGCCATTTGGTGTATCGTTACAAATACTTAAGCGATGACAACAACTATAAAGTGCATCTGCTGACTGGCAGCAGCCACCGTTGCAAAGGCATTCCTTGGCTCTTGCAGAAGTCAAAAAATTACTCATAAGTTGGGAGTATACACATTCGTTGTTCGGGTGCAAGTAAAAATTTTATGTATTGGAAGCACTTAAGGATGAGTGGAACATTTGGCTGTTTTGTATCTCTCCTTGCATATACAGCTTTCCACATTTAACATTATATAATATACTAAGAAAGGGAATACATAATAAAATAAAATGACATAAGTTGAAATGGAGCTATGTGCGTATAGGAATGCTATTGAATATATATATTGGTTCTATGGCACGTTACACAGTAACGTTGCAATATATGTTACAGTAACATAGCTCTGAATGTTTGGGTAGAAATTTCGACAGTTCTATGCGAAGGATTTAGTTATTGACAGAATTCCCATGCATTTATTTAGCATTCAGTTTTTGAATTTAGAAATATTGAAATAAGTTTAAAGTTCTTTAACCCAAATGATGTGGAACCTCTTTCACATTTATACCAAAAAAACAAGAAAATTCTATGGTTCTACCAAAATAAATAAATAAAAAAATTTCGAAGTGTAAAATAAGAACGCCACTAACTCGCTTTTTATTTTATTTATGTATATTTTTCACATTCTGAATAAAAAGTGTGAAATGCTTTACTCTATTGGCATAATTTTGCCATTTAAAGGTTTGTGAGTTTGATTTTGGTTACATTGGTGTCAATAAATGTACTTCTAAAATGTTTATTTTCCTTGTAGCAGATTTCATTCACAAAAGATTTAAGAATGCTGCAGTGTCTCTCATTACTCGATTGTACGCTCTTCACACTATAACTAGTAAAGATCATACTAAGCTTATCAGAAAGTTTGCATAGCGTATAAATGGATCTTGGAAAAAAATTGTTATAAAATATATACTCATATCTAAATATCATATATTTTAGGCCAACATATTATATATTTCAAATATGCATATCACTATATAATTTCTTATGTGTCTATATCGTACTATAACACACATAAACTAAAACAGTTATTTGTGTTTGACCCTTAACTTCACGATGATGACAAGTAATGTGTCATACGATTCCAACATGATCCATAAACCTGGTTTTCTTTCACACCTAATCTTCTATATATTCTATCGTTCAAAAGATTTTCTGTTCTATGTGTTTGACATACACACACGTTTATTTTTTTTTTCGAATTAACGATAATGACGATATCTAAAGGACACATTAGAGAGCATCGCCTCTATAAGGACACTCGCTTTTGCTTATTGCTGATGTTATAGTAATATTTTAATGCTGGCAAATATAATATATATATCTAATGAGTAACTTTAACATTAAAAAATTTGGAAGAACTGAATTTCATACGTATATCATTGTAATTCTAATGCTTTATGTATAAAATTTGAAGATATTATGAATAGAATACATAAGTACACATTCCTTTTACTATTATTATAAACAAGTGTTTAGAGCAGAGCTGTTCAAGACCAGAAACGATCGCGGGCCAACACAAGTCTTTGTGCAGTTTGGAGGGTCTCAGAAACATGTACATTCATTTGTGGAGAAAATTGAAAATACGATGATAATGTTAAATTTAGTTTTATTAATCATTCATTTGATTTAATTTTTTTGGGATGCCATAAAAAGGAAATAATGTAATTTTATCAAAATGCATATCAAAGGAAAATTGAAGTAATTGAGGTCTATTAGAAAAAAGTAGCGGGCCACATATTGCCCGTGGGTTATGCTTTGGCCCTAGTTTAAAGTATGGGTTAGATATCATAATTCTTAAAGTATCTATACTTACTTACTATATAGATAAGTTAAGCACTCATGTTTTGAGTTCATCTTTTAAACTAAACTTTACTATTCTTTTAATTCCGTAATCAAGTCAACGAAATTGTCGAAAATGGTGATAAGAATATCTTTAGTCAACAGAACTCCTTTTCAACCAAACAAGACATTCCCACGAAAACTGCCTATTTGCAGTTTATTCAGTTAGAATACATTACACTTGAGTTCCACATAAGAGGTAGTCATATACGAATATGTGTTGCACTGAATTGGTACATATGACTATATACTAACTTATATATAAGTGTTTGTTACTACTCATATAAGTACCCCAAAACTGTTGTTATGCATGATTACTTATTTAGTCAGTAAATTATTGCGCTGATATAGTATTAAAGAATATATCGAGAAATGATATCGGTACTACATATACTTGTAACCTAAAAAGATGCAAAATAGCTTTATTTCAATATCAAATGTATTTTTTGATTTTACTTTAGTATCAAGTGCCAGTATTTTTAATTGATATTGGTATCGAAAAACAACATTTATTGATCAAAAAGCTTTCTTCAAAATTTATCGGTTAACGTATCTGTCGAAGTTCACAACTGATTCTATGTTACATAGGTTATAGGACGATAAATATATAGGTTATATTGTTATATATATTATAATAATAGTGTTATATATATTATAATAATAGTGTTATATATATTCTAATAATAGTGTTATGTATACCAGTCAATAAATCATGCATAACACTGTGTTTACAAAACAGCCAGGCAAGTCATCCCAGCACAATCCATGTGTATGACTCAATAAAGATAATATAAATCAAATGTGATTTTATTCGCAGTTTTAAAAATCATATATTATTTTGGCAGCGATATTTTAACGAAAGTCGCAGAAATTTAGAAATTAAGTCATCATCAGTACCACTTAAAAACTAATGATAATATAATAGCGTATAAAATAGTAATAGCATAGAAGCTAATACTGTAAAGCTATCACTATATTATAAAAATTTTGATACGGATTAGAAAACAAAAAATTAATATTAATAAAATTTGTTGCAAAGACTTTCTGTTTAATTAAAAACATTTGCTCTTACTTGTGTCCAAAGTTTGAAGCCATTCGATCCGTTTACAATAAAGGTACATAAAGGTGCTAAAAAGGTGCTTCGCAGTACTTTTATTTAAAAATGACTTTTCACTCTATATAAGGCAAACCAGTGTCATTGCATTAGTTCAGAAAAGATTTAGTTTAATATAAAGTTTTGTTACTTGTATTGGTTGACAAGATGGTTATCAGTACTATAATACTGCTTAAAAATAAAAAAAACCTTAGGGTTATTATATAATAAAAAAAAACAGTATGCCACAGTAATTCCATAAATATATACCTATGGAACATTTTTTGCAGCCACAGAATTTTATGGTATTCATGTATTAATTCGTAGACCAATAGATTTTCATATGCATTGCAAGTAATCATTTCATTTAAATAAACACCGTTTTGGATTGGAAGTCGTTACTTGATAATGACATATCAATTTACGGATGAGGAGGATGAGATTATTGTATATAATATAAAATGTACATTTAATGGCCAATTACAAAGTCTTTAAAATATAGTAAAGAGGACTTTAATATTAAAAACTATAGCATTTATTGTACTTACGATTTTTTATTTTTATTACGATTATTTATAATAAAAATATTCTTAATCACCAAGAAAAAATCTATCCATTTGAATGCGATTTCAATACAAAATCATCATCTCGAGTTTCATTTTTCTCTTTATTTATTTTAATTGCAATTTTTTAATTTTTAATAAAAAAATTGCATTAATTCTTGACAAATATATAATTTTAAATTTTTTCATATATTGTTGTAAAGTTTAACTTCAATGATATTTATTGGTTTTCTACCGATTGGAATATGTCATGTTTAAAGACAAGGAATAACTGATCAAACGAAATAAATTAGAATTGAAGGTAACTTAACATTTTATTGGCATTCATAACATATTACTGAATGTACTCTAACATACTTAATATTATAATTTTTATTTCTAACTAATTATTAGCTTACAAAAATATATATCGTATTTGTGGCAATAAATAAAATTAATTCATTATTATACATAATGTGTGAAGACTCTCATATGAAAGGTCCCGTTCGACATAAGAAATCAATACTACGTATACTTGTGTGACCAATGAAAAGTTCAAAATTAATTTTAATTCTATACTAAGCATTTTCTTCCGTATCAACTTAGTATCAAGTACTAGAATTTTTACTAGTATCGAAAGAAACCTATCGATCATGTAATTTTGTCCAATGTCCAGAAAAATCCCCAGGTGTTGGTCAAAGGTTCTATTTTGCCCTGGGTCAGCAATTACGCATTTTAAATGGAATCGCTCAATGATTAATAAAATCGACATGTGTTTGTTTTGTGCTGTATGCTGGGAGTGTATATTGGGCAAAGGGACTGCTGGGAGGTATTCAACTCCTAGCAGTCCTTGTTCACACCACAAACTGGCAAAGGGTCATACTTAGTTAATGAACAGTTAGAATATTTTTTAAACATGAAATGGAAAAAAACAAAAATACTTTAAGCGAAAAGATAATGTATTTTATATTAGATGCAGGCCGTACCATATGTATTCACAGTTTGCAATATGACTGCAGAGAGACCCTAAATACTTATACGTGGTACACGAAAACCGAAAATCTGTTCCAAAAAATACAACCTGAAAGCTATTGCATGAATTGTAACCCAACAAATAAATAATAATAATAATTGCTATAAAATATTTAAATAAAATTAAATAATCTTATTCGACTATATATTAAAAGTCGCTATATGTAATATTAAATATGCATATAGATAATGTTTACTTATAAAAACTGCTTATTAAAGGACACCCACTATCAAGTCCAAAACACATCTTTGCTAATACAGTTCCAAATAGCTTAAGTAAGTCGTTGATATTAAGATAATTGAAGACTACATCTGTATCAACTCTGAGAGCAAATACTTTCCGTAATTTTTTTTCTAAAATTCCAAGCCATTATGCATCGTCTTTTGTTGGTGTTCAAGATTTACAGCCGTTTGATATGTTTGACATGAAAGCATCATAAACAATTTTTGGTGCTACAATACAGCACAATTATTTGCAAAAAACTGTATTTGGTAGAGCAATGTCGTGGATATTGGTTTATATATGGATATATTACACGTTCATAAAATCGTATCTATTGAAAAGACTCTTTTATGTCAACAATGTGAATGAAATGTCTTCTCTACATGATATTAGAGCTGGAGTACCACAAGGCAGTGTACTCGGTCTAACCCTTTATCTGCTTTTCACATACGATTTACCGAAGACGGTAGGAATTGTAACCGGTAAATTTGCAGATGATACAGCTATCGTGCGAGTGCAAACGATCCCTCTGTAGCCTCTTTCAAACTACAAGCTGGTCTTGATCGTATATCAAAATGGTTGCAGTATTGGCGCATGAAAGCAAATGAAACAAAATCTACTCATGTTACATTCACAATGAGAAAAGACACCTGTCCGGAAATTAAACTTAATAATATAATAATTCCGCAATCAAACAGCGAATAAAAAATCTTCAGTATCTCTAAAGAATAAACTTATTTTATATAAAAGTGTGCTAAAACTAGTATGGACCTATGGCATTCAACTATGGGGAACAGCATCAACATCCAACATAGAAATTCTTCAAAGATTTCAGTCTAAAACTTTACGAGAAATAGTAAATGCTCCATTATAAGTAACTAGCATTCAAATCCATCGGGACCTTAGGATAATCCCGGTAAGAGATGAAGTAAAAAAAGTAGCTAGAAAATACTATGAAAGATAACAATTTAATCCCAACATCCTTGCTTCGAATTTGATGAAATTTTATTATAAAAATCAAATTTTGTTATAAAAATCTTAAATTAAAAAGAAAAGAGTAGCTCTCTACAGGGAGAACTACTTTAATTGTAAATGATCAAGACTTAAATAGTATTTATTAAAAAATTGTGAAATGTCACCATACTATGTGACAGAATACATATTGAATTTAAATTAAATAAAAAAAAAATATATATATGGATATATTTGGTTTTAAATAACATTTCTGTCGTATGGATACTATCCTGAATGGAAAGTATCCGTACGTTGGGTCGGTCATATCAAAATAAGTTCAAAAAATTTTATGCTGTTATGCCGTTTATATCTACCAGAAATGAGACTTATATATAATAAAAATCATTTGCTTTTGCTGATGTACACATTTTCCACCTATCGATGTGTTAAAAATACTGCAAATCCTTTTTTGTAATCCTACGTAGTACCTTTGTTTACGAAAAGGTATATTCTAAAAACTATATAAGATCGACTAATTTTATTAGTGTAGTCGAAGTAAAATTTAGTTTAATAAACAATTTTTGTCATCTATTATATAGAAAGGAATCAAATTAGTTTTTATTTTTATTTTGTGTCAAAATAAGATTAACATTTTTTATAATTTTTGGAAATATAAATGTAATAATGAATAGAAGACCCAGCTGGGTCGATTAGACCAACGCTTCTATAGTAGGTACGATAAGGTCCAACATCTACATTCAAAATTCAAATTTGATTTTGACGGCTGCTCCAAGTAGTGTTCCCCGTAGCTTTAATAATTTAATAAAAATCAAATAACTTCAATTTATTTACAAATGTTTAGTCACCAATTTTTTTATAGTGTTGCTGTATTTTTCCTTAATTCTATAAAATGGACATATATAAAATATGCCTAGAAATCGAAGAAATTATTTAAGAACCAAAACACAAATGATAAGTATTTATGATTAGCAGTTCAAAAAAGAGCTCAAATCCATAGACAACACAATTAAAGTTGACCCTTGAAGAAGAGTAAGTACTGACTATTTTACTTACTATATAAATATATTAAAAATATATATAATAATAAAAAACAAGAAATGTTTGGATTTTTTTATTAAATAATAAGTACCAGGTATTTTTTTATTATACATATATTAAAAAGTCCAAAAGTATAAAATTAATTAATTATAAAATTATTACTTATGTTAAATTACACTTAATTTCTATCTTTAAAATGTATAGAACTCGGCTTTTCGAAGTTTTTTAAACTGCCTTTTTAGGGATTACGGATTATTATTATAATAAAAACATTTCTTGTTTTATGTTTTTTCTTATTATGTTTCATAATTATTTTTATTTTAAAGTTTTGAGTGTAATACTAACCACTGACGTCTAATCACTGATAAACAATAAATCATCGGATCCAACACATATCAAAAAATGTTTATTATTTTAAATGTATTTTTGTTAGTATCCAATGAACAGATCAACTGATTTAATGTCGTTAACACACAAAAAATTTAATATCATAAGTTCTTAGAGCAGGTTTTGGTCAAGCTTTAAACGTTTCAAGAAATTCTCTCCATTTGTTTTCGTCCTAAGCCACTGCCCACCATCTGTTTGTACGTTCACGTCCATTGCCAGTCACATTGTTCCTTCGCTATTTGTTCGCCAGGATAGTGTTAGAACATTTGGTCAAGCATATTGTCTTCATTTGTTCTGAGCATATAGCTCTCCGACTATAATTGAGAGATTGTAATGGCTGCTATAAATTAATGGCTGCTATAAATTAATGGCTGCTACAAAGATTTTTAATGACAACAAATCTGATAAATTTTCTGATTGGATCGCACTTGCTGTTAACCATTTTTATACACTGGATCATATATATTTTTTTTGGTATATTTCTTTAAAAAAAATGTTTAGTGCTGATTGTATGTACTTTATAGACAGTTCTATTGTTCCTATTGAATAAAAAGATTTGCGCCTAGAAGTTTAACTTATTAAATGTAATTTTTTTTATTATATAAATAATTAAAACACAAGTATTGCAGATTTCTTTTTTTTGATTTATTTTAAAATTTATATGAACTAATTAATACACAATACATAATTATTTCTTAATTATAATGAGACGGCTTACTTGCATTATATTACAGTTACTAAAAAGCTGTGTTGATATTCGTCATTTTAACTATGTAAAGTTATAGTTCTCCTTATAATCAGATCTTCAGAATCAATCCAATGTTAACGAAAAACACTTTAATTTAATACGAATATTAATTAAATTCTTTTGTCTTATTTACAGGAGATAAGCGCATTCGCTAATTAGTTTCTTCTGCTTCGTGTACTTAAGTAGCAGGTTATGATAACCTCGCAAATAATCGTATTGGATTTAGCTATTTTAATTCGAGCTACACAAATCGTTAAAGTTCCGCCGAAATGTTTGATTATTGAAAAAAGCAATCATGAATCGTTATATATGAAATGCAACGGCACAATCGTTATAAGCAAACAGTTACACAAAAAATAGGATGCCAGATACGTACGACTTCACTCGAACTGAGTCTTCTCACAGAAATGTTACTCAAATTTGAACGATTTTCCAACCATTGAGTTGTATAAGGAAACCGATTTCAACTGTACAAAACCAAACCAAACTGAACTGAACTAAAGTGAACTAAACTGAACAGCAATTGCAGTGACATGACAGATGCAACACTCCCATGTGTGTTTAGCCTGTGTTACCATATTGCCAAATGCAGTTTCCACCGAAAGTGCAAGCAAAATTTCTGATTTCCCTACGGAAATTGATAGTGTTTGCATAGCAGAGATGGCACCTAACAGTGAATTTGTCATTTTCTATGCAACAATTGTGTGAACTTCAGTATATTTGAATGTAAAATGAAATAAATTTAGTCAGTTGCTCAAAAAACTTGTTACCTTCTTCCTTCCCAAGCAGACAAAGCTCGGTACAGGGGTAGATGCCCGCCCCGCCCCATCTGCAATTTATGAAACGTTTATAATGTTGCTTCTTAGAAGAGATACGAAAAGATATATATGCGGTCTGAATAAGCATGAATTAAGGAATGAACTCAATTCATTTCCAAATCAATTGGGTATAGTTTTCCGAATGAAACAAATCAGATGATAAAATTGTATGAATACTGCACCTGCACATATATTAAAATACAAATATATGAAGAATAATAGGACAAGGTAGAGTCGAATAAGAGTAGTAATAGGAAGGAATAGTATAAAAAATATTAATAGAAAAGGAACAAAAGTTAAAATATATTAAGCAATTGTATAAAATAAGAGACTAGAGTAGAACTGAAGGCAATTTATAGAAATACAATAAGTTGAAATAAAAATAAAATGAAATATGTATTTGAAAAGTGTCACAGAGTAGTAAAAATTGAATATTTCAGTATAAATAATAGAATACACCACAAAATTGTAAAAAATAATCAGAAAATAAATAATTCAGAATTAATATGGAATTTTAGTATTTGAATTTCAAAAACTTGCTTTAGTTTTATAAATTTTACTGATATTTAAGTTAATTTTCAGACTCTATAACCCACAGTAAGCTTTGCTAAGTACTAGTTGCATTAATGTTATTTTTCAACAAGTTGTCCACCTATAGTTAGCTAGAAAGATTTTCCTTGCGCTCCAGCGTAATAAAAATATATCGTAGAAAATCCTAATTGTATAACGACTGGAGATACTATCGCCAAAACAGAGGCCTACTTATACCCCCAACTACTTTACAAACAAGCGCTACTAATCTGGAAACTGCTTTAATCGATTATGTCGAAGTGATCAACCGTAGTTCTATATTTTTCTCATTCGTTAGCCAAGTTCTTTGCATTGCTTGATCATTCAGCTTTAGTTTTTGTATAAGCTGAGTTTTATATCATATCGCAGAATAAGAGACTTTTAAACCATCCTTACTCCCTTATATTGGATCCCACCTGCATAGATTTCTTTAGTTTAATGGAAAACAATATACACTCCTCAGATGATTTATAACAGGGTTGTCCAGACCAAATAAGAATGCGGCCAACTCAAATCACTAAATAGGTTGAAGGGTTGCAGAAATAAATACATACGTTCATAATTTTACCAGAGATAAATGAAAATACAGCGATAATATAAAATTAGTTTTATTAATTCTCCAATTATTTATCTTTAACAATTCTCTCAATATCAACGTTATTAATATTAATTGTTGCCATACGAAAAATATCTTATTTTTAATGCAAAGACTTATGGTACTGGATAAGAGTTTTTTGAACCAGTTATTCGAAGAAATGTATAGTGAAGACTTTGTCAATTAAGTGAATTAACGTGAAGTGAAATAAATTATTTAACACGTTGAAGACCGGATTGAAAAATTTTATTTCACATATAGGGTCCGGCATTTTTTTTTATTATTAATTACGTATATTGATTTGATTGAAAAAATCGTTTTGAAATGAGGCTATGGCAAATGAACTAAGTCCACTATATACAGTATCTCTCCAAGGTATCGGCGAATGGAATACTGTACAAGGTGTACAAGCGGTCCGCAGATAACACATGTCGTGTGCCAACCCGTGAGCAAGCGGGCTGGTAATGTTGTTACGGAGTGACCCAGTGGTGGGGCATGCGGACTTTAACGTGTTAAAACATTTTAATTCATTTAATTTGGATACCATAAAAACATAATAATGTAATGTTATCAAAATATAACAAGAAAAAATTTTCCAAATTGTGATAGATTAGAAACATATCACGGACCGCATAAATATTGCGGAGGGCCGTGCTTTGGACAGTTCTGATTTATATAATATTTAAGGATGCATGAATGAAATCCCTCCAAATATGCCTACAAAATATGAATCAATAAGATGAATTTAATCTTCTTTTTAATAAAGTTATACAGATTATTAAAGAAAGTGGGCGACGTTGAGGTCATTTTTAAATCCATAAACTCAATTTTTAATGAGATGAAGTTTGAAATTGAACATTTAGGGTTAGAGTCGGGTTGGTTGTATAATAATAATGCATAATAGTTTTTAGAAGCATCCATTGGTTGAATTATATATATAAAATTATTAGGAGTTTATCCGTGACACACGTATTAACACGGAGAATCATCTTAACCCAATTTACGTCATTCCTGCTAGGAGTTTTATCAATATTTGGGATTTATTCGTTAACATTTGTTGTACTCTTTTTAAACAAACGCATAAACCACAGCTATAAAACTTTATTATTTCTATCATTTTTAGAATCTAAACACTTTAGATTGCAAAAAATATTTTCTCGTTCTTTCCTCGTTTAAAATATTACCGAATCAAAAATTGAATTAAAAATATATGCAGTATTGTTTTTTTTTTGTTGATGATAGTTTTTTTGTCACAGTAACTTATAATTAACTCAGATTGCATTAAACGTAAATAAAAAATAAAGGTTTTTAATTTAATTTAATATTTAATTTTTAATCGTTTAAAAATTTATCCAAAATCTTGTTTGCAAAGAGATTCTGGAGAGTTTTTCACAAGAAAATTATTGCCATTTAAATTTGATGTTCTTTAATTTATGATAAAAAATATTACGTTTTTCTTAAATTCTTTAATGTAATCAAAAAATATGTGTTCTTATGTTTTCTGCATATATTCGCCGATATACATAGCTCTTTAATGTAATCAAAAAATATGTGCTCTAATGTTTTCTGCATATATTCGCCGATATACATAGCTCACTGTCAAAGGGTCAATTTTGTGAGAGGAATGGTGAATTGAGGAGAAATTTAAGACACAAGTGATGAAACCATTCTGCAAAATGCTCGCTCCCATGAATCCACTTGAAGATAAATAAGCGTTTAATATTTCGCATAAAAACGCTTTTGCGATGAAATCAACAACGACTCCGGAAAGCAATTGCTGTCGCATATACGAGAACTCGTAAGTGAAGAGTATGCAAATTGGTATTGTTTAGCAAGTTGACTAAAGATATTAAACTGCAGCGACAGGTACGTCAACCGTTGTTTCTATTTTCTGAACACTTAAGCTTTGAGGAGAAGGAGGGAGACTCTAACATTAAAAGTTAGTTATTACGAGTACCAGTAGTGTTCGCGTTCTGATTACGAGGTTTAACTTGAAAATGGCACTGTTTTCATCGCAGACAGTCAGCCAATATTTCAACAAAAGTACAATGTCACATTTTAGAGTACGCAGCGATAAGATAAAAATATGAAATATGTTACTCAACGTCAAAGTGGGCAAGGACGACAATGGATACAGACGAACAAAACTCCTTTGCCAAGTATACAAGTATACTAACTGCATTTAAAATTCGAGTGCCTCTTGCGTTGTGTCACTACAATACCGCATCCTGCATTCAACAAAGGATCTAATCGTATCATAATCATTTAATTATAAGAAAAAAATTCATATTACTGTGTTTAAGTATTATGAATGGTTTAAGTTTCTAGTGCTTATTTTCAGCTTAAATTGAATTATGACAAGTAGTTGATACTCATATTTAAAATAAAGTTATTTGTTTCAATTTTGCCATATTGACTTACTCACAATTTGGCAAAATAAGCAAATAAATTGAAAATACTATAAAACTAAACATTTTTCCTACGTGCCAAATTTTGTTAGCATTTATAGAAAATAATTCACGGATTAAATGTCAGAAGTTCAGAACTAGACGCAGTTTGAATAACAAAATCTCAAATAAGCGAATGAGATTTAAAAGGACTTAATAAAAAAAAGTATCTAAGGCTAACAAGCTTTAAATAAGTACAATGAATAAAAATATATATATCACATTTGTAGCTGTAATAATTTGCGATATCACAATATAGTAATATATCACATAATACAGTAACATTAGAAAATGTAGCAATGAGTTCAAGTCCTGTAAATTTTTAAAAATACAAAGTTACTTTACTTTCTACAAGTAATACTTCCATTTAGCCTAAAAGTACTCCTCAGGTTTACTTCTATATAATACCCATGGCTTTAACTTTATGATTTAGCACCACTTTCTTACTTTTAGGGCTAAAAAATATTTTCTTTATTGTCTCTATTCGTATTTTAAATTCATCGTAAAGTCAACTTGTGATTACTCTTCACCAGTCTTAAGACGAAGTCGCTAACAATTTCATTAGCAGATTTAAATACACATCAGTGTTGTTTATGTAGTTTTAGCTATTTATGCAAATAATCTAGAATGAAGAAACACTGCCCAGCTCGTGGAATGAAGGTATACTTGTAAAGCTCCCTAAAGGAGATGATGCTAAAGATTGCAATAACTAAGCATCGCATTACTTCGTATACCAAGGAAAATACTTAGCCGCATCATTCTAGACCGTATTTCTAATGCAGTTATAGCCACTCTTCGCGAAAACCAATTTCGGTTTAGGAAGAATCACTATTGTGTTGACCTTGTCACCTTAGTTGAAATTATTTTAAAAAAATCTCATGATATCCATATATTTAGCGTTTATTGATTTTATGAAGGCCTTCGACAGCATTAACCGCGACTTTCTATGGAAGCTTCTTTGAAAAAGAGGAATGCCTCCAAAGATCTTGAAACTAATCAAACTGTAGTATATAAACTGTAGTTTGACTGTCAGCTCTAGTGTGGAAGGATCAGTACTTACGCCACGATTCGGACTGCACCTTCTATTATTTGATTCAAAAGGTTGATCTTTATCTTACATAGTAGAATTAAGTTCGCCATTTTCACAACAAAGTTTATCCAGCGAGGTTCCTCATCAGTTGATAGGAATCTACCTTGTTCGTCAGTTAATAATGGGATTGGCTCTTTTAAATTAGACAGATTGTGTATATGTTATAATACTTATAAAAATATATAATTATATGGGTATATGTATATGGGTCTGGCTGGACTCATGAATCACGAATGTAATATGCATATAATTATTCTTCTATAAGCTTTATCGGCACTATTTTTTCGTAGATCTACAGCCAGGAGCGGACCTGAAATATAAAATCGCTAACTAAATTAGAAATGTGTCTGGCCAAATCTATGCGCCCAACGGAAAATTAAAGCAAATTGTTTTTTGTCGCCCCGTTAATTTAAGATTATTTACCTTAAAATCCTTTACATTTATCGGGTCGATGGTGGATAATATGTCCCGCATTTATAAGAATACACATTAAATATGTTTTAAATAAATAAAGTATATTAACCCACTCTGATCTTCAAGTACATAATATTTAATTGCCGCTAACTGATGTCATTTTGCAAAAAAATTTTGTTAATATTGTTAAATACTCAAAATTATTTAACAATGCGTGTTTTTGTTTTCAAATTAAAAACAATAATTAAAAACTTTTGTATTTTTTTGTCATGTAATATTGGATTTGTTTATTAAAAAGAGTAAAAGATCCTTTTTTATCACAAAAATTAATCTACGAATAACTGACTATTAAATATATACAGATATATCATTTTTGATTTTGTTTCTAATTTTTATAATTGTTAATAACGATAAATAAATGAATATTAAATATAATGCATTTAAATATTAATATTAAATTTTAAACAGAAATATTAACTAATATAACAAATTGATCAGGAATTACACTAGAAAATTAATTATTTATAAACAATTAAATTTAGTTTTTTATTTTATTTAAAATTGCATTTAATGTATATTTCAAATTATAGTTTATGATATTTTTATTTTTTTTTTTTAAGTGACAAATTCAGTCATTTTCGATTCCGAATATATCAACAATATAATTTAATATAAACTGCATTTAACTGCTACATAAAAGCAATTTTTTTATATTTTAAGTGATACAATAACTATAAATAAAATAGGTGAATCAATTAGCAATAATGATATACTTTTAATATAGGATTTTAATCAGATTGCATAATAAATATGCCACGTACGATATCTTCTTTCTTTCAAAATAAAAATATGTTGAATTAAATTGGTGATATTATTTAAAGAAAGCTAATTTAGGGAATAATTTTAAAAGATTCATTCAGATAAACTATTATCAATTTATTGAACATATTAGGTTGTACCGGCGAACCTAGGGGGATCCACTTAGGCCTATAGGCCCATTGTGATAATTGAACATATTAAACCTGTTCAATTATTGAGGAAGCTTAAAGGATTTCCAAGGAATAGTTATTTTCCATTAACTTTTCCGTTTTGGTTTTTCCTACAACAGATCCCTTTAGATATATGAGATCTGATTTAAAAAAACTCAAATAAAAATGGACTTTTTTTAAACCGTTCCTGTGCCTTCATTTAAACATATTAATTTTGGTACTATAATCATAGTTTATTTCATTTTAGTTTACTGTTAATACCGTTAATGTCCGTTTTATATCTTCAAAATCACATCCTTTTCGTCTTTTATTTTTACCTATTCCATAAATAGACTAAAAGATATCAGTTGGATGCTTTTTTAACTTCCTTAAACACAACATTTCCGCTTAATTCCCTCAGTGTTTGAAAGACACTTCAAGTAGAATAATGCAGTATGATTGACCGAATCACCATCACTTAATTACCTGTTAATAATACAACAAAATTAAACCATTTTTCAAACGAATTTTTAGGTTCCATATTAATATAAGAAAGAAGAAATTTTACTTTAATTAACATCAGATTTTTCTAATTTCAGTATTACAAATTATAAAATTGTAACTATTGAAAACACTCTTCTATTTCAACAGCCAGACTGAAATGTCTTCTTTATATGACATTGAAGCTGATGTACCACAAGGCAGTGCACCCATTCCAATCTTTTATCTGCTTTTCACATACGATTTACCAAAAACTGCATGAATTCTAACTTGTACATTTGCAGATGTCACAGCTATCCTGGCGAGTGCAAGTTATTCTTCTGTAGTCTTTTTTAAATCACAAACTGATCTTGATAATATATCAAAATGATTGAAGCATTGGCACATGAAACCAAATGATACAAAATCTACTCAAAACCGAAATCAAACTTAATAATATAATTATTCCACAATAAAACAGCGTAAAATATCTGGGCCTGCATTATAGGCGTCTGACATGTAAAACATATATTTTAAAGAAAAGAAAATCAATTGGGATTCAAAACATAAATTGGTTTGGCTACTAAATAAAAAATTTTCACTATCCCTAAAAAACAAGTTTTTTATGCATAAGTACGCTAAAATAAGTATGGACCAATGGCATTCAACTATGGGAAACATCCCCAACATTCAATATCGAAATTCTTCAAAGATTTCAGTCTAAAACTCTACGAGAAATGTTGAACACTTCATGGTATGTAACATCCAAATCCATTGGCACCTCAGAATAATTCCGGAAGATGAAATAAAACAGGTAGCCAGAAAATAAAGGAACGAATATAAATTCATCCCAACACTCTTGCTTCAAATTTGATGTCCTCTTCAAAATATTTCCGAGGCTGAAAAAGAAAACGCCACTTCAAATGTTATAAAAATATCTTGAATTAAAAAAAGAGAAGCTCTCGAGAGAAAGAACTACCTAAATTGTGAATTATCAGGACTTAAATCCTAGTTATCAAAAAATTGTAAAATGTCACAATATGATTTGACAGAATAAATATTAAATAATAATAAATATTACAAATTATAATAAACAATCGCATGAGTATGTTTCTTAATTTTCTTTGAAAGTTCCACTTTATCTTTCATCAGCTTGGAAAATTTTTTACCCGGTAAGGCTTTTGTGGAATCAAATGAATTCTCGAATTATGAAGTTAGAGATACAGTTTACCTTACATTTTTTGAATCTAGCTTCAGAAATTATCACGCGTTTAGGTTTTTGTCGAATGAAATGAGTTCTAGAATTATATAACAAGAGATATTGTTAATCTAAATATTTGAATCTAGCTTAGAAAAACTCCTACCTGTTAAGGCTTTTGTAGAATGAAATGAGTTGTGGAAGTATGTAGTAAGAGATAGTGTTAGCCTAAATTGTTGAATCTAGCTTGGAGAAACTCTCACCCGTTAGTTTGAGCACTTTAAAGCTAATAGTATCTCTTGCTATATACTTCTAGAACTCATTTTATTCTACAAAAGCCTTAGCTGGTAAGAGTTTCCCCAAGCTAGATACAACAATTGAGGCTAACAGTATTTCTTGCTAGATAATTCAAAAATTTATTTCATTCTACAAAAACCCTAATGAGTTTCCAATGCTATATTCAATAATTTAGGCTAACAGTACCTCTTGGTACATACTTCTAGAACTCATTTCCTTCTCAATCTAACTTGAGAAAATCTCAACAAACGCATTACTACAAATCTCAAATGTCATAATATACAGATGTCTCTTTTGTTTTACGTGATTTCCTGCCATCAAGGCTCAACATCACGGTGCTCTTAACACACGTATTAATTTAAGCGTCAATCAACGCCCCATTGAAATAGTCTGCTCTATTCCGCCGGTACCAATGAAGAAATGCATGCAAGTTATAACTTCTACCTTGGTAAGATGCGAGGCCTACCTACTGACCTCTGCTACAATTTGGGCTGCAGCACCCGGTTTGAAACGCACACCACGGCGAATGAATGACAAGCAAAACATTCTTCCCGCGTATGTTTGGGTATTAACCACAACTACTTTCAAGCCAACACCAATGGTCAGTACAGCCGAAGCTGTCGGGCCACTGACCCCCGAAGTACCGGATAGTATCATCTCTGGTCAGATGTCGCAAGTTGCCGCCCACAACTCACTACCATTTGCTCTTCTTGCATAAGTACAAATCCCCCAGACTGGCACTGGGGGATATTAGTCGCTTCTAACGACAGGCCATCCTAACCGCGGGGGTATTCTTTTCCCTTCTCTCCGCAGGGAAGTCATAATATACAATTGTCTTTTCTAATAACAATTATATCAGCCTCTAATAAAGTGTTTCAGACCTCTGTTTCGATGTAATTCCTTTTTTAGAGTTTGCCACGAAGTAGTATTTTTGTGTCTCTCCAGGTTAACATATAGCAACGCTTAATTAAATGACAAGAGATGAAATACTATAACTGGTGGAATATATTATTTACTTACTAAACATAAAAGATTATTGAAATAAATTGTAGAATGCAATTTTTGAAACTACATTGTGGAGGGTGGAGCTTAGCGTCAGAATTTCAGGAATTCAAGTCGAAATTGTAAAAATAACTGAAACTGCATTAAATTCAACAATGCGTATAAGAATGAAGAATTTTTAATATGTAATGCAGTGGTTGTTGGAATGAAGTTATGGTAGTCGTCCTTTCAACTGAAATGCGCTAGAATCTAGAATGATACACGTTGTAAAACATTTTCCGGGGAAGACTTCAAGAGAAAACTTGCAACAATAAATTCAAGAATAATGGCTCAGAATTGTTTTTCGAAGTTCTTATGGAAAAATCAGTAAACACAGAAATTTTTCAACGCGCATCGTTTTCCTTTCGCTGGTTTTCGCTGGGTTTCGCTGGTTCTGTTCCTGTCGTATTGTCGCTCACAGTTAAAAAATCACGGGGCGTTCTCCATGGCTCATGCTAACGAAATGTAATTATATTTTAATGTGAGTGTTGCCTTTTATCAAATTTTTTAAGTAGTTCGCATAAGAAACTTAGTTTCCTTGTGAATATACGCAACTGTTTTTTGTTGATAATAATAAAAAATAAAATTATATTGCATACACACATTTGTATTAAAAATTTCAGTTAATATGATTCTGTCACATTATTACATAAAATGTAAATTCCATTGCATAACACGTAGGACTGTCATAAAACACTTGACATGTATATCTCATGTGCAAACAACATGTATGCTTTGGTAGAGATATGTGTACGTATGTCCCTACTCCCCAAACATAACATACCGTTTCACGAGCAAAAATATCAAATAACCCAACATACAAGTGGAAAGTATATTCTCCAGGGAAAAATTTATAAAATTTTTATAATATCGCTTGAAAATTTTGACAAAGTCATGCAATATTCCTGGCCGTGTTTGGCAAGCCTTATGTGTTCATACAGAGCACATTTGTCATGGAACTCTTTAACTACCAATAACAAAATGAGGAGGTTCTCGATTTTCTATCTACGGCATCTTGGTAGAAATTATTAAGAAGGCTTAAGTATTTGCCAGCTTTAAGTCATATTCATGTTAAAAATACTTTTTCTTTGCGAAAATTTTCACTTGCAATATACCCGTATTTCACACTTAGTGTTAA
The DNA here is from genome assembly GCF_002237135.1 of Teleopsis dalmanni. NCBI lineage: Eukaryota > Metazoa > Arthropoda > Insecta > Diptera > Diopsidae > Teleopsis > Teleopsis dalmanni. The sequence goes on along the minus strand of NC_051848.1, from coordinate 71,217,489 downwards.
TATCACGCATGTTATAATGCTACTCGCATCTTCCCAGAAAGCGCAGCATTGGAATGTAGCATCGCTGAGTTTTCTGGGATATGGACGAAGTTTTCAGTTTTCGCAAGCACACATTGTAGAGCTTCGCCGAACTAAATGCTTGTTGGGAATGTATTTATAATTTCGTACGTAGCACATCGCGGTCATAAAATGTTACAAATGACTAAAATGAGAATTTTTCTATTTAGGAGGGTAACCCGCATATAATTTAAAGCTATAAATTTCACTCAACAATCAAATCTTTAAAAATGTGCGACTACGTTTACATGAGTACGAGTCTGAAGACAACAAGGCAATCTCGCTGCGGTATCGCAGAAAAGATTTTCGTGTTTTAATGCTTTAAAAAGAATTTTTTCCTTTTAACGTCGGTTGAACATGGAATTTTCAGAAATACAAAGGAAACAATTCTAACACAGCACACACAACTAATTGTAGTTGGAAGTGAAGGGCCATTCAAATGCCAAGGTTCTTGAAAGTTTTGTATGTGCAGCTCGGAATTGACATTACTTGGAATTACAAGGCGAGATAAAAATTAGAAAAGTACATACTTTTGTTGCATATTAAGCATTACAGTTAAGGTAAATTACAATATTATAAACAATTTTTGTAATTGTACTGAATGGCTTTAATACACAGACTTCCTTCCTCACAATTATGGTTGTCACTCGCATATCAACAGCCACTGTTATCTATGGAAAATGTTTAAATATTTATGCCAATTCTCTACTGATGGATAGTAGTAATTCGTTAAAATTCTATTAAAAATTTAAGATTTCAGTATAATTTCTTTAACATAAAAAGAAAAAAAATTATAGAAGAGATAAACCTTATCAGCATTCAATGTTAAAAATATATACCATATATGTGTAGAGTAATATTAAAAAATAAAATTCTTATTTGTGTAATTTATTTCAATTACTCTTATTTAAGATGTCGATATACACTTCGGTTAACACGAAGAATTTCACAATCTTATTCCCCTTAATAAACTTCATTGTGCTACAAAATTAACGACATATACGAGCATTGTGGAGTCCAAAGCAAACAGGACTTGTTGTGTGAATAGAAGCGGAGTTATTGCATCTGGAGTGACAGTACATTTGTGTTATCAGCACAAAAGTGAATGAATATTCAACAAAAAAGTAATATTAAGTTTTGTTTTAAACTTTGTGAAACTTCAACTAAAATAGTTTAATTAATGGTAAAGTTTGTAATAACGATTGCTTATTTCGTAAGCTAGTCCAGGACTTATATATAGTTCTATACTCAAAAACTCCAAGCAATAAATACGCAAGCAAAATCCGTGATCACCACAGATTCACATTTTACTGTACACGAATTCACAAATATCATTAAAAACCTTTTTGAATAATTTCAGGGGACTCGAATGGAGCAAAAATCGTAAATAGGAATAATCATTTGAAACTTTTAAGAATGAAAAAAATTTTATAAACTCCCAAAATTACAATATTTCTTAAAATGTATATGGGTCATTCTTTTACAAAGTGGATGGATTTTTGTAAAAAATGATCTCATCACCTCCAATTTGGCTATAATTTTTTTTATGAGCTCTTTTCATACAATAAGAACACCCTTATTTCGGGAAAAAATTTTGAAATTTCATCACCTCCAATTTGGCTATAATTTTTTTTATGAGCTCTTTTCATACAATAAAAACACCCGTATTTCGGGAAAAAATTTTGAAATTTTTTTCTTAGGATATATGCACCCATGGGGTTTTGATAATTAAAATTATAGACACATTTTTAAACAGCCACATCTCAGACTCCATAAACGACATAGACTTCAAATTTATTGCGTTTTAAAGATAATTGATTGAACTTTTAAGAAATGGATTAAACACTCATGAGTATTTATATTTTAGTACAAATATTAAGCGTTCAATTTCAAAAAAAAATTTTTTCCAACTGTATCCAGAGAATTTTCATTCCTTGCATTTTATTTAAATTCAGTATTAAGTTTTACTGAGAACTAGAAATGGCATTATTTTTAGAATGGCATTATTTTTTGAAATATTTTTTTTTTCCGCAAAGCATATCAAGCAAATGCCTACTGTATTTCCGATAACTCAATTTTTGAAGAATATGCTACTAAAACTTTTTTTTTTATATGATTCTTGTTTTTGATTTTTAATATAATTCTACATAAAACCCAAAAATTTCTTCACCTCACACAAAACATATACACACGATTTTTCAGTAATAAAAAAAAGGTAAAGGTTTTGTTTTTATAAAAGTACAATCAAATTTTCATAACTCGAAGTGCCATTTTGTAAAGAAAGTGTTCGACTTACGGAGACTTCGAGTTAAAGAATTTTTTTATAATTGTATGTTATTTGCTCTCTAAACCTTATTGCAACCTATTTTCTTCGAGTTGTAGAAAATTGGTGTTATAGAAGTTTAAGTATTTAATTGATTTATCAGGCACCCTTAATAATCACTCATACGCACCGTAACACCATTTAATCACAGAAATGTTAATTTCTTATTTTTAAATTGAATTTATGATTAAATTCTACATAAAAAAGGAACTTCTTAGGACGTCATTACTCTCAAAAGTATTTTTATTAAATGTATTAATTTTGCACCATCTCTATTTTTAAACACTTTAATATTTTTTTTAAATACTGGATAATAAAAAATCCAGTATTATAATAATAAAAATTTATTGTTGAACCTTTTTTTTCGAGTCAGCACAACTGGGCACTTTTACTCTTTGATAGCTGGGGGTACTACAGGGTCCCACCCATCTCATTGACTAAATTGTATATATCTCTCATAAACTTCATAATTATTCAGTGATTGATCTAAGATCTGCGTACCTCCCCGTGCGGAGACTGATTACTCTAAGATTAGATAGAGGTAAGTATCTACCACATGCCTAGTGAACTTTCTCTTACATTGATGAATCAAAAAATTAAAAACTGTGAGAAATGATTGCACCTTCCTTCTTTTATAAAATTTGAAGTTTTTCTATTTCAATTGGAAAAATTTTTGCAATTAATATTTCTTTTTAAATTGGGAATAACGTAGATAATTTGTAGAAGAATGAACCATTTAATAAATATGCATAAATATATTAATGCATACCATTTAAAAGTTACAAGAAGAAACAATTTCTTTTATAAATACCCAAAATTTACATTTCAATCAAAATAATTTTTGAAACACACACTTTAATTATTTATGTTTATATTAATATGTTTATTTACCTATGCACTTAAAATAAATATTTTTATTTAATCTTTATTACTTATTTCAAGTATCATATTTTTTTAAGATAAATTATACATAATTCATAATACAAATACTCAAAACTAATAGTAAAGCAAACAAAACAATTCAAACTATTTTAATTCTTATATTAACAAAAATAATTTCAATAAAATTTTAATTTACTTAAATATTATTTCTTACATTTCTAGAATAAATATTGAAATTATTTATTCATGTAATTGGAGTTGCTTTCATTTAAACACTTTCCTTATCAATAAGAAGATTATCCTTAATATCAGTATAAATATTTATTTGTTCCATTATTTTTATTTTATTGTATTTGTATATGTATATGTATTTATATATATGGTATAGATATATATTTAAATACTGAATCAGTTTTATACAAGTTAATTACATTCAGCTGAAGAGAATTTATGCATTTTAACTAATTTTTATTGACTTATATTTTTTAATGACTTTAAATAGAAATGTCAAATTAATAATATATTTTAATTTCAATATTTTTTGTGGTCTCTTAGGTTAATTTTATATTTATTAAAAACCTAACTATTGCTTCATATTAACCATTCGTTTTATTTGAATTTTAAATACACAAACAAAAAAAAAACACAAAATAAATTGACCAAATAGTTCACAGAAAAAATTAAAAAATTTCTTGGTCATTAAATAAACAAATTTTGAAATAAATTTGAAATAAATTAAATATTTTTTGTTCTATTTGATTAATAAAATTAAATACATCACTAAACCTAACTCAACACCACTTGTTCAAAATTATAAATAATTCATTGGTTGACTTCTTCTGTCATCCTCAGCTCTCATTGGAGCATAGGGCCAGTGGTTGACTTACCAACTCCAATAAATATGTCATTTTAATGAAATTTTAGATCACTGTTAGGTAAGGACTTTGTCATTAAAATTTTAATTAGTAATATGTTACTATTACATTATACAATTGATGCTAATATTAATTTCTTGTCAGGGTAAAGAACCTAGTAGTCCAGTTCCTTATTCTTAGTTAAGTCTAAAATTAATTTTATTCTTAACTCAGAAATAAATCAATAATAACAATTATTGGTTTCAATAGAATTCAGAAGATTTCATGATTTGTCGTGAATGTAAAATATAGATGACTATAACTCAGAGTAAATGCAAATATATCATCATTTTATTATTTATTATGTTACTCGTAATAATTATATTGGAACAACAATTTAGTATGGATCATATAAATATGTATAAGCCTAACTAATTGAAGTAATTTCTCCACTTTCAGTTATAGCTATAGCTTACTTAGGTAAGATGTCACCATGAAGATATACATCCTTATTTAAGTGTTGATCTTTTGCAGTAAGTATAAAACGTGATAATGTAACATTGACTTGATTCTTTACTTCTCAGTTAATTTTACTACGTATGGTTCTAGCTAGCATAGTAATTCATATATTTTATGAACACAAAACAGGTGCTAATAACCCAATAGGATTAAATTCAAATGATGATAAAATTGGGGTCTATATTATTTAACTATAAACAATATTAGAAGATTTATTATTTTAATAATGTGAATAATATTTTTTTTTTCAAATTTTTTTCTGGTAAGTTGAAAGTATCTAAAGCCACAGTGTGAGATTTGAACCCACTAAAACCATCTCTTAGAAATAAACTAAGAAAATTATCACAGCTATATGGAAAGTTCATTTCAGTAATCAGGGGAGAAAGATGTGAGTGAGAGACTTAATACCTAGTTAACTAGGTTTATCAAAGGCAGAAAGCATGGGCGTACTACAATTAGAATGTAGTTAAGCGAAGGGACAGTGTCATGGCGCAAGCGCAGGGGTTGGGCTAACCACAGTCACGAGAGCCGTGGTTGTAGAGGTGGATCAGGGTCCCGCTCATCGAAGTAAGCAGTAAGATACTGGATAAGGGAGAGGGGGATGGCGATTAATAGCGCAAGGCTTGAATGAGGTCTGTGCTGAGGGTACTGTGAGTGATGACGTTGAGGGAGAGGGGGTTGTGCAGCTGGTTGAGGTACTTTTGGGCGAGTGACGAAAGTTACTCGTTGTGCGAGAGATTATGGTTGTGTCGTATAGGACGTTGATGGAGAAGTGCTTGCCGTCGGACTTGGTAAAACCACAAAGGAGCGCATAATATTTTTTATTTGCTTATCTATTTTACGTTCAATTAAAAATCAATAACGAAAAGTGATTGTCTTAGTTCTGAAATATATGCACCTTTTAATAATACAAGATAATTACAAAGTGTGCTATTTTTGCAACTATGGTTATCGGAACTCTTTTTTATTTATTTTATCCACTATAACTTTATTAACACGAATTGAAAAATTTACTGATGCTTAGCATCAGCATATAAGTACTAATAAACTTCATAAAAAAATATGTTAAATTCATATATATTAACTACTTGATTATAACAAGTAAAACTTTTAATACATAAACTTTTATAAAAAAAATTGAAACTTTAATTAATTTTCCAAATAGAATTTGTTTTAAAAATGAAAAATAGAAACCAACCCCTCAATAAAGTCAATAATGTAAGAATATAAAGCCAAAAAGACTTTATTGTATATATAATTCTGCTCCTATATATTAATCTTAATACATCAACAAGGTCGCTAGCTTATTTATTTATAAGAAAGTTCCAAAAAATAACGCTGTTATCCCTAAAGCAATTTAATTTCTTAATCAATAATAATAGATCATTTACCCAAAATAAATTAAGAATCATTAAATAATCAAGATTACGTACAATAATGTTTTCTAATTTTTTGAAATTATTTCAACTTTCTAATTATAAAATAAAATGCAATAATAATTTTAAATAAAAACAGCTTACATATTATTTCGTCCTACCTTTCATTTCAGTCCTCAGTAAAAGGACTCACACTGCATGGGTTAGTTAATTTATAAATTAAATAAGTTAGTTAAATAAATTTACAAATAGAATATACATAAGCTCATTTTCACACTAACACACACTAATTTAATAAATTTTATTTTATTTAAAAATTTGGAACTGAAATGTCATAAATAATTAGTATTAAAAAACAAACTATACATATAATTATAATTAATTCTTATAATCAATATCTTATAAGATTTTTATTTACAGCTTATTTCCTAAAATATTGTATTAACTATAAAGTGCAATATAATTATAATCTGTCTAATGCCTCTTTGTAGAACAAAAAATGAAATTAAAAAAAATTTAAGAAAATATCATGAACTACTTAACTACTTAAATGGTTAGTATTGTATAGGCAATATATCTCCCAATAATCTCACGTACTGCTCAAAGTGAATGTGCAAACGTATCTTATTTTTTTCAACAAATTTAATTCAATAAATTGAATCCAATCACAATAATAACAAAAACCATTTATGTGCTCCATTAAAACATTATTACATCAATATTTCAGAAACTGAATATATGTATTGCTAGATAGACGTAATAGTGAGTAAAAGATTTGATTTAAAAATATTATGAACTAGCTCAGTTACACATTACGAACATCCCAAGAATAATACTAAAGGGATTCTTTAAACGTAAAATTATTAAAATCAAATATATAATATCTATGAATTTTAGTTAATCAGTTCAGTCCAGGGTGAACAAATCAAACCACAACATATCAGAGCACTTTATCACTAAATGGGATGTAATTAAGTTTAACAAGTTGACTATACATTTTTAATATAGTCACATTTAACTACTACTAGTCCCTAGAATATAATTTAATATAATGAATAACACTTAGTAATAATTTATTTTCAGCTTATCACATAAAATGTCAAGCTAATTATAAATATCTAACTAAAATAAATAAATTAAATACTAGTTGATTCTAAATTCAATTTATTCAATTCTTAAAATACTTAGCACCTTATTAAACGAAAAACATTTAGCTTCTAGAAATTAATTAAAAATAATATCATCTCATTAACTTTTATGAGTTTTTAAATTTTTATTTATCAAGAAAAATATTATATCTATATAAATATTCTTATTTAATAGACCCTATTGATCTATTCGATTGTGCCGCTTAAATGGATTATTATGCTCTCTATCATGTCGATACCGTGTCGCCTGAGATCATTCTCCTTAAGGCACAAATCTGAGAACACATTACGTTATATAAGGCAAATATGATGATTGTAGACCAATTGGTTCTGAGAATGATCTAGAGAAAATGTTGTGGTGCAAAAATCATGAATTGCTTATCAATAGTATTAGTTTTTTTTGCGTCTGTTTTTACTTACTAGGTAAATTGATAAATACACGACCTAAGTAATAAAAACGCATTTTTTTTTTTAATTATAGTCCCATTTTATCTTCCCACACCGAGTTCAACGATCTATGAACAATACCTTGTAAATAATACGACTTATAAAGTCCACCAAAATATACCTCAGTTTTCTATTCCATTCTATTAGATAAGAAGTTTAATAGACTTCAAATGAAATATTGAATATTCGAATTTTCTATTGAAATTTGAAATATTGAAAATACTTTTCCAAAATATTGAATACTTTCGCAACAAGCGAAATTTTCTGTTTTTAGACACAAAACGTCTTTCAAGATGGTCTAAACTGATCTAAAATAAAGATTGACCGTTTTGGCAAGGTTTTTAATTATCGATTGATTGACGATTTTTGAAAGCAAGTCTTTGATTTCAATGACTTATTGTTCTCCATTTGATGTTGATAGTTATTCTGGGTGTATTTTGTCTACAAGACTTACACTGTCTGTTTTTAAGTGTTAATAGTACTTCCAAACATCTTTTCGGAAAGATTGCTTTCTGCAATGATCTCAATATTTCTCCAGCAGAAGTTTTGTAACGTAAAAAACGCTTAATGCAGCTTTTGTGCTCAATAAAATCAGACTCTTTGTTTTTCAAAAAACACGTCCATAACTGTTGGAAGAATGTATATATTGTCATGAAATTTGACACAGCTTTCAATGAGAGAACTATCAACCTAAAACAGTCTCTAGTATCTAATAAACTATTAATTTTAAATAAAAAATTTCATCTTTATTTTTTAACCACCGTTTTTGTTACAGCGTTTGGCTTTATTACATTATTCAGACAGTTTGATTGGCTTGTTGATATCGTTTTAGTTTTGTCTAGTCACAGAATAGGACTGACATGTGTTAGTTACACCCAACATTACTTATAATTAATAAAGGAGAAAACACATTCCTCTTAAAATATACTAAGGGTCAGAATAAAAACTGTACCATGCTGTTTACAAAGCATACAAATGAAATAACATTCAATATTGAATAAACACAAAACATACAAACAAATATAAAAATAAAAGAGAAAACAAGCCCCGCAAAATATGTACGTACAATAATCATAACTCTTAAATTAATGCGTGCAAGCGGTTCAATAAAAAAAGTGAACCTCCAATGTTATGCAAAGTAAATACAAAAGAGAAAAGAGAAAAGAAATGACTGAGCGAAAATCGCCTTACATTTGACTAGAGGTTCAGTCGACTAAACTGAACCCCAAGTTCATACAAAGCGTGCAAATACAATCAAAGTCACGGTTCCCGTTTTATATGGGCAAATGGTTCAGTAAAACAACTGAACCGCGCATAGTAATTACAAAATAAAAGAGTAAATGAATGCATGAGAGTTTCTTACTCTTATGTAGAGGTTGGAAATAAACCAAAAACAAAGTCATTATTCCAATTTTATACTAGCAAATTTTTACAATTTGAAAGAAAAAAATTAAAGAAATTTAAAGTGAAAAATAATATTTAGAAATGGATAACTGTGTGATTAAGGATTTGATTCAAATATCTTTTTTTAAACGGTCTTCTGAAAAAGAGGTGTTAATTCATAAAATGAATAGACCAACTCCAGATATGAAGAATTTGGTACCTGATGTAAAAATGTCGAAATCTGTGGTATGTCGCCGTTTTCCTACAGCTATTTACCATTAAAACCAGTGGATCACAGGCTGCGTACATTTCAATAAATTGTTTTGTTGGTCTTGTACGCTATTTGCTTGTGAAAAGGACAAAACTCAGAAGTAGGGAATACGTTATAGTTAGAAGTCTGTTTTGATCAAATTGTGAACACCTTGCCAAAAAACTGACGCCTCGCTACTGAGCATGGCAATAGGGTAGTAATAACTGTTACTTATTATATTTTCATTATCTGCGTTAAGTTTAATGATACCAAAGCGTTATGCATATAACTTATTTAGTGACGTTAATGTTATATTATATTTAACTTAGATTCACTGAGCAATCACCTAAAGTACCGTTGCATTGGCAAGCATAACTGTAACATAATTATGTTGATAGTATTTACATTACTGTTGGTTCATCAATATTATTGGATAACGATTTTAGGTTATTGTCGTTTCGCTATGTAACTCAACTGTGTGTTGGAATTATGAGAAGTAATTTCTTCCCACACAAGAACGAAACGGGGCAAATAACCAAGTAAGCATCCTTTCCCAACCTTGACTGTGCGACATTGTTTATTGCTTATGTTTGACTTTTTATTTGGCTAATAAAAGTTTTTGTTCATAAAAACTAGTTAAAAGCATAAAGATAACAAATACAATAAAAAATTGTGATGTTATGAAGTATGTTGACACAAGAAACACAAGCGCCATCATTAAATAAGAGAACAATAGCTGAAACAAACAAATTTTAATGCAGGGGATATCATGTAATGTTTTCTATTTTATTACATCTATGGCGTTCGTATGTGAGCACTCGTACCCAGTAGTCCACTAGAAGAGATCAGGAAGCGCAGCGATGTGACAATGTGACAATGTGCTTAACAGAAGGGTTCAATTGTTGATGAAACTTTGTATACAGACTTCTTTCAGCTGTGCAATCAAATCTTACTGGTAAACAATACTCGTACATAAAAAACACAAGATAGGTACTCTATACTCCAGTAATCGTAAAGCCTTCAAGAAAAGAAAACTCCAAAGTTCAACGATTTCGTTTTAACTTTGCTCCTTATGTAAAAATAGAATTATAAGGATAATAAAAATGTGTTTTTTTTTTTTTTTTTTTTTTGAAAATGAAAAGCTCAACGTTACTTATCCATATTGTTTTTGAAAGAACTAAACAAAATGGCTCGCAGGGTATGTCCATACAATCTACAGATACAATAATATGAGTGCATATGCTCCTTTTTTATTATTTTTATTTTTATTATAAGATGAGATTTTATTTTTCTGCTTTAAGAAATGCGACAATAAGCAACCATTATAATATTTTATTGCAGTTATTGTTTCAGTTTTATTATTTCTTAGCATTTTATTCTGCGAAATCAAAAAAACATTTAACGAAATGTCAAAGGAGCAATTTGTTAAAGGATCAATAGTAAAAGTTTGAATAAATTTTTTAATTATTTTTATGCATGTTTTATTTGCGAAACGTGTCTGTATTTACTGATAAATTCTATTATACAAAATTATTTACTTAGACTTTGGTATTTAGAAGATAGAACATGTATTCCATAATGTGTCTGCAAAGAACTTGAGTGAAGAATGCAATTTTAACAAATTCTTATTGACAACGAAATTATTAGCTTCTTAGAGCAAGCAACTAAATAAACTGTTACCCAATAATATCTATACATAAGTAACTGATTATAAAATTGGAATCTTGAGATACTTCAAGTAAAAGTAGAATAGTCAATCAAGTTGCAGTAATCTTTCAACCACTAAGTAATTGGATTTATCAAAAAAAGTTCGATTTGTCAAATAGAAAGTATACAAAAATATGAAAACTTAAAGTAACAAAAAAATATTGACTTTCACTTTGAAAACTTTTCAAAAATTAAAATTTCTATAATGTACTATGAAAGATTGTGATTTTTATGAATCATTCTGAAGTAATGTGTCCATCCAAATAAATGTTTGTTTTTTATTTTTTTTTAATTTGATACTCAATATATAATAAATAACAAATTAACTGGTTACTACTCATACTCACTGGAAGCAGAACATCTCTGTTCAAAGTAAATAGTATTTAGTTCGCTTCGAAATATGATTACAGGGAAACCAGGGAAAGCCAGAAAGTGGACTATGAAACATAAAACATAAAAAAATTATAGAAAATTTAGCATAATAATATCTGAAAGTATCAAATAAGATATTAAATAGATATGTGTAAGATTCCATTCAAAGGGGGACAAAGATTTTTAGACCACATATATACGTTTTTGTAGATAAAATTCTCTTAAACAATATATTGTTCTGAGTTCGATTTGTCAGCTGTCTAAAATATGTGAGCTACAATAACGAAGAAGGAGAAATTTAAATGACTTTTTTTTGCTAATTAAAAAGAATTCGATCGTCATTTCTTTTCGTCTACATAACTAGATCAATTTTAAACTCTCTATTGCTACGTTGGACTCCTTAGCTATCTCAGCTATATGAATATGTTCTTGGTTAGGCGAACTATTTAATATCAAAATACAATAACAACTTAACTAAGATATAATATTTATTCAGGCATTTAGTCTAAATAGTGTTTTCACATTTTGTAGTTTAATATTCATTGAACATAGTTTCTTGAACATAATGCAAATCTTCAACATACATCATTGTAGCAGCAGTATGCCAATGAAGTAGAATGACAGGGTAGAGGCGAGGCAGTCGAAGCTGAACAGTCAGTTAGTAGTAAGTCGTCAGTAGTTGCACATATTTCAAATGGATCTTTCCACTCTTTCATAAGACTCTTCATCCATTGGTTGACCAAATTGTTATCTTACGAGCTTAATACCATGTTTCCACACTACTGAGAAAATCTTTTCCATGCATTCCTAAGAGGTGCTTTTAATGGGTTCAAGTCTCATACAGTGGCTTTTAATGCTTTTTACCAATAGCAAAAAACAAAATAAAATAGTGCTGGATATGCTATCGGTTTACTATGTAAAGTATAGAAGAATTGAGAACATGTTTTTATTGTTTTACTGTTGGAACTGACAAGTATTTAGGAAACAGGGTTTCGTAGACAGCATTTGAATGTTTTTCTGATATTTTGCTTTCATGTAATTATATATTATACCATTAATTGAATCTGTTTAAAGAAGTGTTTCAATAATTAATCGAATCTTAAAAATAAATATTTATAAAAATTTATTTATTAGCATTTAATTGTTAATTGTTAAAAACATTTAATAATAGTATCATAATAATAGTTGCATACGAAAATTGATAAAATCTCAGTATCATAGTAATATCATGGTGAAATGTTATATTAAAACTATAATTATATAAGTCATTTTACATATATTATTATTGTTATTTATATTCTTGAATATTTTACTTCTTCTTCAGTATGCTATCAAGTAATTCTATGCTTGAAGATTGGGATGCTCTTTAAAAACTCGTTTTGTATTTAATAATCGGGAATATGTCGGGCTTCAAAGCTACCTGGGAAAACATAACCTCGAGATTTTATAACATAGAACTTGGTTTCCATGATCCGCTGAATTTTTTAAGTTTTAAATTTGATAGGTTCATATGTGTCAGTTGAAGGTAGCATAAGTAGCTCAAATCTATTTGACGTGGATTCAGCTGGAAAGCATGACCTAGGTCTCATGCAGACGTATTGGCTTTCTGTATAGTAATCTTAATAGAAAGTAATGTTTATTGGAAGTTTTTGTATAACTGATAGCCATGATGAGTAGTAATATGGGATTGAATTTCCCTTTTTCCAATTTAAATAATTATTTTCTATTTATTATTATATTATAACTATATTTTGGAAAATATTGCCAGTTACTTTAAAACAAAAGTCATAAATTATTTTATAATATGTTATATTAAATATTCTAGTTAAAAAGGTTTGAATTTTTACTCCACAAAAATTCAAAATTTATTTCTCTTTTATTTCTGCATCGTTCCACATATATATTCTGTATACTTTTCTATATAAACATGCTTGAAAACGAAAACAATGATACAACTAAGAGAAACGAAGACGATCTTAAACGAGAATTAATTTATGACACCTAAGGATTTCACATATTTGTCAATTGCAACAAAAATCGTAAACGTTTCAAGTAAGCCATCTATCAAAATTATCAACGTAATGAATAGATTGTCAGTTGAAGAATTTGCACAATTAAAAGCAGATACCAACAGACTGGATGTGAACAATACTGACGAAGCAGTTTTTCTTCCCAGCACTTCAGATGTTACAGTCGACAATAATAGAATAGACAACAACAAAGTTCGTTCTTTCGATATAAGTTTCAGCTATCAGAACGCTAATAATGCTACCGTTAGTGAAGAATAACCATGCCATATAAAGTCTTAAAAATTTTCATTCCCAGCTTCACTGATTATCGATTACAGAGATTGTTGGTACATGGTTTGCTTAATAACGAAGGATGGTGGCTATTATGGTTCAATTATGTGACCACTTTACGTAGAACTAATTACTTGGTATATGTATTCGAAAATTTAGAAATATAATTTAGATCAGATTCTATATTTCTAGGTAAAAACTGAATCTGTGGTATGAATTAACACGTACTCTTAAGCTGTACTGGAAAGAGATTTCAAAAGATTTTTAGTGCTTGCATTTGGATTTTTAAGGAGCTTTTCTATGTCATAGAGTTGTCTGAAAGTTCCAAGGGAGTTTCTGTTTTTTCAAATAAATTTAACTGAATAATATACCTATCACACAATAAATTACATATATAACTGATATGTTAAATAATTAATATATTATATATTTTTTATATCTTTTATATTTTTAATTAATAAATACAAAGATTTTATTAAATATTCACTTTCTCAGCTCAGCTTTACTTTGTTCAAATTTTACATGTAAATCATATGCCAAATATTTTAAATTTTTGAAATTGTCATCGTGGGAAATTTCGTTTTAAGGATTGCATTCGACTTTTTTGATTTAATAATTCTTCTTTTATTTTTAAGTAAGTTTAAAAGCACGGAAGCTCTCTGTATGATTAACAAAATGTACTTAGTAAGCTATAGGTACTTACTGAACAAGCAGTGAAAACACACTATTATTATTATTATTAAAGCATGGACTATGAATGTACCCCGACCTAAGAGATCTATTGTGCGCCTATGGGCCAAACTAAAACAATTCTAGACTATTTATGAATTTTGTAATTTATAATTTTTGTAATTTCGTAATTTATACTGTAGGCTTAGTTTTACCTATTTAATTTGGCACTATGATCCCGCTTCCAAGATAGTCAAGTCTATATCTACGTACTATAAAAGACGTTGATACAAAATGCCCTTTATAACGCTTAATTTTATAAATCAACTTAGTTTAGCACTATAATCATTCTGAAGGCCATATGCCCTGCCTTGTGTCATTGCACAATAATTGGCTAAATATCCTCTAGTTGTGTATGAGATATATACAAGTATATACATAGGATTAATTGGTACTGATGCTCTACCTACCTCTTATTAATAATGTGGAGCAGTAACCCATAGATATTATATTTACAAAACAACAACATTCTTAACATTCTTAAAATGTTATATTCTTAAAAAAATAAGAATAGTTAACAAAGTTAAGAATATAACTTTGTTGATAATTAAAATTTTCTGATTAAAAAAAATTATTATTACATTTAGATGAGTGTGTAGATACACCACATCCACCATCAATCTGATCCTTCTATAATAATATGCTGTCCTTTTCGTTAAAAGGACTTACCTAAGACATCTTAAAAGGCTTTAATTTCACCCTACATGTCCTCAACAAACGTATCAAATTAGTTTCCAGACCGCATTGTTTTTAGATCTACAAACAGCTAAAGTATTAGTTGCTGGGAATGAGATGGAACTTCTTTGTATTAAATAAATAAATTTAACATTTATAGGCTTAAAGAGATTAAGACACTTATTATTACTTATGTCTTATACGATTAGAGCTGCTTACATTCCGATTCTCACCAATAATCATTTAATGTTATCTCAATAAACTGAGAGAGCACTATATTGGATTAGGACATCGTGGTTATAAACACTAAAGCACTGAACTATTTTACACAATTGTTAAAGCACTTAAAGCACTATTGTTAAAGAAAGGGTCCTGCTTATGTGAACAACTCTCAAACTCCCGATGATTTAAAACCCAAACATTCATGAAGTCACGGCCGAGCTATTCACTGCATATTGCTGGCAGGATATGGAAAATTACTTCGAACGGATTTAGTATTGTAAGTAAACAATATAAATTAATAAAAATTTAATGAAATTTTCAATTTGAAGTGTTTTATTTACTTTTGCGCTTCAAAATGCATAACATTTTATAACTACTATTTTATCCACGATATTCGAATCCTACCGATCCCAACTAATTCTTACTTTTCAATTTTCTTCATTTTGCTGTCTATATAAATGTATTATTGATACTATTGTAAAAATATAACAAAAATAGGTCAGGGGAAATAAACATTGAGTTAAATTTTAACAAAATTTCTCTTTTATTGCGATGCATGTTTTGTGGTTTTAGAAAATATATTATACTTTATACCCATAATCATAATAATGTTGAAATGCCTTCAACTTCTCAAATATCTTGCTACAACAAATAGGATTTTTTTAATATGGATCGCAGGGCACAGCGGATTTAAGGGAAACGAGAAATCCGACAAACTAATCAGAAAAGAGACGGCCCCATATTATATTGGACCAAGACCATTCTGCGGTTCTTCATAGAGCTTTTTTAAACTTAAAATTTATGAATGGCTGACCGGAACTAGAAAGTTTCTAATGCTAAACAGAAATGATATCCGACTTGTCGCAGGGTTTCTCACTGGACATTGTGGAGTAAAAAAGCATTTATCGAAGCTTGATATTACAACAGACGAACAGACGATAGCTGCAGACTTTGTTGCGAAGAAGAGGAAAAAGCAGTACATATTCTATGTCACTGTGATAGTCTCGCCAGATTCAGACTTCGGTACTTATCAACTGCAGACTTTGTTGCGAAGGAGAGGAAAAAGCAGTACATATTCTATGTCACTGTGATAGTCTCGCCAGATTCAGACTTCGGTACTTATCAACTGCCTATCCACTTATAATGGAATTAGGCAACATCTTTCTAAAGGACATAATGGTGTTTTTAACTGCTACTTATCTATGGAATTAAAATCAAAATAATCCTTAATGGAAGTAGTGACGTGGTGATAAGTTCCCAACCCGTTTTTGTATCTAATTTAGTCCAATACCTGTAATCAATTTACACATTAGTTAAGATATAGCTAAAGATTCATTATGGCAAGGTACTTAAATCCGTGTACATGCTTTCCTATATCATTTCGCATTAATCAATTGTGCACGATTTCATTGCCATAGAAAAGTTATGTATTTAATGTATTTTACTGCATAAAATGTGTTTATTTTGAAAAATCATTTTCATAAAATCATTTTCATAAATAAAAATAAAATTGAAATAGTTTTTATTAATCGTTTTTAATAGATATCCTTTTTTAGTTTCAAGGATATACCATATGTTTAAAATTTATGGCAGAATAAGAAATTCCCTGCTAATTCATCTTCATTTGAATTGGTTATACTAAAGTTATACAAGTAGTATAGTAACGTCAAAGGACCTCAAACCATTTGTAAAAAAGGTTTAAGGCACTTTAACATATATTCTTTTCATGTCAAATGGTAAAAATATATTGAATTGTCACTTTATATATTTTTAATAAATAATTACTGAAATACCTGGAAATGAAAAAAACTGTCGCAATTGTCAATCTTTATAAAAATCGGTACCTACCGCGTACTTAACTTTTAAAAACCCAAAACCGAATATATGTAATACCCTGGTCACTGTGCTTAACGAAGTGCACAGAATTATCTTTGAATTTCACTTGATGAACGATCTTTTACAACTATCTTTCATACATATACGACACTATATGCATCTTTGTTGTTGATGCAATTTTCGCTTGCATTATCCTCAAGGCTTTTCTAAATTTCAAGACTTAAATACGAATAAGTCCACTAACAAATCAGAACAGGTTCATTTGCCATTCAGTTTTAATTCGATATATTCACATGGACATCAAAGAAAATTTTTTCACAATCATTTTCTGACTATATAAAGTTATATAAAGTTATAACTTCTAGCAGATCTTCTTATTCTGCCCAAGTAGCGCTTAGACGCCATTTTGTCACCTCAAAAATGTTGTTTATTCCATGTTTAATTTCTTAGTTTTTAAAACCTCTTCGATTGATAAAATAGATTAATTTTTATAGATTTGTGTGCGCTAGACTCTTTAGTTCGTGAACTTTCACAATGGAAAGTCTTTGCCTTGCTAGGCTGTATCCTTTGCAGTGAAAATTTTGAGTTCTTTTTCTTCTTCTTCTTCCCTAAAGCTCTTCGTCCTGTAAATAATGATTAAATAAACAAATTAGAATAAAATATTAACTATATTGTTATGGAAGAATATATTTTTAGTACTAATATTAACGAATAGATAATAGACGTTGCATAGCGTACTGTTGCATAAATAGTACCAGCCTTATATGATGGCTCGTATCATATATGTGAGGTTATCGATATAAATCATTTATTTACATCTTTTGATTGAATGTTTTCTTTATTTCGTTACTTTAAAACGTTAAATATTGGAACATTAAATGTGATGCTTTACTCAACACTCACTTAAGGGCAGTTTGATAAGATATTACTAATCAAATCATGTTTAACCACATATTTGCACTACGAACTATGACGGGACGGATATGTTGGTGAAATGTGTGTCTATATGTTTAATATGCAAAACATGCCACAATGTTTGTTTCGAATCCAACTGAAATCACAAAACCATATTAAAATGACTTCAATATATCGAAGTCGTTTCTGTCAACTATACCAGGGAGAAGTGATGCAAATATGTTTCAAATACATAGGAAATTGGTTATCATTTCTATATCTAAAAGATTTCGTTTAAATTTCTTTAAAATTGAATTCAACGAATGCTTTAATTGAATTTTTTTTGATGTATACTTTTTTATATTAAGTTACTTGAATGCAATATTCTTCCAATTTATATTTCTAGAATAGTTTGAGGTACTCCTGCATTCTGCGTGTCGAATTACCAAAGCACACTTACTGGTATCTGTTTTTCGATTACTTTTAATAATGTTGACTCCCAAAACTCGCAAAAACTTTATTTTTGTTAAAACTTTGCCTCTGGGTAACACTGCCATTCATAAAAAAATTATTTTTTTTTATTTTTTTTTTGTATTTTATTTCTACGGTCTTCTTAATATCCGCTTAATGCATATATATGTATTTCTCCCATAAAATTATTTAACGTTCTTAAATTATTTCTTCATGTAAGGACCTTATGTCAAGGAGCTTACATGCATATATCGCTTAATAGTGTGGTTAGTATTAATAGGTTGTTTGCTTAAGAAGTCTGTTTTGTTTTCATAAGTATTTCATCGTTCCGCTTTCTTTACCTTGACTTTTGCATTCCCACGCCGACAGCACGTGCCGCCATTGAGAAGGGTGAAATGTTGATGTGTGCATGTATGTATGTATGCGCAAGGGTGTATGTGTGTGTGTGCAAGGGCGTCACCCACGTCAACAAGTAAGGAATCGTTCGCAAGGAATTACGTTGCGTTTTTATGATGTTCGAGCGAGTTTAAGAATTTGGGCTATGTGTTACCTTTTTTCAAAGCGAACATAAATTAGGGAAGCTCCATTAAACTTCATTGTTTGATTAAAACAGCAATGCTTAATTAATTAATTCCACAAACAAAAATTTGTATTTGACATTTATTTATTTATTTCAAAATAATTCGTAATTCACGTATTGCACGTATTGGCCATATGGCCTAAAGTGTTACTGAATAAAAAAAAAACTCCCAAAATACTAGTTGACGTATAAAGAAAACCAGTTCACAAATAAATTCTCATTAGTTAAAGATGCAAATGATATTTAGGGCCCAAAGTGTCCTAAGACAAAATAAGATATCAACATGACATTCAGAGGAGCTGTACTTCATATAACTTGATCTGATTCACATAGTAAATAACATTACTCAGATATGATATCTGAGTATACTCAGAAAACCAGTCCACGAATAAATTCTCATTAGTTAAAGATGCAAATGAAATTTAAGGCCCAAAGTGTCCTAAGACAAAAAAAGTTTTCAATATGACATTCAGAGGAGCTGTACATCATATAACTTAATCTCAGTCACATAGTAAATAACATTATTCAGATATGATATCTGAGTACACTCAGAAAACCAGTCCACGAATAAATTCTCATTAGTTAAAGATGCAAATGATATTTAAGGCCCAAAGTGTCCTAAGACAAAATAAGATATCAACAAGACATTCAGAGGAGCTGTACTTCACATAACTTAATCTCAGTCACATAGTAAAAAACTGTAACGACACAAAATTTTATTAATTAAAAATTTGATCGTTACAACGCCGTGGGTATAGCTTCCTACAAAACGCAACACGGCTTCCTAACAAAAAATGTGTGAATTAATAATTAAAATATTTAACAAACTAACTCACCGCAATCCATTGCCGCCAGTAACATAGATTTTGCACTGGACAAACTCTGAAATTATATGAAATAAAATTTGATATGGTGTAAACTAATATATTGAAAGAATATTATACACACCTTGAACTATCGTTTTGAAAATTAATGTTGCTGGAACTTTATTGAATATAAAATAATTTTAAATTAATTTTAAAATAATTTTAAATTAATTTTAAAATAATTTTTTACTGTCACTTAATTAAACACGTTGACCGGCACAACATTTTATTGAAAAACACAAATAAGATCAAAACAAGATATTAATAACGAGAGACCTGTCAAACTAAGAAAGCTTTTGTGCAAAGGTGTGGAACGAAAGCAAAGCTTAGTCAAAAATAACTCCTAACTTCCACATGAATAGGAGATAGAATTCGCCGTAAAGCGGGATTTTAGCTGGTGCATTGCAGTAGGATCAGCTAACGAGCTTTGATCAACGGTCGTTGAACTTTAACGTAGCTACAGCTGATACCGTTGACCGTTGACGATATAAAACTGCGTGCACCAGGAAGAAGGCTGCTTGTTGTTCGGTTCTACGCGGTGATATAGATTTATTTGAAGACTATCGAGTTCGACAGCGAAGGTGAACAAGTGATTACTGGATTTTTTTTTTTTGAAAATTATTTAAGTGTAACTGACGGTGACCAACTATGTTAAGCTAATAAAAATTCTAGATGTTGAATACAAAAGAAAACTTAAATATTTTTTACAAACTGTTTAAAATATAAAAATTAAATACATTGAATTAAAAAAAATTGTTGACGAAAATTACTTAAGTGCAAGTATTAAAATAAACTAAAATAATAAATTGTACAAACTAAGCTAAATAAAAAATTCTAGATGTTGAATACAAAAGAAAACTTAAATATTTTTTACAAAATGTTTAATATATAAAAATTAAATACATTGAATAAATAAATTGTTAAAAGAAAATTACTTAAATGCAAGTATTGAAATAAACTAAATTGTACAAAAGAATACTAAATTGTCCAAACTAAGCTAACAAAAGTTCTAGATTTTGAATATAAAAGAAAACTTAAATATTTTTGCAAACTGTTTAAAATATAAAATTAAAAACATTGAATATAAGATTGTTGAAAGAAAACTTCTTGAATGCAAACATTAAAATAAATTAATTTTACAAAAGAATTTAAATGTCAATGATACAGAACTTAAAATATCATTTGTAAATTAGATGAAATTAAATTGTAATAAAGAGATTTTTTTAAGAAATAAAAAAATACCAAAGAAAACAAATACCATTGGACACGGTCGAAAAATTACTTATATAAAAGAAATATCATTTAAAATTAAATACATTGATTATAATTTTTGTTGGTTCACAATATTTCGTGTGCAAAGGCGTTTGATTGTTAATTCACACAGATACAGGTAAATACTCATAAGCGGCGAGTGATTATGTGGATAAGAAGGATTGAACTAAGGGTTAAAAAGGTGAGCAAGATTCAGGGCTTTAACAGTTGCTGAACCTAGGTCGCACGGGATATAACACACGTAGCTTTAACAGTTATGAGTGTCTATACAATAGTGTCGGAAACTGTAGGTGGCTTTTAACAGTAACCTAACGTCTCCGACCTCTGGACGCTTTAACAGTGTACAGGGAAGGGCGTGTTGTTTACGGCCTGTAATACAACACACTTAGCTTTAACAGTCACCGGTGATTGTATTATATCGTGTCGAGTATCGAGAGGGGTTCAGCTGTATAGAACGGTTTAGTTTATCTCCAATTCAGTACTTCAGAATTCAACGGAAGTGACAGGGTAAAAGATAAAACAAATTTCTTGTAAGGACCATGGACAAGACTGAGTTATCCCAGCTCTAAACGAACCGCCAGAAAAGGTTCATTACAAAACATTACTCAGATATGAGAAACTCAGATATGAGAAACTCAGATATGATGTCTACAATAAGTTTTTAACTTTTTTTATTTGGTTGGTAGCAGTGACAGGTCAGTAGATATTCTTCCGCTATCCATATCCAGATTTTCGTTTTACAATCATAGCAAACCTGAAGATACAAATGGACAAACTAAATTCATCCCGATAAATTTATATAATTTAATAGTTCAGAAATAGTCAGACTGGTAAATAAATACTTCTCTAAAAGCCTGTTTCTTCTTGAAACTAAAACTCGGGAGAACCGAAAAAGTTAAAAAACACTCAAACTTGGAGCTTGAGCATTAAAACTTTGTGCAGCCTTATCTACTAATGGAAAAACACGATTAGTCATCACAAACACGATTTGACACGCACGAGTTCTAAGCCTAACTATAAACTAATTAAAAAAAAATTCGAATATTTTCTAAAACCACTGATGATGAGTATTTGGTAATACTTGAAACAGCTTTGTACGATCAGCTAAGCTTCAATAAATTAACTAAAATTTTTGTTATCATTTCTATTCGAACCCTTCTAACTTTTAAATATTGTTTTATTGTTTTTTTGACAAAAAAAAAATAATATTAATGCAATTATATTAAGTGATGTATCGAAAATTTCATTCCTTTCCATCACTTTTAAGGTGCGAACATGACATTATCTTTTGTATATAGCATTAAATAATATTGACATATATATCTAAAATTATGATGTTCTTAAAGTAGAAATCTTGTTGTTAACTAAAGTTTCTCAAGTATTAGCAAGGATTTTTGAAGGAAGTATATATAAAAAAGGTCAAACTTTTTACTAAACTGCATTAATTTAATAATAACAGCGAACGGAATTTAATGTTTAGTTAAACGATAAAAGTTCACTGTAGTGGATAAGTCCACAAATTTAATGGTTTGGACAGTCACTGAAAGTAACGATCGTTTTTCCCTCTCTGCTGCGGGGTTTAGAACATGATTTCAAATTTAATTTAAATATTCTCCATACAAATAATTTAGAAATTAGATTAAATCATAAGTAATAAACTTCATTTCAATATCAGAGAAAATAGATGTTTCAACAAGTTATTTTTATTATTATTATGGATAGGCTGTGAGTGCACTGCGACCTGTTAGATTTTTTTTATACAGCCCTTCACCCAACTAGTCCAATTCCAAACTTCCAAGTAGTTACAATATATTATCTCCGAAATACTTGTCAACTGACATTGCCTGAAAAACAGTGGGCTGTAGAGGCACCGACTTTTAGACACACAACTATTAAATAACATCATAATTTCTTGATTATAATACCAATTTGTAAATTTCCAAAGTTATTAACATGAAACTGAGATTTTCCCTGCAAAATTGAGATGCATTTTACTATTGCCGTGACGAAGGTTAATAGGTGCATAAAAACTAATTTTGTTGCAATAAAAAACATTCCCATGAAGAATTTAAAATGATATATACATATATACTAAGAATTGAATACTATAAAATATTTACAATTAAATGAAATTTTTGAAGTAAGTATTTTTTCTTAACTTCCTACTTTATGAAGGAATTTTAGATGGTAGATAGTTAACACAATCTTAAAAGAAACTTAGTAGCAGACTGCAATAAAGTTCTGACCAAACTGTAAACAAAGTTTTTAGCACCGCATCGAAAATAAGAGGGACACTAACGTTTTACAATGTTTTTTCTAAATACATAAAACCTTAGTACGTGACAAATAATTTGTTTGAATAAAACAGTTTTCCAGTAACAGGAAAATAGAAGGAAGTTTGTGGTGTCAGGAACATTCAATCTTTACGTAATATGAATATTTTAAAAGATAGCTTTAAGTTGCTTCACGTTCACACATTAAAAAAAAACCTGGAAATATAGAGCTTGAATACTAAAATAATCAATTTCATTTACGAATAAATAACTAGAAAACAATTTGATATTTATCTTATCACTAAAGCAGATAAGCAAACACGTACCTTTTCATTGCAAAATACTTTTGTCACTGGCATAGGCATAATACCTACAGTGAGGAGTTGGACAATTATCTATTAATCTGATCAAACACTGATAACCAAAAAACTTCATAAACATTGCAAAGCAGAATAAGAAAGCCAATGACTTGAATCGCTTAAATATAATAGGCGTAGGCAAGAAATTAAAGGGTTAATGCCTCAAGACTTTTGGCCAGCAGCAATGGGTTAAATTGTAGTGACAACACTGAGCCCATAACAACATGTGAAGCATCGCCTAACTAGAGGGACTACAAGTGAATGCCAATATGAGTCCCTCTGTAATTATCATAGACAAATTAGTTAGGTTAGTATTCGCCGCCAAATCTGTGCTTGTAAACACAACAACCAAGAAGAACTGGTCTTTCCAAAAACCAGGATCAATTTAATCTAATGAAAACTAATTGCCGAGACAGGAACAATTAGAGACAAAAAAGCTGTTTAGTCCACATAGCAAGGAACACTATTGAGTACATTATGTATGGTATATGAAGCGCATTTATCAGGTCAAATAGACAAAATTTAGTATACTGAATGTCAAATAGACAAAATTTAGTATACTGAATGATATATTTGACATTGGTTACGTAGTTGTATTTAGAAAAAATTATGACTAGAAAGTGTTGCTATTTGTCAGCGAGCTATATGGGAGTGCCATTAGTTTCAGATCGAGGCTTTAAAAGATATTGCGAACCAATCAAACTTTTAAGGAATTGAAGTTAATTTTTCACTTAGTATAGTGTGTTAAAACGATTTTAAGGAAATACTATTGAATATTGAGCTTGTAGTCTTGAGAGAGAGAGTGGAAAATATGAATCAAAAAGTTTCCAGCTTAGTTAATATATACTTATACGCTTTGGTGTTTCGCTTCGCAGAATTTAAAACATTACTTGAAAAACGAAATAAGCAAACAAAGCTAAAATAAAAAAAATAATACGAAAAAGATATAGCCTAAATGTGTGTGTCGAATAATACAAAATAATAAAATATATATATCCACATAAACGACAATATAGACAAACCAAGAGTTCAAAAAACCCATACTCTTGAAGTAGATGACCTTTTTCATTTCAAAGACATACTATCATAAGAACATTCACTTTTATAAAGCGAAAAGTGCAAAATCGGGAAGTTTTGAATATACATATAGCAATCACTCAGACTACAAGACTTCTGAGTTAGAGTTTATTTCTAGCAATAAAATACTGGTGTCGCAGTATGAAATGATATTTGAGAAATATTTTATAGTTAACATATCAGTTCCAATAGAATCTTTCTTTCTTGAATGCTTGAACAAAATATATCATAATTGAATATTAAATATAACTGTCACCAATTCTTTAATGTGGGAAGCATTGCACGAAGACTTCACTATCAACTCCATCGCAATATAAACTCTCAAGCCAATTCGAAAAAAAAAATGAAAAATAAACATGTTTTCATTATGAAATGGAATTTGAACATGGAAATTAATTTGTTAATGCACAGATTCAACTATAGGACTCATTTACAACTTGCTCCATGTACTCGTTGTTTTAACCTCTCAGAACTAAGTAGACACAGCTACACCAATGCTCGTTACAATCTTCATTTATACAATAAGGTATTATATTTCCAATATTAAATAATTGGAAAACTGAATACTAGATACACATTTAAATTAATATAGCCCCGACTTGAAAGAAATCGTTTGAGCTAACTCTTGTAACTTGTAAGATAATAACTTTGCTTCTATCACAACTGTCTAAATATCGAAACAATTTTTGACAGAAATACATAACATTATTCTAAAGCATCGTTCTGCAGTAATAGCATTTGTGTAAGATTTTAGAATGAAAAAGAAGGGAATCCAATTGTTCATCGTCTTCCACATATTCTTACGAAGAACTAAAAACACCATGTTTATGATCAGTTTTTCACATCTTATTTTAATACTTTATCTTTGAGCGTACTGACTCCTAAAATCAAATAAGGTATCTATATATAGTAGTTTTTATACTTAGAGAAAACAGAAATTACACACATAACATGTTGTCAATGAAACCCATGGCAATGAGTTTTTCCTAGATTAAAAGTCTATAGACATAACCTTACCTTTTCCGAATTTTAAAATATTAAAACATTACTTCGATTATGTGTATTAATATATTAATTTTTGCTAATATTATTAAAATGAAATTTTGATATACTCATAACGTATTGTGTCTATTAAGAAGGTTTTAAAATCAGATTCGGATATGAAATATAAAAAACAATTATTGAACTATTTTGTCTTATTATAAATTATTTCTCTATTATTCGGAATCATATTTCCTAACTTGAATACGCATAATCTAATGGTCATCCATTTTGTGAACCCATCTCTATTGTGATGTTTTGTAAGATCTGTCAAAACACCCTCCTGCAGCTACTACTACGTATTTGTCTAGTAAAATTTGGTTTACATAAAACCGTTTTTTGGAAGTTGAGAAGAACTGGAATTCAGAAGGTGCATTGTCTTAATAGAAAATAGATCTGGTTCAGTCTACTTTTGTTATATTTTACATTTTTATATATTTATCATTAATTGCAATCCTGTTTATATTAATTTTTTTGTTTTGAAAAATAAAGGCAGAAACTCGTTGACCGTGGAACGGAATGTTCTAATTTCAAATCTTTTTGTTTTTTTTTTTTACTTTGATTGCAATTAACCAGTGTGCTTTGTCGAAATAGCTCTTCCGAGCATATTAATATGTTTTAGACAGAATCCTACAGATTTTTTATACTTTAAATCAAGTTTCTTTTACGAATTCTTGCTTTCAATCGAATCATACTGCAAAAATTTCAAATTACTAACAAAACTACTAATAACATTTTTTTTATTTCCAAAAAAAAAACGGAACTATCGCTAATATCAATCTGATCGATTCTTAGACACAAAGAGACGCATCTTATTAAAATAGCTAAATTAATATTACTCCTTAACCCCTGTTTTAATTACAAATCATCATGGTAGACTAAAGTGTTATGAGAAACAACATATAAAATCCAATCAATATAAAATATATATTATTTTCACTTGACATATTTTATATTGCTCTCTATGTTCAATAAAATGCCTACAGTTGCTATCAAATTTCTCTCGATGGATCGACGAACATCTACAACTATATTTAGTATTCATTATTGATGCTAACATTCTTCACGTGACTTGTTTTCAAAGCTTGACAAAATAATGTATTTATAAATTTTAGTCTCTACAGGGCCAGATTCAACTAACACATTTAATATTTCGGTATAAATTTTGACTCTCTTTGACCTGATTTAGACAGTATGTAATCATCAATTTTTTTCATTGTTTAGAAATAGACTACTACTACTGCTACTACTGTTCATTTCCCTCAGTGCGGTATAGGGCCTCAATAATTGTTCTAAATCTAACTCTATTGGCTGCTTCTCTGTAGATATTGTCCAATATATATAGTGCTTCAACTATCTTATTTTCTACCGTTCTTCTCCACGTTTTCGCTGGCGCACCAGGTATTCTACTACCTTGTGAATTCCATGTCAGCACTTGCTTTGCCATTTAATCTCTGTGTTGTCTAAGTGTATGACCAATCCACTTCCACTTTCTAACTCTTATCTCTATTTGTGCAGTTTTTGGACTAATATGTCAATGTTAGATGTAATTTTTTCATTAAGAGTAGCAAAAAAATGCTCACAACTTATGAAAGAAACTATGCGAAACAACAACAATGCTCTTAAAATCGTTAGAGTTAGGTTTAATCAAATTAAATTCAAAAATCAGTCTATTGTTAATGTTCACTGGAAATATGTTGTGAAATTCCACTCATCCGTTAAAATCATTTGAACATTCAGATGGGCATCACTAATAAATTCAAATACATAAATAAATAAATTAATTTAAATATATAAAATTAAAATGCTAAATATTTTAATTTGGTTTTATTTTATTTAAATTAATTAATTTTTTATTTAATTTAACATACGTCAAAAATAAGAATTTAACATATTTTAAAAGTGATGCCAATTTGTTTTAATCAGACTTAATACTGTCTTTTTACAACCTTGAGTGAAAAAATTACGGCTTTTATAATTATGCTGAGGTTAGTGCACTTTTACTCTCTACTAACTGGTTTCTTCATAATACCTCTCTACGACTTGACTAAATTATTGTTTATCACTTCTTCAGACTAAGCAATTATTGGCCTTAGATCTGCATACCTTCCCAAGGAGCCTGTAACCATTCTGAGGTTCGATAGCGCAGTGTTGGTAAACTTATCAGTTTTCGTAAGCAGTTTCTGGGCTTTCAGGGTATTTCAGGGTACTTTTTGATCAGCCCAATCTTGAAGTTCCTGAGGATGTCATTCGTTCCAATATACCATGGCAAAATACACAAAATACAAAAGTCTTCTGAGAGTCTGGGTTTTGCAATTTTAAAAATTTTATATAATAAATATTTTAATTAACTGTTAAATTCATTGAATACTTAAGGAATATATTGTGTGTAATCAACTTTTACGATAACAACATTAACAATTTTCATTATCTGCTAATTTCTAGTTTAAATATTTGTAAAATCCTTTTAAAACTAAATTGAAATTTTGAGAAAATTAAAAACCTACAAATAACATTGGTAAAAAATAATCCCCGTTTTTCAGTTATTGTTTTCAGTATGTCAAAGCCTTATTTAAAGGATGTGTAAAAAAGTAAAATAAACAAGGAAACTTTTTAAATGCCTGAATAAAGTATATATGAAATCAAAAACCCACAAGCCCGACCCCACCTATAACCACCGAGTTCATACTGAAAGAGTAGCAAAAATATGTATTAAGAAGAGTAGGTTAAGACAACAACTTTTTAACTACAAATTTCATTAAACTTTGTAAATTCTATGAAAAGAAAAGTTTCTTGCTTTCTCAGTGGCACCGCATTACACACCAAAACGAATGAAAATAGAGGAGGAAAAAGCCATTCAAACATCTTATATAAAAACTTCAGCAACTGTCATCTGGCTTCGATTATCGCTGATGCAATCAATTTTGTGGCATCAAAAAGGATATCAACAAAGGCAACAAATCAAAGTTTTAAATCAACATGCGAGAAAGAACATCTTTGAGCACTTTTTCCCCAATAATAAAGTTCTTTTAAAAATAGTTGCATTAATTTAAATTCAAAACTGTGAAAACATAAATTCCTTTTTCTCGCAAAAATAATATTATGCATTGAAAGAAAATAGCTGCATTAAAATAATAAAAACTCAAGATGGGTGAAGCGTGATAAAATATTGGCAGCAGGAACACCTTGCCAACACGAAAAGTGAATAGCTCATGGTAGTGGCTGTGTGTGAACGCCGATAAAATATTAAATTACAAATATTACTTGCAGTTTTTATCTTCACTAGCACTTTAAATCGTCCTAGGGCAGAAATTTTCTTTAAGTTGTCTCAAATGGCCCAAGTTTATTGCTGGAAGATAATTTATTTCTACTCATCTGGCATATTAACTATAGAAGCACAACAGGAATCCACTGCTCAATGTGGCAGTAGTTAAGTCAAAATGTTGAGACGAACTTTGGCTTCATGTTTAGATTGATTGACAGATACGTCTAGTTCTTATTTTCTAGTTATGACTTATAGTTCACAGAATTGCAATAGTATCACATATACTATGGCAATTTTGATTAATGTACATAATATCGATTTGAAGTATCAATTTTCATAACTCTCTAATTCAGTTTTGTTTATATTTTTATCAATTATTTATTTATTTTCATCTACTTATCTGTCATCAATTTTAAAATCTATGTGTGAGTAATATCTTAAAGTACTAAATGTATTGTGGGACAGTTTCCAGTCCATAACAATAATATCAATATAAGCTAATATAATTTAGAAACCATCAAAACGTAAATGAACTTGCTACACTGCAAGTTCAAACTTGACTTTTAAACATTAACATAGTTTTTTGAAGTCATTTAAAATGGAGTGAGGTCACTCCAATACTGGACTAACTAATTATTCTGAATCGCAAACAACATTTGGGATCCCCAATCTGTGAAAATAATATTTAAAATGTTTGATAAAACATCACATCTTTTGTACTATAGCTGCAAATAGGTTCCAGAACATGAAAGATATAAGAATGATAAAATAGTTGGATATGCTGCGAAGAAAAAGGTCAATGTACTCTTAATTTGTTCTATGCCCTCCTGTGACACCACTTAAACGCAGCTGAATATAAAGGGAAATACAAAGGGAAAAGCTATTCAGTGCGGACCAATTACAAGCAAATTATTTTTCTCAACCCAGCATAGAGAATAATAAATAAGCTGTTAAGGAAGAATTTACTGAAACTTGTACTTTAATTAATTTAATAAATCTCTTTCAGCTTTTTCAGCTATGATATCTGTCGATTTTTTACAATGGATGTCAAAAACTTGACCCTACAGTTAGTAGAGAAAACCTTCACTAGTAAAGTGGCATTAAAGGTTAAGTGTCAGAAAAATATACCCAAAACCATGCTTAAATTTATAAAAAGCAGTCATATGTAAGGCTATATTTATTACCATAGATATATATTGGTATCATACTATCATGGCATTTAGAATTTTTGTATCTTATGACAATAAATCTATTTCAATTTTCTATTACTGCAGTATTCAGTCAAAAATATTTCATAACTAGGTATGTGCAGTCCAAAACGCGTAAGTTCCAAAGAAGCACTATATCTTCAGTATTAGTTATGCATTTTTAAAATTTAATACTGAGTCCAAGTTGTTGCAATACTTTCTATACTCAAATTTTTTTTTATTGTATGTATTTAACAGTCTTCTTCTAAAATCTGAATTGATCTTATTAAACTGCTCTAGAAGTGAAGTGAGTTCAGAGCAGTTGTTAAACTTTATAATGTATATAACTCTCCAGAACATTTATAAAACTTGGATGGCTATTGTTATTAAGATATTAACTTGTAAAAGTAGTGGCCATACTCACAAAACAATTTTAAGCATCACATATAACCCTAAGTTTTATTTCTCAAATATCCTGCATGATGATAACTCTGTAGTTTCTCTTCGTGTATATGGGCTCTTCGCGATACTACAGTATGTGGGCTTAGATTTAACTTAATCTTTCAAAAGTAAAATATTCTGATAAGGTTGCCTATTGAGGTTGACTATTTTTTATTTCA
Source organism: Teleopsis dalmanni (assembly GCF_002237135.1). Lineage (NCBI taxonomy): Eukaryota > Metazoa > Arthropoda > Insecta > Diptera > Diopsidae > Teleopsis > Teleopsis dalmanni. The sequence goes on along the minus strand of NC_051848.1, from coordinate 71,186,504 downwards.
AATCTATTCTTGTCTCATTGTAAACAAACATTTAACAATATTTTAAATATGCTTATGGCGTATATATATAACAAAAAGTCCTCCAATCCACTTACAAGGTGGCTCTTATCTAAATGGTTAAAAGTTCATTTAACCAATTTTTTTTTCTTTTGCTAAGTTAATTAATTTTTTTTTTTACGGATGGTTTTAAGATCATGATTAATTAAGAACTTTGATATATGCCATTTAGCTTTAAAAATATATTTTTTACATTTTGTTTATATTGTGGATACCTGATATGCACTCACATTGTATGACATTTGCCTAAACCGGATTCAGCATAGACCAGAATTTTGTTTTCCAAAATCGTTATCTTTAACTTGACTTACAACTGCCTGATCTTTGTTTAAATATTTCAGATAAGCTTGCAGTCGAATCATATCTTCTGTTACAGTACGGTCACACAATAAATTGTGGTACTGTTAAGATCATCCTCTTATGGTTCATTGTCCATCTTAAGCTTTGTGACTAGTGAAAGTAGTTTTTCATTTTAAGTAGCATGTTGATGGGTTAGTAAAGGATTTAGACTTTATTGCTAATTCACATTTAATACTATTACTAAGATAGCGTTATGTTTCTATTCAAATGAGGGAAATTTGAATAAAATAGGGTTTTTTTCTGGTAAAAACAAAGTAGTTTTTGCACCTCAACAATGATTTAAAAAAAATTAATTCAATTCTAACTTTTGCTATTTGCGCATTGTCTTAGTTTCCAATAAAGTGTAATCCAAATCGAAGTTTTTAGCTTTAAAAAATTTGATATAGAAAATTGGGGAGAAATGGCTTTTATCTATGATTACTTGTCTATTGGGTTGGCACATTTATTTTGTTACATCTTATAAAAACCTTTGTATAATTGCTTATTCTGACAAAAAGTTTCAGTTATTCTACATATAAGCTATGTTTTGAAAAAACTGTATGGAACGGTTTGTATTAGGAATAGATTTAGAGTTTTTAAAATAGGTGTTTTTAATGACGCCATCTATTGCCAATTACGTGCTTGGATAAAATCGGTCATCCCGTATAACTCATTTTGCACAGAGTGGCTGAAACAATTCTTTGCGTTTTGTAGACAAATAACTTAACTAAAATGATTATTACAATTATTCCAGTCATAATAGGTTAGTTTCAGAAAACAATGCTCTAAGGTAATGCGGTAAACAACTGATCTGGTTAATATTGCGGTTCGATATGGAATAATTGTGCAAGAAAGGGAAATATGAGTGATATAAAATGGTATTAGTAGTATATATATGATCCACTGTATGAACGAGTTTTTAATTTAATGCAGTAAAGTAGTATCCAGCAGTATATGCATCATATAAAAGTTTGACAAATGTCGCTTTATCTACTGTTTTAATGAGTAAACTGTATGGTTTCAGAAAAGAAAATCCAGATTATTATTTGAAGAAACTCAACTGATAGCTTTGCTTTTATTCTTTTAAAGGTCATTAGATTTTGACTGCACAATAGCAAAAGATTCTGACTTTTATGTATTGACTATATAGATCTGACTATATGTTAACTATATGTAAAAATAATAAAACCACTATGCTAAAAATTCAATCTATATAACAGTTGCTCTCATTGAAAACTAAGTGTAGTCATTTAGACTACAATCGTACACAATTTGATTTATGTTAATAAGATAAATTTCAAATAAAGGTTCTGCTACTAGTGGAGTAACATTAGCATGACTCTCTCAGCATTACGTTCCTGGATTAGGTTCTATACATAAGAAAGCACAAATCATACAACAAATAATGCCTCTACGAACAAAATAATATTGTAATTTAATAATTAAAAATAAAAATATAATTAATTAAATTATTCTAATATAAACGCAGCAAAAGTAACAAAACTCCAGAAAAATATGCGAACATAAAAAGTCAAGTACGGCTTTGGATCAGTTGGTTAAGGAGCGCTGACTCTGAGCTTCAAATTGGGCAGGACCCGATTTCAATTCCTGATACTCGCAGTCCCAAAAATAGTTATTTACGAATAATTAAATACAAGATTATTTCCAAGACCACTGATGACGGGTATTTGGCAATACTCGAAACAGCTGTATGGTCAGCCAAAAATTCAATTAATTAAAATAATATAAAAAATAAATTTTTGTTGTTGTTGCTCACTACTGTTCGAAAAACCACTTTATGATATAAAGTTTCTGTTATTAAAAAAAAAATCTATATATTCATGTGATTTTGTTTTATATTTTAGTTTTTAATATAATCTGCAGTAGAAGATATAAATAATAAAATTTTAAATACGATATAATTTTTAAAAAATAATATATTTGTTGATGGTGTGTGATTACATAAGGTATTTGGGTATATCGTTGACATTAACATATATAACATATAACATATACAAAATAATATAATTGATTAAAAACAAATGAAATATTAATGCTTAAATTTTTTTCTTTCTTAAACTTATAAAAACCAACTAAATATTTTGGGAACATCATTTAAGCTTAAATATACCCGTAATATCGTGCATTTTGTATAGAAATCACGTAAGTACCCCAAGCAGTGTAGAGTTTTTGCACTTCGTCATTTATCTTAGATTTGATTGGCTTATTAGGCTTTACGTGATACGATGACACCTATGGACACTGTGTTTTCAGAATGAAGAGAGCGAAGTGGAGGTCGTAAGTATCGAAGGAAACTTCGTACCGTTTTCCAGCAGGAGATGATGCATTTGATGTTGTCAACTAAACCAAGTCCATAAGATAGGATTGTAGACAAATGTATTGTAAAAACAACAAACGAAATTAGTTTGGAAAGTGAGAAGCCGGTTAAGTTTAAAAATTCTACAAATCCGTTATTGGAACAGAATTTTAAATAAAATCTGATGCATACAATCTAATTATTTAATTTAATTTTATTTATTGTGACTTTATTGTGGCAAATGTAGATTCACTTTAACAGCTAAAATATTTTTAATTGTTTATAAATATACATAAATATATATTAATTTACATGATGAAATGTAAAGCACATGATACTCGTGCCTTTTTACTAGTCTAAATGGAGCTCACATGCAGATGGGATTGTACAATCGTAGATAATTTTATTTAATTATGCCGCAAAGTAGACAACGACTTTTTTTCAGGCCTTAAGCAACAACAACTTCGTTGAAATGGCTTAAATTTTATGTCTTGCATACAGGTCTATGTAGGCCATTAGTAAGAATAAAGAGTAAGAAAAAGAGTTAAGTTAATTTGCTGAATCCTGCTGAATGTCCTGCGCATAGCTTCCTTGCACTCTGAGCGCGCTGAATATCTCATTCAGCGAAAAATAAAGAGGCAAAATTTATGTTACGTGATATATTCCATGCTGTTTACGATATTACTGAATTTATTACGATAGCACAAGCGTTGGCGAAATAATTGGTTGAAAAGTGTTTGAAGGAAAAGTTGAAATTTTGTATATAATTCCCTTGTATGTACTGGCGAAATTATGAAAAATACATGATATATGTGTGTTTACTTTTATTTAAGGTTATTTTAATGTGTGTTAAACAACTTCACTGAGAGTGTTAAAAATTTTGATATGTTTTTATTTAGAGCCAATATCCTACGAAATCAATACTTGGTTACCTTGAAATGTGTTTGTTTACACACGTTCTCAAACAAATATTTTTATTTAATTTAATATCTTAATAAGAGTTTATATTTTTGAAAGTTTCTTGCTACTTACCTATATTATTAGAAAAACACAATACACTCCCACACACAAACCTAGAAACCTACAAACGGGCACCCGACAAACCATCTTTGTAAACAAATAGTCAGAATTCATACAATATTTGTGCAGAATATAGTTATTTACATGTTTGTTTCTTTTAAGAATAAAGTTTTATGGTTGAGGAATAATAGTAGAATATAATTCGTATTTTATATTCATAGAAATCATGAATAAAATAATAGGTTTTTCTATCAGTTTATTATGCTGATGGAAGGAAATTTCTAAATCTTGCCAAGTTGCTGGCATTTGATTTCTGTTCTTTATTTTCATACGTTTCCAGCCATTGTTATTTTTGAGATTTCATGGTACCTTATAGTGAAAAAATTATGGTTCACCCGTCACCCGTGCCGTTTGTCCGACTACAAAATAATAAATGTTGCACAATTTTTATATTTGTTCCATTTGGTGTTTGGTGTTTGGTATTTGGTATTTTGTTTGGTGACAATTTTTGTGAATATTTTCTAAAAATATAGGAAAAGAAATGCGGATAAATTCGGCATTTACATTTACGGCAATGCCTAGTTTTCCACTTTCGCACCCTTACATGTACAGGGACAAAGGAAATAACCAAATTTATGTTATTTTGAAACATTGCAGTAATAGAGTTAGGAAACATTTCATTAAATTTGTTTTAATACGATTAAAGTCCTAAATAGAGTAAAAAATTTAAAAAGGTCTTCCTCACAAATGCAGTGCACGATTTTCCTATAATAATTTTGATAATTATAGAACCAACCATAAAAATCAGTTTTTTTTTGTGAACCTAAATAGGACGGGAATCAATTCTGTTTTTTATTTATTTTTTTTTATTTTCGTAAAGAAATAAAATAAATCATAACAGCTTGCTCGGAAAATAAGGTTCTTTTTTTTCTTCTGATAAAAAAGAAACACGGTTTCTTAATATTTTGTAGTCTATAGTTTCAACACAGAAGGTCAGGGTCATCATAGTCATATTTCCATCAAGAAAATATAGCTTCGTTATAGTGCATACTGTAAACTATGACACAAGATATCAAGGTCAGGATGTTTTGACTAGTGCGAAAATACGATATTCTTATACTATATTTCCACTATAAATAAACATGGACAGTTAACTTACATTTGATTGTCTTTTTTAGCTTCATTTGATAACCAGATTTCTTGTAATGTATAGTGTCATGATAATCTGTTCACGGTTTCCTTACAGAACACGGTTTTCTTATAGGGAAGCTTCAACAAAAATAAACATAGTCAGTTAACTTACATTTCATTGTCTTATTCAAGTTCATTTAATATGGTTAAATTTAAGAAAAATTATGGTCATGGGACTTCTTTAAGTTTATATGTTCCTTACTATAAAGAAAGTCATTATTTCTCTTATTGTATGTTTTCAACAAAAATGATCACAGTCACTTATCTTTAATTAAATTGGCATATTAAGCATTATGTGAACACAAAAACATCTACGGAAACCCCGTTTTTGAAATAAGAACTTAATGAAAATGATGCATATCGAAGAAAACTACGTAATGTTCTCCAACACTTGATACAGGGTTCTTACAGGGTTCATAGTCATTCTACCAAAATATCATTATGGTCATGGTACTCCATGCAGTACAGTAACACATTTTTTTAATGGTGTTTAGTGATAATGTTTAGATATCTTCAATACAAGAGATCCCGCAGATGATTGTCACCCCAGTACGCAAAAATAATTCCCTTATAATATATTTTCAACACAAATGATTACAGTCACTTATCTCAAATTTGAGTGCCTTTATGTGATATGATTACATTTATGGGTACTTAATTTCAAAATGTATAGCGATATATTACTGGATGATATTACAGGATGACAGCTCAGTCAGATCAGTAAGGAAAGGGTCCCTCCAGATTTTTAATCTTCTCCTAGCTAAAGATGGGCACTGACATATGAGCTGAAACACAGTTTTCTCCTCGTCCTCAGAGCCACAGCTGCAACAAAGTTTGGAATAAAGGAGACCTAGTGTCATAGTATGCCACCCTTCAGGGTTACAGTAGCTTAAACAAAATGATCATTGTCATTATACTTTGTCCACTAAGGAACCATGATTTTCTTGTAATATGTACTGAAGTATTAACACAAAAAATAATTGCCATGATTGTCTGCTAAGGTCAATAAATGTAAAAGATATAATTTTTTTTTTTTTCGGTCATCCTTATCTGGTCTATCTGCGATATTGTATTCGAAATTGTCGAATCGAAATTATCTAAAGTACTCTCAGTTTCTCATGTCCATTTATGTGGCATAGTTTTAATTTGCTTTCAGTGCAGAACACTATTTGTCAACACTGATTGTTTTCAGTAAAGGAACAGCAGTTTAATTAACAGTCGTAAGCATATATTTCATTTCTGAAAAGTAAGTTTAATCATTACATTTCAATGATTTCAAAAGCTCAGTATATGCATTAATATTTTACACCATAATTTATTTTGGTTACAGCATCGACAAATTTATGAACTTATTGATTCAATACAGAAAAGTTGCATCCTCTCACATGACTATGTGGCTGGCTTTTCCAGAAGTTCTACCAAATAGACGGCTTTTATTTTATTTAATAGCTTTTAACTTTGAAAGTACTTTGCGCCGAAAATGATTCTAAATGATTCGCCAATATCGACAAATAATTGATAAAGTCCATATGAAAAATAGATTCACTATATTAAAATAGACTCAGAAGCAATTGGATGCGAAAAATAAAGATATATGTCGATATATAGTACATAATTTTAAACTGACCCCGAGTTTTAATGTTAAGAGTTGTTGATGATGACTGCAATTGTAGTATATTGCTAGTCAACTTTTTGAAATAAATTGAGGCTTTCTTTGAAAATGCCTCAAAAACTGAAGAAATATACCTGAAGACCTGTCGATCTAAGTGTATGATGGTCAAACAAAAGAATTATATGTCTTCAGTGATATGTCTTGAAGACTTGATACATCAAATAAGCTCTCGTACAAAGCTTTGTTTATTATATTATTTTCGTTTCTTTTTTGTACACATATTGCCAAGAAAATGTTGCACAAAGCGTAATACGGACTGATAAGATCAGATTCCTTGAATAGTCTTAAGAACAATATCATCTAAAGCAAGTCAAGCAAATATTGAATATATCAGCTCAAATTAAATTGAGAGTATTTTAAACTTTTAGAAAATAATTACCATTTAATAAATGTTATGCATCTGAGCATAACATTTCCATAAATATAAGTTAAAAATTAATTATTAATAATTTTTAATGAATTCACACTCCAATAAAATTTGCTTTATTCAATAAAATATTAATATAAAAAGTTTTATTAGCAAACAAAAACAAATCTGTATATTTGTTTATTTAATATACATATTTTATTTTTTTTTTGATTTTGTTTGTAATTATTATAATTTTACAAAAGTTTGTTATTGCTTTAATTTTCGATTTTAAATGAAAAATAATAAAAATTTCAGATATCTCTAAATATATTGGCAAAAACCCACGAAACGTCGGGTAAATGATAAAATAAAAAAAAAATTGATTTTTATTTCTGTATAAAATCAGAGTAGCTTATTACAAAACTACTAACTAAATGTAAAATTGCTTATTATCTATAATCAAGGCTAAGCTCAACCAGAAATGATAAAAGTTCTCACAGACATAGGGTGGAAATATTATATATAATAGAAACAATTTTATGTATCAATGGTTAATGCAACATATAATAATATTAGTGATTATATAAACATAATAATATTCTAAAGACAATATGATATATGTATATAACTGTTATATCCAAGCTGTTCAGTAATTTGGATTCTGTACACTCTATTTAAATCTTAATGCATGACTCGCTATACATTCTTAATCATTTCAGATCACAGGTAATTGTTATTATTAAGTATCTTTCCACGTGATCACTACGGTAGTTAATATAAAAATTACTTTACAGTAGTGTCGTGAACTTATGAGGTCATTAAATAGTCTAAAAACGCATGAATCCATAAGGTAAAAATTTAATTTGAATATAGAATGAGGTATAGGGCGTAAATGCGTCACATATTCGAAAAAGTCCTTAAAACCTGCTATCTTCAGTGTTTCAGAAACTATTCACGTCCAAGTAATTTAAGTCTTATACTACCTTTCAAATCATTAGATATATATCTTTTCATGCAATAATTTTTTTGAATACCATTCTTTGACAAGTTCTTGGTCAAGTTCATGGAATGCCTAATTTTTTTTCAAACTTTTACTTTATTTTTTGTTTGTATTTTACTTGTTAATACTGTATTACATCTTGAATATTTTTTTTTACAGAATTTTTATCTGTAACTGTTTTCTCTTATAATCAAATTTCTCTCCACTCATCCTTGTTCTTTGAAACTGTTATCCACACAATATTTCATTTTACCAGTGATTTTCCAGTTTTAATACAAACTGACATATCACTTTTGTGGGTAAACCTTACTTACTTTAATAATGTGTCAGGCAATTTTAAGTCTTTGGATTTCTGTTGCAGTTACAATGCCTTTTTTTTTGTCATAATTTTCAAACTCGTTAAAATACTAACACAACAGTATTTTAAAATTCAGTTTACATTTACTGGACTCTATATTCTTCTAGGCATATTTTTTTCGACGATGAAAAATACATGTCATGATATATTTAGGCTTTTTTAAAGTCACAATCAGAACAGATGCGATTGATAAAGTCGAACTACAGCGTATCTGTCCAGATTCTGATTTCAAAAAAGCCTAAATTTGTCATCATACGTTAGAGAGAGGTAAGCGTAGGAAACGAGCTTCTCCCTTCATTATTAATAAATTAGAGTATTAATTAACTATAACAACAGGATACATCCTTTTGATTATTTCACTATTTCACGCGAGTACTGTAGTCCCGTCCTCGTTTTGTAAAAATTGAAAACCCGCTAAATAATCAAAGATATTTTTTATTTTTTTTTGTTGAAAAACTTAAATTTTAAAATTTAATGTTTTGCAAAATTATTGAGTATCTGTATTCGCACTACGTTATTGCTCTTAGAGGTATTCAAATCATCTATTTAGATCAAATCTGCAAATAAGAAAAGATGATAACCACATAAATTCAAATGACTGAAACACGTTTCGAAATGGATCAAAATCGTATTCAATAAAAGAGCGGATTTTACAAAGAAGTACAAAGTAGAGATATATAATTGATAAAGTAACGTAAAGAAGATTTCTCTAAACTTCTTATTATTAAAAGGTTTAAACCGACTCAGGAAACAATTAACAAGCAGTTGAGGAAGTCATTCAAAATAAAGAGCATAGAGGATTTCATCGATTAGACACCAAAGAACACTCTTTTTAATGAGTTCCCAAATTGTGGTCTTATTATATTTTGAGCATATTAAGTTGTACATGACCTGATTGTTTCCACTTATTATTGGCTAGCTAAAGAAAGTACTTCTCTTAAAGATCTTCAAAAAAACATAAACCGTCTTCCCTAGACGTGTAGCTGCTTCTGAAGAAGCAACAAGTTGATCAAATCCGTCTGCTTTTTTATTCTCTAAATATTTTTATTTTTAGCAACCTAAATAGCAACCTAAATATATCTGTTATTGATGTCACTTACAATTACCCAACATGCCTTCCTAATCGCTAAAATGTCAGCCTCAAAAACCATAGCTTCATTAGGTACTCTAACAGAGTCGCTTATGTCTACAAACGGTGTAAAAATTCCTGATCCAACCTTGAAGTTTATTGTTGTCTCATCCGCAAAATGAATACATCATAGTTTGCTTGAAAACTATCCATTTTTCTCCATTTGTTTGGTGTTGATTATATTGAACTATATATATATATATTATTATTTTCCAATACAACACATCAATCAGTTGATTTATTTTTTCTCTTGATTTCGCTTGTGTTACTAAGATCGCTAAACTAGGAGATAGGTATTAGTAATGTTATAATAGATAATAGCTATAATAGAGACTGTGGAGATCTTATCCAAAAGAGGACTTAAGAGAGTTAAAATTAATATACTCTCAGACAGCCAATAAGTTCTCAAAGCTCCAAAAAGCTACACATTCACATCAAAAGTTCTTATAGAGTGTAACAATGCACTTAACCAACTGGCCACCCACAATCAGGTCTCTCTGGTTTGGGTACCCGGATATGAAGGACACGAAGGCAACGAAAAGGCGGACCTTTATGTCAAAAAAGCGGCAGAAGGATCATTCATTGGTCCAACCCCCTACTTTGGCTTCATTAAAACGAACATAAAACAGGAGACAAAAAATGGATCTAAAAAAGTATCAATGAATACTGGAATGGAAGAGATGGCCTATATCATTTCAAAAAATTCTTAAATTTTGATGCCAAAAGAGCAAACACCGCTCTCAACCTAAGCAAGAAGAGTCTAAACTCACTCTCTGGTGCACTAACAGGCCACGCCGCATGTAATAAACACCTACATAAAATAGGCTGTGATGAGGAAGAGTCAATGGAACATCTGATCACCAACTGTGATGCACTAGGCCAAAGAAGAAACAAAATTTTAGGTACACACCAACTAGAGGATGAAGACCTTCGAAAACTCCCTCGGAAGGAGCTGGTTCGATTCCTCGAGATATTAAATATCTAACTACAAAGGGGTGCACAATAGATCAAACTGGTCGCAGTGTATAGGGGCCTTAGCCTAACCCGAAAACCCCCAAATACCATTAACCATTAACCAATACATCTGATTACTAGTCAGAATATTTCTAATGATAAGGTATATGAATAAAGTACATAAATAAGTAATTATATTTAAGTGTATATATTTTTGAAAACAAATTTGAGAATTTAATATTATATCGGAATAAATATTTTTTATCATAAATTAAAGATGTCTGTTCAGTAAAAATCTGCATTAATTTTATAGTTTTAATCAAGTCAATTGAAAATCAAACCACAATACATTTAAAATATTAATTTCAATTACTTTGTACATAACGAAAATCCGTTTTAGGATATTCGCAATCACATTCCATCTGAATTCCAAATATGAACTCAACTCTCAACTGTCAAAATCATATGTTTTAAAATCTGATATGCGGGTACATTGCACTGAACGGAATGCAATAATAACTATGGAAACTGCTACATAGGAATAATGATGCTTCATTAGTATTACCAGAATTTAATATCAATTAAATATCCTGCAACTCATATAAATTTTGAGTAAGTCATAGAAAGATGATGGAAAAACCAAAAACAATGCATAACATTTAGCCATCATTGAAAATTATGATGGTATCACCAATTTCTCTGAAGATGCTATTGTTCAATTAACTATACTTGCTTAGTTACCGAGAGATACACTAAATTAATTCGTCTTTTGGTACTCGTACTAATTAAAAATGTTGTACACGATGAAATACAGGGAAAATAAAATTTTCAAAAATATCTACATATGTAAAGACCATCTATTGGCCTTTGTTGTGTGTGTCAGTAAGGTAGATGCTCTACTGATGTACTGATAAAATTTCAACGCATCTGAATGAACTGATGTGGTTTGCAAGCATATAAAGTAAACGCAAAAGTGATACCAACATAAAAATAAGCATTGGATGAAAAAAGTTTTGTTGAAAACTTGGTGAAACTTTCACCGAATCGGTTCAATTGATGAGGCAAGAATCTGTTGACAATTGCTTACTAGTATGCTCTGGTAGAGTTCATAAGTATTACACATTGTTTGAAAACACTGTTGTAAGAGAACATGGCTAACAAAACCCTAACCTAGCTAAAGTTAAACCTCTATGTTAATTTTATAAAAGGCACTTTTGCAAACTTAAATTGTGCAGAATGTTCTATTTATAACACAAAGTCTTTATTAGAATAAATATTTTCTATGGGGTCTTGTTTGCATTAGTTCTAGTGTGTACGCATCGTACGCATAGGTAATGACTAATAAATTGGCAGACAGAAATTCATGACAATGTGGATTTCGTCAGAACTGTGAGTGAGTTCTTTAGAGATCAGTCAAAAATTTGTATATATTCAGAGAACACAAAAATCTAAATTTAAACAAAAACTTTGAGCTCAATATTATGACTGTTATTCTTTTTATTGCAAATTCATCCATATTCATCAAATCAAATCAAGAACGCGTGATTCTTATATTTTTAGAAAAATATAAAAATCCGATACGATTTATCTAAGTTAATTAGTTCTGAGCAATACTTTCCACAACACTACTACACTATCAATATAACTTGATTCTCTAAATATTGATTCTCAAAAACCACAAATTTTTATTGTGATCGCACAAAAATGAACTAGTCAAACAATGATTAACAATTAGATCAGATTGCATATTTAATTGATTTTGTTTAAAGTCTAAAAGTTTTTAGATTCAAGCTACATTAACGGGTCTAAAAAAGCTTCAAAAGAAAGCGTTGATAAATCCCGACACCTTACAAACTATAATCGTACTAAAGAAAAATGTTATCTGGAATTACATGCAATCCAAATAGCTTATATTGAAATTCTTAACAACAATTACTTCAGACGCAATGCTCCTTCGTTCAACTATTAATAAATTTAAGATAGGTCAGTGAAAAATTAACCTTAGCGATTTATAAAATCAGCGGTAGATGGTTATATCAGAAATAACTATTTTGAATCGAGCAAAAGTGTGCTTACTGAGCAGTGCATCTTCTTAGGTCCACGGCCATGGGACAACCTCTAAGGCCTACTGTCATAAAGCAACCGATTCATGTTCTCTATTACACTAATATTGATAACTATAGTATGCGGTAACTTATTTAAAGTTACTACATATGCAGCAACCTAGAAAAGTCTACAAAAAATATTGAACATAAAAATTAATACTAATGAAGAAGAAATATCTTGGAAAAACCTTCAGCCTGATTCAGTTTTATTTGAAATAATTAAACTTGAAAGTGTTTAATCAGTATGTTTATATATATAAAAAAAAGACTTTAAGCAATCTTCAGCAAACAATATCTAAAACACAAAGTGGGTTAAACAATCACTTCCTGTATTAAGTGAAATTTTTTTAAATTAAGTTGATGAGCATTTTTATACTTGTGAATCTGAGAAGGCACTGCACATTAGGTCTAGCCCTAACGCACGTTTCAGACACATTATTCAGTCTCATTGTATGGAATAATATAGTCAATGACTGTGGCACTGTTACAGAAATGCAATCACTGAACTTCATATTTGACATTTCAAGCTACTTTAGTCAGCTGTTATTTTATCGTACTTTAAATATGAGTAACTATTTCATCAACATGATCTCTCAAAGATGAGTGTCTTCGGCTTCTGTGAAACAAACATTTAAACGTCTGAAGACATTCTTAACGAATGGCCAAAAGTGAACTCTCCAGCATCGGCATTGTATTTTATATCCTTCAATATATAGAATGAAATAAAGTTGTTCAAGATATTCAGTATTATTAAAAATTTCAGATTCAAATAATACAACTGGAGTTAGCACACTTGATATAATGTTCAATAGGTAAATATGTTCGACTATATATACCTAGGTATACTTCCAAATACGTGTAATATTTCTTATTTTGTACTTTAAAAATCCTCATAGAGCGCATACGCTTCTGTTGCTTGGCACATTGCGTATTCAAAAATTTTGTCACTACTCATGTCATATTAAATCTCCGAATTCAGTTTCCAGAACAGCAATGGCCAATAAGTTTTCATTAAACAATGGAAACTTAAAATTAGTGCTCGTCTTTATTGCGAGAAATAACTGAACTGAGTTTTCTTTTGTGCTCCATGAAAATGAAATATTTGTGCTTTCCTTTGCTTTCCTGTATGATGGCTCAGATATCGGCGTTTGCCTATGCCGTGATGTTAATTGAAAACTCAACTTAAAGCAATTATCCTTGCGTTCACCGGCCTAGCAATCAATTGAATGTCCTTTGGACTATTGCTCGTTTATTTTTTTTATTTGCGTTTTCTGCATTTTGCGTTTGTTTGGTCAGAACATTGTTGTGATTGCTTTGGAATGACCCGTGCTTTCTCGTTGCTTTCGTTATTGCATTGCTGTTTATAACTAATAGTTCAACATCGCTTGCTACTAGTTGATGACCAAATGCACAGCAATATTAAGCGGAAGTACCAATATTAACCTTAAGTTCACATCCTTTCAACAAATTTGAAGAGGCACTAAAGTATTTTATGTAGTATATATAATAATCTCTAAAGTACTTATTTGTATTTGACAAAAACAAAAAATTAATTTAGTTGTATTTACATAAAATTAATAATTTATTCTGAGCCCTTTATCGGATCACTCAGAGCCACACCAGGTAAGTTATCGAGAAATTGAAAAAAAAAAATGTAAGCCCACTGGTTGATTCCTCATCCCAACAAAGGAAAAATCTAAAGAAAAACTATTTTTTATTCACATATATATAAATGCAAGTTGTTTTCAAAAAAATTGTTTAAAAATAAATCAAAAAATAAAATTGTGATCTACTTATTAATTTGATAACTGGTTAAGCTTTCCGAAAGCTAAACACCATCTTTTTTAGTTAGTAATGGCTCTTAAAATTAAATCTTTACAGTTTAGTTTAAGTTAAATATATTGTGTATGCACAGAATCTTGTGGCGTTGTCAACTGCTATATCTGGGTTAACTTTTTCAATCGAGATTCACTATTAGTGCAACTTCCATTTTCGACCAATAAAAAGTGATTTCATTCGATATACGTATTTTTTAATATATAACTCTCTATTAACACTACTACATAAATATTAGATTACTCTAAAAATCTTCGATTGGGCAACAAAATTTGACAGATCGCAAGTAAAACTAGATTGAAGCAAGACATATTAACTGAATACACCATTAAAGAGCGCTGAGAGCATATGCTTGATTTGCACACACTTTTTATCGACTTTTAACAAACATTTAACAAAGTATCATATAATATAAACACATAAGCAACGCTTCAAGATATCAAATCAAATGTGTTTTAGAAACACTCGTTAAATATCTTGTCATATGTTATACTGAGAAACAAAGAAAGATGGATGCTATACAAAACTCCACACAATATCATGCTGCACTGCGCTATAACCAATATGGCCAGAACTGGATCTGTCTTCAATTGCTTCTACTATTTACTGACTGTATTGTATAGGCCATTCTTTTACAAATCGGATACCTTTTTGACCTCATCAAAAAGGTCAAATCGGTAATAATGAGGTAATTTTTTGCCACAATTCATCAGATTTGAAAAGACTGAGAATTAAAGACATTAAAATTACCATCCAATATAAACGAAGTATGAAAAAGCTCTTTGGTCAATATGGTATATATATATATATATATATATTATTGACCATATATATATATATAAACAAAAGAAAAAACAAAACAGTTGGTTTGAGAACTATGTTACTTAAAACTAAATTATAAAACCATCATAAGGCAATGTGACTATAGACTCTATATAATGATATAACTATATCATAAGACTCACTATAGAATAGTGAGTATGAATACTAGGCATGAATACTAGGCAATACTGTGGAAGGCAAAGTTTCGAACACTGAAAAAGAATAGACCATGTTAAATATTTGGACTCATAATTCGACAAGTATTTAATATAGAAGAAGATAAAATGCTTGGACTCTACTCAATGAATACACAGTAAAATTTGTAAAAACTCAACTACTGAAATACGCGGAAAGTGTTACGTGGACAAACGTAAGAAGAATGCAAAATTCGTTTTTAAAATACATCTCTTCAAGTATAATACACAAAGAAAAATCGAGAACTATTTGAATATATATAAGAAGTGCAACATCTAATATACATAAGGAACTGGTTAAATACTAAACAGATAGAGAGAGATGAAAGAACTCAATGTTTAGCCAAGCATTATTGTTATTAGATAATGAAAATGTGTAGTACATATTTCATATTATTATAAAAATTATTTATTATTTTTAAACCAATTAGTACTTCAATTGAAAATCGCTATATTAATTTATATTATTATATTATGTACAGCTTTATTTAAATTTGTAAATTCAGTAGCAATTAATCAATAGAATAGTGTATATAATATTGGGATATATGCATTTAGAACGATTATTTACCTATTATCGTCAGTCAAACAATCTGATTTACCTAAAAAATAATTAGTTTTGGAAATAAAACTTCTTCATCGTAACTAATCATACTATCATAATGTGGTTCCATTTCTAGGGGCACATTTTGATGTTTCCATTTCAAATAGTTAAGCTGCAATAAAGTGATATGGGAAGCCATATTTTAAAAGAATTTGGAACTAGACATATCATGTAAACAAATTAGAGTGTTGACAATAAACATAGGTGCATACTTCTGTCATTAAAAATCAAACGTGGCTTAAATAATGTAGTTGCTGCAGAAATAATGTATTTATATAATATAATGTATCTTATATGTAATTACTGGCATGTCTTTTTTATCATATAATAACCCTACGGTTTCTAATTTTTTTCTATTTTTATGCGATGTAACAGTATTGATTCCCTACTTGTCAACCAATACAAACAACAAAACTATATATTAAACTAAATCTTTTCTCAACTACATCAATGATACTGGTTTGCCTTATATAATTTTTTAGAGTGGAAAGTCACTTTTTGCAAATAAAAGTGCTGCGAAGCACTTATATTCATTTGTAGTATCGTGAACATATCGAATGACTTTTAAATTTGTGCACCAGTAAAAGCAGATGCTTTGTTTATACCATATATTTGCATCTTGATTTTCTATTTATCACTCATCCATTTCGTGTAGATATATACAGATAATACTATAAAATTTTTTAAGCTTATTTTGATGAGGACCACTCTACCTTATATTATCCCATAAGGTTAATATAAGATAACAGGAAGTTTATATTAAACTAAATTTTAATTCGACTACATCAATGACTACAGTTTACTTTATATTACTTTTTAGAAACAAAATGCCGTAATGTAGCACTTAGAATAGTTTGCAGTACATTGCATCTGGATTTTCTATTCATCACTCATCCATTTCCTGTAGATATATACAAATAATACTATAAAATTTTTTAAACTTATTTTGATGAGGACCACTCTACCTTATATTATCCCATAAGGTTAATATAAGATAACAGGAAGTTTATATTAAACTAAATTTTAATTCGACTACATCAATGACTACAGTTTACTTTATATTACTTTTTAGAAACAAAATGCCGTAATGTAGCACTTAGAATAGTTTGCAGTACATTGCATCTGGATTTTCTATTCATCACTCATCCATTTTGTGTAGATATATACAAATAATACTATATAATTTTTTAAGCTTATTTTGATGAGGACCACTCTACCTTATATTATCCCATAAGGTTAATATAAGATAACAGTAAGTTTATATTAAACTAAATTTTAATTCGACTACATCAATGACTACAGTTTACTTTATATTACTTTTTAGAAGCAAAATGCCGTAATGTAGCACTTAGAATAGTTTGCAGTACATTCAACATATCAAATGACTGTGAACCTTAAGCACCAACAAATGCAGATGGACAATGGTTCGAAGTTTGATGAAAATAAATTCTAGATGGAGACTTCAATTAATTTGATATCAACGAAATATTCAGCCTTTTTCAAACTGTATTAGCAATGGCGTGTTCTAGATTTGATGGTGGGGATCTTTTAATAAACAGTTTTTTTAATTAAACTTTGTCTCTTTAAATAATAAATATTGAATAAAGCGACTTTTAATATATAGTAGAATAAGATTATTTAATTTTATTTAAATATTCACGTAATAGCTTTCAGTCTATATTTTTTCGGGCAGATTTTCGGTTTGCGTGTACCACGTATAAGCATGTAGGATCTATGTGCAGTCATCTTGCTTGAACTGTGAATATATAGTCCGACTTGTTTATATTAATATGTATAGATGATATAATTTAATATATTAAGAACTTATCCCTTCCTGTCTTATGAAAGTTTTACGTCCAAATTAAAATGTAAGAAAGTTTTGGATTGAATATCTGATATACTTTTTTATTTAAAAAAATTGGGACTGAAAGATAATTGTTTGATTGGAATTGTATGTGTACCACAAAATATTGCCTTATGAAATGTCAAGCCATACAAAAATTGTTTTCCTATATCCAGATAAATAATATATATTTTTCACGTTCCATAATTTTCTGTTAGATCTAAAATATTATTTTGAATAATATTATAGTGAGAAGAAACTAATCAATAAGCTATAGGAATTATAATAAATTCTTTTAAAGCTCTAATGTAGTTAATAGAAATATTTAATGTTCTTAACGAATACAAAATACAGAGAAAAGGTTTGTTATCATTTTCAATTAAATATATAAGTTATCTTATAAGTTGAAGGTTGTGATAAAGTGGGTTATAAATAATATTAATTTATTTCATTTAAAATAATAAAAATTATAAAAAATATGTAAAATAAGCTTAATAAATTAATTGAATAAAGAAATAATATTTTTTTAGTTTTTGAAAATTTTTATTTGACGTGCTAATCTTAGAGTTAAATTATTTCCTTTTTATTAGAAATAATAGAAATTTACTGTAAGTATTTAAAGGAGTCAGTAATTGCTTTCAGTTGTTTCATGAATTGGATTAGTTAATATATCAGTTAATAATGAAAAAAGTTGTGATTCCTTTTTTCTATTCTTCTTATTAGAAGGAGAATTAATGAGTATTTAGAATGTATATATTTACTGAACTAAGCAGTGATGCTAAATTGTTCTTAAGCAACTAAAATTTGTTCTGTTGGAGCATTCATGTCAAAAGAATGCACCTATTGTTGCTAGTTCCTACAAATAAAAATTGACACGCTATCAGCGTGACAGACGTAATATAATAATCTTCACAGGCTACCGTGTGAGGCTGATAAGCGGTGGTTTTTTTTTACCGGTCGTCCTTTGTGAGTTGTGGCAATATAAACTGCCATATGGCATATGTGGTAATACATTTATTTCACCAAATTTATGAGGCAAGTTGATATATAACAAAACACATATACCAGCTTGCTAATTTTACTGAATTAAGCAGAGATAGTGTAAGCTCAGGTAATGCATACAGTTCCCACGAGTGCCTTAAGCCTTAAATTCCCAAGATCTATTGGATATCAAGTTGTGGAAATAAGGCGCGTTTTATTTTTTAGCATAAGCGTTATGCTAAGTTTTTGATATAAAAGCTTTTAATTTTTTAATAAAAATAATTTATTCAAAATCAGAATTCTTACAAGTGTTTCTTTTGGTTAAAGTGCTAAATTTTCAACTGACAAAAAACAAAAAAAAGGACCTAGACTGCTTTTGTCGAGCTAAGTTGTTTAAAGTGCCAAATTAGCAAATCTGTGTCAGACTAGATACATATCATATTAAATTTAAAAATCGGCAATTAGACCTTTAACACAAATGTGATGTCTATCGTATACTACAGCTGTGAAATATAGAAGCACTCCAGACATATAGAGCGAAAGAATTCTCAAAATATGGTTCCCAGATTGAATATCAAATGAACGCCTGCTGAAAGCAGCACAAGTTGAGAATAAAATGAGAAGAGGAAGTGGATAGACCATACGCTTAGACAATCGAGAGATTAAAAGTTGGTATGGAATCCACAAAGTAGCAGAAGTGGTGATGCACCAGTGAAAACTCGGAGAAGAAGACCTGGCTGAAACACAATTTACATGGAGCAAAATCTACAGAGAAGCACCAAACAGAGTCAGATTTAGAAAAATCATTGAGGTCCTATGCTCCGCTGGGCGAAGTGGACAATAGCAGTAGAAGTTAAGTTAAAAAAGAATTATTACTTATAAAAGTGCAGAATATGTTAATCAAAGATGAAAAAATGATCTGGTTGAAAATATTAGAGGAATCATTATTTTGACAAAAGCCCTAAAATTGTATATAAGTGCCCTAGATATACAAAATCAAAATAAGAAAAATATGTTATATATATTATTTAAGGTATTTTGTTTTGTATTTTGAAAAGTTGATTAATGTGAGGTAAATTAATCAAAACAAATACTTATATATTGTTAAGAATTTATTATAAATGTATATAACTTAAACACAAAATATTATACAAATATATTAAAATTAATATTCAAATTGTAGTATTTAAATAATTATTAATTTTCGCAATAATATTAGATCGGATCATTTGGCTTGAGGTTGGCTGCCAAGTTATCACTAACCTAATAGCGTCCCAAGACCATCAGCCTTCTGCTTGCTTGTCCTGGATATTGGCACAATATATACATCGCTGTCTTCTTTTTATTGAGATGTAGTTTGTAAGTGTCTTTCTCAATCAAAGCTATCCGCAGATAGCTAAGCACTTTTGTCGCTTCACTGGTCATCGGTTTTAGCATCATGAGTTTAGCCTGTCTGTAAGTGCTTATGTCTCTTCATCTGCTAAGATGAATTAAAGCTATCTACTTATGGACATAGCTCGCAGTTATGTTGTAGCCCAATGGTATTCTTGGCTTTGGGCCGCAAAAGTTGTGGCTTGATCCATGATTTACAAGTTCATCTGCCTTTATGTTTTGCTCATGTGGGTGTCCGTTAACCCACATGACTTTTACCTTACTTCCATGAGGACATTCCATGAGTTGCGTGATAAATTCATGTACAATCTTTATCTAATACAGCTGACATTCCAATAGGTGATTCAGAGCAAGTGTAACCGCCATAAGTTCCACTTGATAGACGGAAACATGTTTTCCTAGAGGTAGAGTGCACGTTACATTTAGCTCTTTCGAGTAAACTCCAACTCCAACTCCGACTCCAACTCTGCAATCGATCAAAGAGACATCGGTAAAGACGCAGATGTCATTTTTTCACATTTCTCATATAGAAGGTGGTCTACTATCAGCGTTCTATAGGACACTTATGCTCCATACCATACCTTTTAATCTTATTAGTATGACGGGTGTTTACTTATTCTGTTTGAATACTTAATTAAAATTTAATTTAAAAATTTGGTGCACTTTTATTCACTTTAACTAAGCAATATGTATTTTTTTTAATAAATTTTTTATCAATTGAATAAACTGCTATCCTTTCGTCTTTATCCCTTTCAGTCTTTGCACATAATTTTGATATGAAATGTTTGTTGCTTATACGTTCATTTTTTCCTTGAACCCCTGAACAAAACTGCGAAAATTTGGCAACTAAATTCTTCGCAGGAACAAGCTTTTTAAATAGTTTTTATTTTTGAAAATTTCGTTAGAGTTAAATGAGATTTTTCTCTCTTTATTTTCATGAAAATGAAATAGTTTCTTTAGAAACTTCTATTTATGTATTTAGCAGAAGTGCTTTGTCGCGGCTAATTTTGGCAATTTTATACTTTTTTCAACACCTCTTTCATTACGCACCCACACCAATAAAGACCGACTACCCGACTGGCTCGTACTACCCGTAAAAATATATTGGTAAGGAGCTCTCATAGTCCTTTTCTTAACACAAGCTGTAACGCGGCAACGTGAATGGGCGCAGCGATGGAGATGGCGATGACGATGGCGAAGGCGAAGGCGAAGGAAAAGTTTGTTGCTAAACATATTAAAAATGTTCCATGGCAAACTTTTGAAATAATAATTATAGTTGATATTAAAGTTAGTAATTTTTAAATTTTTTATATTAAACTGAGGCCATCCTGGAAACGTTGTGCTACATTTTCTGCTGCAAAATAAATTTCGTCTAATTTGTGTTTAATTTTATTATTTGACTTGTAGGCAGGAGTATGGAGGAGTAAGGAGTAGTAGGGAGGAAATTCCAAAATCATAGCTTTTTAACTGTTTTTAAATGATTTAAAGTCAAATATATAAAATGCTTCCCTATTTTATTTTATGTTCTTCGTGTACAAAATCAATAAAACCATCGTCACATATTTATTTACTATTTGATTAAGTTTTCAATACTTGAAGCTGCTCAATAAATTTCATTTTTTTCCTCTGAAAATTTGGCAATAGCAGTAAATAAGAGGTAAGAAAGTAATACATTACAGAGCGAGTATGGTGTATGCCGCAGAAGAGGATTGTGTAAAGGAAGTGTACACTCTTCTCTATATATTTATATACCCATATATATATATATGTATATATACATACGTACACCGTTTTGTGATTAGGTAAACCTTCCGGTAGCTGAGCATATAAAAAGCATTCGTGGCTTGTTATATTTTACATTACAGCGCTTGATATATCAAAGCATATTTGGTAGTAAAGTAAAGGAAATATGCGTGGCATAAATAGCTTTGACTATCAGTTTAAGTTGCAACGTAGTTGATACCGTCTAAGGCAGAAATAAAAAGTTGTTTGTACTTGGTTGCGACATTTTCCTTATGTGCATTATAGCATTTTCGCTATCGGCACAACAGACACACTACTTAAGTTCTAGCACATTTTAAAATTGCTCTGATGTCATGTGCACTTTGTGAAGAAATAAATATTGGCGAACCATTACGTTTTTTGCCTCCGCCATACCGAATCGATTGGATAAAAATGTATGCATTCTTTGGAAAATAAACTATCAGAAACAGAAAAGTAAACATTCCTTCTCTGTCGAATATTGAACCAGATAATGCGCACAATTATCTTACAATGGAATTTAAACTTGATACTGATAAGTATGAAATGCTTACACATTTCATGAATGTATTATATGAATGCCCGCAACAACTTTTCGTTTCACTTTGCTGACCCTGTATCTTGTGTGTTTCAGTTTTCTAGTTCAGAGCAGAATACCTACCCTAAATTGCAATTTAAGTTGATTCTTACCTGGAAGTGGTAAATAACTTTCAGCAGTTAAAGTGTGCTTCAGGAAAAAATTATATTTTCGATTAAAAATCAGTACAAAATTAGACATGGAGCAATACAAAAAGGAGGACGTGTTTACATAGCTCTTACAGAAATATATATGAAGCGTATAATATAACACTTCACACTAGATGTATAAATAAATAATAACATTTCGGTGGGATACATACATACATATCTTAGGGTGACCATAAAATGTACGGGACCTAACCTGTGCAGTCCTAACTTAAGAATTGTGGTGTTTGTGGGCAACTGAATACATTTCACGAATTTAAGAATCTGAAATATGATCACACAACACAAAATTACCATCCCCAAAAGGCTCGCACCATTAAGCAGTTGCCCATTTTTCCGCGAGTATAGTTAGGGCGGCTTTGTATGGAATTAAAGAAATAAGTTCGGATTTTGGTTCCCAGACGCTAAAATTTTTTACGTAGACACGTAAAAACTAGTAAATGAAAGTTACATTTTTTTACTTTAATAATTGGTGCTTTATTAAGACAAAACATTATTTTAAACAAATAATAATAATTGAATAAAATCAGTTTATGGTTAGGTTTCTTATGACAATCCTTATGACAAAACTTCAATATAATATATAACTTCCATATAATACATCAATATAATACATAATATAAAACTTATCAATATAATATATTAACACGCATGCTAAAAGCAACATAGTATATAAAAAATGAAGATATGATATAATGTATGATATACCCACATATCAGAATATAGGAGTATACAATCAGATTTCCATAAATCGAATTTCTATAACTCACATTTTTTATAACTCAAACTAAAAAGATGCTCAAATTTCTCTATAACTCGAATAAAAATATTGTCACGTGCCAATAGGTATATAGGAAAGTGTATTCTATAAGTCGAATTTTTATTTTAAATAGGAATCCATTTTAGTGTTAGGGATAGTCCCTTTTTCAAACTAAATGTTTAATTTTTTCATTCTTTTGTTGCTTCTATACAAATGGATAGAATTGAAAATTCTTCCGACGAATATGACCTCTAAATTGCAACCGCTTGATCAGGAAGTAATTCAAAATTTAAGGTGTAACTATCGCAACTAAATCGTAAAAGAAGCACTAAGACGTATAGAAGCAAACAAAAAACATGGATTGCATAAATCAGGTCAAAAAACCTTGAGATATTGATGTAAGTAGTCAAATGATATCGCACTGCTTTAAAAAGAGCTGAATTTGATCAATTTTCTATATGTGACGAACAGGACGACTTTCCTTTAGTGTTGTTAAATAGCATTGATGAAGGCCGTGAATTGATGGAACAGTATTATAAAACGTGGTTTAAAGTAAATAAATAAAGTAAATAACTTCCAGTCTCACTCTTAATGATTATATCGAGCTTAACAATGAAATTTGCGTTCCTCAAGCGTTCCTACAGATGACAATATTATTTAGCATTATAGCTCTGAATTAGTGAATCCGATTTTAAGTAGAACGGAATGTGGTGATGAAGGTTCTGTGTATGAAATTGTTCATAAGCCTTTCACGAATAAAGTAGAGGATTCATTTCAAATTATGAATTTTCATTTTCAAACGAATGATACCCCAACTGATGATCACTATAAGGCTTGAAATAAATTGAAAGCTCTTTTTACTGAAAATAAAAAAAAAAATTAAATTCCAAACCCTAATTTCTGAATATTTTACTTCACTATAACTTCTGTGTTGTATGTAATTTTTTAATAATTAAATAAATCTCTTAAGATGTAATTCTAATTTTTTTCAAATTTAAAAAAAATTGAAATCTTCAAAAAAATCAATCCTTAATCGCCTAAGAATGATCTAGTTTTATTTTTAGTGCTAAGAGTCAGTGTCATAGAGATGATAACTATTGTAAATTTTTTAATGAAAACGTCAGCTGACATTAGTTTCAGTTATGAACTTTAATGTCAAGCCAGTTATATACATATATTATACATATATATATACATATATTATATATATTATATACATACATATATATAGTTTTGTTAATTTTATCAATATTTTATTATTTTATTTTATTATATAAAAATAAAGTATGTAGTACATTATAAAATAGTCTATAAGTCGTTGCCTGTGTCACTGATTTGGTTTTTCGTAATTCCCACGTTCTCACTCTAGCTCTGCTTGACATCTCTTTCAAGTGTTACTTTACTAAATACCACAGCCTTCTTTATGAAGACCAAGCCTTCTTTTTTAAGGCTTATCACATGTTTGTAAAGTAAAATGTTTGTCTTTATGTTTTATTCTCAGTCCTACAAAGTTTTTAAAATACGAAATTTAGAGGTGCATGTTATGTTTTTCTCTTTTATTAATATGATTTCCGTAGGTTTCAAAGATCATTTAAAAATCTTGTTAGCTGTGGTTTTGAAAAGTTCTGAAAACTCAAAGTTCTAATTTTTTTTGGGTAAAACATCTTTTTCGTTAAGCATAAATTTTATTCTATTTAGAGTAACTATTGGTTATCTATCTAAGCTCTGACAGCAGGTTAATTTTTGGAATCTGAAAGGACCTGCTTTGGGGAGTAACCAGAGAATTTACAAAGCGTTACAGATATTAGAATTTAGAGCTTTCTAACAATCACAATCTTACTACAATCAAGCCCTTCGACGAGGTAGTACAAAGTTACCTTTAAATCTTGAATTCCGTCCTTCAAAAACTAATTTTCTTTGAGCTGAAAGTTATAATCACATTGGAGGACAATAAACATTTTTTTTTCAATTATCATTAAGATAACTGTCGGTAGTACATTTGCAGCTTTCAACACGCTATCTCTTCATTTTAATGACTATTGCGGTCTTAGTCTTTAACCATTAAACCGATGCGGAACAATCGCCAAAAGCGCTTGAACTGAAGATCATTATAACTTTATTATCCAAAGGCATTTTAAATAAATTTCAGTTTACAGATTTTAACAAATTATTATTCACATATTTAAGACAGTTTTATATTTAAGACATTAATAAAATTATTTAATAAATAAATAAAAAGTTAAAATAAATAATTCGCCTAACCAAGATAAAATTTGGTTATCCCAGCCCAGCTGGGAGAAGTACCAAATCCAGTACATCAATTATTTGAAATACATGTATTAGGAGAACTCCTGTATGCATGTTATATATATTATGAAATTCTAGTAGTTTTATTTAATTTTATACATTTTTGTTGTTGTTACTTTCATCACTACAGTAACAAAAAAAGTAGGTATCTGAATAGTTAACTTTAATTTGTTTACATATCGGATGGGACTAATTTCATCAGCTGTTTGCTTAAGCAAGAGCCGCTGTGCAGAAATATTTACATTCGAAAACACACATTTATTACTATGGAATAGGCAAAGAAAGCAGATAACAAAAAAAAACCTATATTTGCGAAAGACCTGGACTATAAAAAAGAGCGCCTTTTACGAGAGCACAACATCACAAGCGAATAACGGCATAAATAAACGATCATTACAAAAATAACGCATAGCACGAATACATACTAACGAATACATACATACTACTAATATTATGGCAATTCATCCAAGTCTACAAACATAAAATGTACCTTTCTGGCAGTTTTATACGCCAATATTTATTTTTGCACTCTAAGCGTTGTTTTCAAGTAGCTTGCGTGCAAGCCCTTCATATGCAATGAAACTGGTCTTCTAATAATTTAGGTAATCTATATCTTCCAAAATTCGAGTAATTTAGTTGCTGGAACTTTTTGTGCTCTAAATGAGCAGCCCGATTAGCTAAGCCACCAAAACCTCGTATCCCCTAAGAATGCTATATCACTAACTTATTCCTCTCGTAACTTACATTAGAATAAAAAAGTTCTAATTGAAATATTTAAGTCGAGACTTTTCTTTATTTACACAACTATGTATTTTTTATAGATATTAGTAATACCTACCATCTATTCATTACTTTTAATAAACAGGACTGATCTGCAAATAAAAAAGATTTTTTGTTTATTTTAATTAAACAAATTCGGCGAATATACTATAGCCGAATAAAAATATATTTAAATATAAGTGATACGACTAGTTCAAATTAAATTGTGTAAATTAATTCAAATACAACTGTTGCTAATAATCATTTTTCTTCTTCTGTTTTTGGAGAAATGATGCAAAGAAACTCCGGTTCGTTTACTCCATCGAATTTGCCATCAACAACGAACTGTGAGAGCACATGAAAATAAAAATTTAAAAAAATTTTTCGTTTTGGTGCAGTCCTTTATTTTTGTGACATTTTGTCATACCTCAATATATTCCGTTTCAGGATCAAATTCCATGTCCAATGTGGGAACATATTCGGAAACTAGTCTCTCCGATAAGATGGACTTAAGTAATTTACGCGGTTTATGATGTTTCATTTTCCTGCGATATAAATAGAGTATATATTGGAGTGATATCTCTTCGGAACTCATGCTTCTTAAAATTTAAGATGGACTTGCGTACGACTGATAAATTAAATTAACTATTACTTATTAATTTCGCGTTTATTAATGTGCAGTTTGTAGAATTTATGCTCACCAATCGATCACAATATCTGTTTGGAGCATTCTAATGTAAACATTCGACTTTGCTCAGGGTTGTTATTTTTTTTAGCGCTTAAATTTTACATTTTTGGCACAAAAAGTTTTTGATTCCAGGAAAATAAATAAGTTCACTACTTATGGTTTCGTTGTAAATAACTATCTATATATGTCCTTAAATTAAGCGATTTATCTAATAAATAAACAATTTTATCTAAATAATTTTTTTATTATTAAATATCTTTATGTGAGTGTTAATTGCTGTGTATACTCGACAAGTTTTGGCAATATTTTGCTTCAAGTGTAGATTCATATTAGGTCTGTTCCACCAGTTACTCGTAGTAAGACTCGAGTAAAACATACGTAAAGTACAAATTAAAAGCGTTACACAAAAAGAATGGGAGATTACACTCTCTACGCTCCTTTCATGGAACAGCTTTGTGTAAAGTCTAATGAAAACAGCTGTTTTTTGAAAAACAAGACAGAAATAGAAGTTGAAACAAAAAAGCATGAAATAAATTTTAAAAAACAGCAAATTTTATAATAATAAGTGCGTTAGTAATAAGTAATAATAATAAAGTGAGTTAAAATTCTGTTTTCAGTTAGAGTTAGAATGAGTTAGAATTCATAAAATTTTATTTTATGTTATTATTACAGACATAGTGGAGAGATCACGTTTCAGCAAACATGATCCGCTCAATGAGCTGGATCATCTTTCTTCTTGAGGGAAGAAGTATTAAATGTAAATTTTTATTTAGTATTTACTTTAAAACTTAAATTAAATCTATAGTAAATAAATGAAAATTGCAGATTTTATTAGAATCATCGAGCGAAACTGACTCTTCCATTCCCTTTTTAAGTACTCAAGTGTATTAAGCTCAAGGGACGAAATGCATCAGCATGGATATAGTGGATATTTTGCTAATAGTGCAAAAGTGGAAGCTTCGAAAAAAATTAATTGAATAATAAATGATCAAACAACAGTTTTTCAATAATAATAAAACGTAAATAATTAAAGTAATAATTTTAATTATATTAATATTTAAAATATTACTTTAAACAAAGAAAAAAATAGTAATCACATAGAAAGTGGACCAGATCAATTGCTGTTTCACCCCATTGTTTTTGTTTTGCATGTAAAATTGAGCGGATCATGTTTGCTGAAACGCAGCTATTGTTGTGCCATGTTTACAACTTCTCTGCAAAAAATTGTATTTACATATTTGGTCTAATCCACGAACTACTTGTAGTAACTTTCAGTAACACTGTGTATACGCAGGTGCGTTCCAACAGTCTATTTTCGACTAAACAATAACATCTGAGAGAGCGTAACATCCCTGTCGAAATTTGAAAATTGTAAACAAACTTTAAGTGGCCTTTAGACATCAACGCGCGTTGACAAACACACGAAGTCTTCTCTCTCCATTACACATTAAATTTACCAACAATTTTTAAAACACACCCCCAAAAAATAATACAAACATTTTTCACTCATTAGTATGAAAGCAATCGCTGAAGTGTAAACAGTAAGTACCTATGCGTATTTTTTAAGAAAAATAATTTTTTTTTATTTGAAGTTCAAAATAAAATTGAAGTTTACCTTTAAATTTAAATACTAAATCAAAAATTCATATTTCTTCGGTTAAATAGTAAAAAATATAAACCAGTCATTTGAGATTTTAGTCAATATTTCTACCTGTAAAATTTTATAAATAATAAATTTTTCGCAGGTAAACAATTCAAATAACATTTAAAATATAATATTCTTTGTAATTTAATGTTTGGTTATTTATATATTTTTAGTAACCCAAGGTTATTAATATTTTAATTCTTCTTAATAAAATGTTTTGGAAATTAAAAAATTTTACCTAGGTAGAAAATACAAATATTTAAAATAAAATTCATTCATATTTGCAAAGCATCGCATTCTAGCGACAAATCATGCGTGCATTTAAACGATGTTTACGCTTCCATTTCTCAAAATAAATAAAATTTTGCATGCCGACCAAATCCGACTGTATATGCAAAAACACGAGCGTGTTTGAAGAAATATCAAAATTTTTTGATTTTCGTCAACACATTTCTTAAAATTTCAAATGTTACTATTACACAAACAAATTTCGCATTTCACAAAGAAGGAGAAAAGTAGGAGAAAAAAATTCTCATGTGAGAGTGATTTTTTAGTATATTTGTTGTTTTATCTGCGGCGTGTTTAAAAAATTTTTAAAAAATTGTTTGTGTAATGGCAAGCGCGCGTTGACAACGAGCGTTGATGTCTAAAGGGCCCTTTACTCGTACATTTCATTTCAAGTAGAATTTGTGTTGTTGTGTGCATCAGCTGTTTTGGTTTGAATTAAAATTTTTATGTTGTTTATTTGCGCGGCACTAGTGTTCGCTCCAGACTTTACACAAAGCTGTTCCATGAAAATCTGTGTTAAGAGCGAAATTTGGTACTTTATTTGTGTTACGTTCTCAGTTTGTACTTTACTTGTGGTTTACTTGAGTTTTACTACAAGTGGCTTGTGAAACAGATCTGTTGTAAGCCGTAATTATTTAATGCATTATATAAGAAATTATGAATTTGTGAATGATATATCGCAGCGGTTTGTTGCTGAAGTGGAGAATTTTATAACTGAAGAATTAAAAGATGCGGCTTTGAAAGATGCGGAAATGACTTTTAAGTACCTTGTTGTCATATTTCGAAACAACATCTGGTATGTGATTTTTTAAACACTCTCGTTTTCTTCTTTTTTTATACTATATACCATAATATATACTAACTACATTCTTATAGTGAACATAGAAAAATTTATTCAGAAGATAATGTTATATTCATTTTCTTTAAACTTATTAATTAAAAAAAGTGAAATAATTTATTTTTCATTATGTTTAATTTAAACGTTGATTAATGGTGTCAAATATTTAAGTTATTATTTTAAATTATGGAACATATATCATTTTCTAGAAGAGGATTTTGATTATTGATTGGAATGAGTAAAATTTCAAATTTTAAATATTGTTATTTATTGAATATTATGGATATTATTCTTATTTTCTAGAATGAGAATTAGTTTATTTAAGTATAACCAGAATTGTTATAACATTTTTGATTGAATAAGATTGAATTAAATAAGATAATTACTTATAACTCTTGTTTTTTAATATATTTTAAAATATTTTTTAATATATTATTATAGAAAGAAGTATATATTAAGAGACATAAAAATTAAATCTAAATTTTAGCAACAAATAACATGTCTCAGTATTAAAAGTGCATAAAAAGATAAATAAAAAATCAAAAATTAATTTATTTTATAATTAATACTCTCCCACAACTTTATATAATATAATGTGCAAAATAAAGTAATACAACATAATTAAACTACAAGTACAAAAATTGAATTAATACTTAAATAAAATTAAGAATTAAAGTTATAATATTTTGTAATAATTATTAAACTTAAATCTAAAATTGTCATATAAAAAATAATAGAAAATTATGCGATTTCAAGAATAAAGTCAATAGTATTTTAGAGTGCTTATAAGGTAAACTATCCTACATAATGTATGATAACTTCACAGTTATTCAACCGATTTGCTTGAATTTTGATATATAAACATACATAAATACATATGTAAACATAAATACATATATAAACATACATACATATTACATATATTTATAATGTAATATGACGTTATATTATTAATTATTGAATTTTTTGTTAAAATATATGAGGTTTATTGAAGGTCATATTTTGCATAATTTTTTCGTGACTTATGAGAACCCAAAAAGAAATAGAGTTCGAAAACCAAATTTTTGTTTTTTTTTTTTTGTTAATCAAACCTTTGGCTATTGGTAGGAAATATATAAAAATGATTATAATTATTATAAGCATAATCCAATGGCTTTAAAACGAAATTCTCCAAACATTGTGAAAAGTTAAATGTCGATATTTACCAAGTCTTCAAAATCTCAACAGTTGCTAAGAAAACTTAAGGACAAACGTAAGATCATTCGTAACGATTTTACTAAAAACCTATCAGGTCTTAGTATCGCATGCCTACTCTAAATATATATGATACCATCAAAGGCAGCAGGTTGGTTCACATTTACCTGAATGAAAGAGTCGTGCATTTCGGGTTTGCCCGTACGCTTGTATGTGAACAACAAGCGTGGTACTACAACGGATCATTATTTGGGCCTTGGGCACAAGGTCGACACTTTAACCTAACCTAACCTATCAAACGCAAAATACTCATTCATTTTCTTGTTCTAGTTAAAATGTGAACAAATACTGTTATGTACATACTTTTAAATTGTTTATAAAAACTAAGAGTTTTTGATGAAGAGCGTCCGGGTCATCCAAGAGACACGAATTGTATTGGATGATCCAAAAATTAAATCACGTGAGATAGCAGAGATGACAAACTTACCATTTAGATGTGTATCGAATACTTTTCATGAATGTTTGGGTATGAAAAAGTTTTTGACAAGATGGGTGCCGCGTTTGCTCACCAAAAACCAAAGATCAAAAACGACAACGACTTCGTCTTTCAAAACATTGTTTGGAAATTTTTATGAACAATCTAGCTGACTGTGAGGGAGTAAGGTAACATGGATCCATTACTTCATACATCTGGGAAAACAACACAACAAGGCAGAGAATGGGTAAAGCGCGTGGATAGTGTTCCAAAACGAGCAAGAACTCAACAACCGACTAGAAAAGTTTTGGCTTCCGTATTTCAGGATTCAACTGGAATAATTTTCATAGACTATTTGGAAACAAGAAAAACGATAACAATAGACAACTATTGCATTTTATTGGATCCATTGAAAGAGGATCAATTGAATCAAGAAAAAACGACCATATTTGTCAAAGAAAAAAATATTGTTTCTCTGGGATAACGCAACTCGTTTACACGCCAATGACAACCAATGCAAAATTAAATGAATGACAGTGCGAATTACTTGCTCATCCACGGTATTCTCCACATTTGGCTCCCAGTGACTATTAGTTAGTTCCAAAGTTGAAAAAATGGCTCTACGAAAAAAGTGGAATGGGAAACTGAGTTGTATTTTGGAGAGCTTAATATTATTATTTATTTATTATTATTTAAAATTTATCCAAATATTGAAAGACCGTGGGACTTGGTGTTTCAAGTGACTGTTACCTGTTTCCAAAGTTGAAAAGATAGCTCCATGGAAAGAGATTTGCATCACATGATGAAGTGAAAGAGAAAATTGAGCCACGTTTTGGAGGGCTTGATAAATTGTATTACTTAAAAGGTATCGAAATCGTTGGAGAGGATGTGTCAAGCTAAAATGGGACTATATTGGATCGTAAATGATAATTTGAAAAAAATGCGTTTTTATTACTTAGACCGGGTTTTTATCAATCCACCTTGTATGGGAAATATTAAATAAACTATACATATTCACAATTGCTTTTACTAACTGTGGGTAAAGAACATTCGAGTGCTTCTGACAAAGCTTCAGCACACTTATATTAACACATCATAAACTCTACCGACGAGGAATGATGAAAATTTAACAGAAAGTCATATTTGTCTAGACTTTAGAGAAAACCTATAGAGAAAATTTATAGAGACGCACTACTCGCATCGACAATGTGGATAATGCTATGTGTTCTGTTAAATCATTATAAGTTATTATAATGTCATTATAAAAGTTATTGTTACTGACTTATTAATACTCTTAAGCTGTAGTGAATTTAGCGATTCGATTTTATTTTAAATTTAAAATATTTAAACATTTTTTAATCTGTATATAGATATTATTTAATCGACGTGGTCTGTTTACAAAATTAATTATTTTTGTACCTTTATGTATATTATTTTATATAATGTTAATTACAGTTTTGAGGTTAACATGTGTACATAAAATGGATGAAATGGAAAAAATGGAAAAAAGTCGCGCATATCGACGTATAATTATTTGTAAATAGATAGAGAGATATACGATTATATTGTAAATATTGTAAATATAGTAGATATGTATATCAAATATATGTACACCATATGTATGTATGTATATGATAAAAAAGTTAATAGAATTAAAATCCGTACATACACGTAAAATGGATCACGTACATCTATAAAATTAAAATTTTTATTTTAATTACTGTTAAAAAATTTCAGTTAAATTGACAAAACTACAGCGTTTTATGCATTTTATGCAGCTATAAAACATTGTAATGACACAAGAACATTGAATATAAAAAATCGTTTTTTGTGTCAGTTAAATCAGTTATGTTTCAATATTCCCAGAACTTATGTTTTTTCGTAAGGGGTTAAAGCGCTGTGCTCGAGCTCGTAGTCGCACTTGTAATTTGTAACGTTGACATCAGCAACATCGAATCGAAATTAAATACGCATCAATATGTTTTCTCCTTGCCCTCGATGTTTTACCACCCCATTTTTTAACGATAAGTATTAACATGGAGTTGACAAGCAACAACAACTGTTTTTGATTTTCTGATGGCTGCCATGGCTAAAACTTTTTCATTGAATCTTTTCAAGTGATTGCAATAACTTTTTTCCTCTCGTTACATCCTCGTAAAAAAGATGAAAATTCGCACTGCAAAAACGGATCTTTCCTTTTCAATAACGAACCGAAAGACGAGTTTGGTTGGTGTTGATTAATTCGTGTTATTGTTATTGGTAAAATTTTTCAAATATTTCTATGCCTATTCATTTCAATATTTTCAATTTCCAACAATAACGCAAAATCCACACAGGTTTTGTGAAATTCAGGACATACTTTTACGCTAAATATTTGTGTAACATTTTCGTAAAAAATGATATTGAGTTTTTTCCACATTCACTGCATGCTTCATAAATGTTGTTGACCTAAAACCGTTTGGATGAAACCAACAATTCAGAACTTTACTTGAAGTTAGTAAGAATTCTGAAAAACGGACTTCTTCACATATGAGAGTCTATTAAATGAATAAAATATAATTTTTTGTAAATATAAATCGAACACGAATACTTTCAAAGCATGCATTTTCTTAAACTGCAATCTTACGGGTTTTCTAGAATAAACAACCTAAACTAGGTACGGTTGAGGTTACCACAATTATTCCAGAATTTTACAATAGTTTGATTGATTTTCTCAAGCTGAAAAAAAATTTTAAGTAAAA
This sequence comes from Teleopsis dalmanni, assembly GCF_002237135.1. Taxonomy (NCBI): domain Eukaryota; kingdom Metazoa; phylum Arthropoda; class Insecta; order Diptera; family Diopsidae; genus Teleopsis; species Teleopsis dalmanni. The sequence goes on along the minus strand of NC_051848.1, from coordinate 71,152,141 downwards.
TTAAAGTTAAAATATCTTCAAATAAAGAAATTATTATTGTTTCCATTTTGTGGTGTTTATCTCAGAGCTTTTCCACACTAGACAACCTAAATTAGGTCAAGATGAGATTATGATAATTATTTCATAATTTTATTTATGTATAATGATCCTAAATACAATGGTTTGATTTTTGAAAGATTGTTGTAAGTAAAACTATGTTCCAGTTAGACCGTGCAACATCGTATGGTGGACGGCCCTTGAAAAATCTTCTTACTGTACTTTGCATTATTGGTACTCTGTGTAAAACACCATCCATAGCGTTAGATCTAACATTATCTATCTGCTTTAAGACTCAAAGCTAAATCACAGTAAAGGACTAGTGGCCATGGACACGGCGACATTCCAAAACTTTTCAGTTCTACTCCAAATAACATTGACTACACCACTCCCATTCTCGATTTTAATAGAAAATTCATTGTTAAATTCCCATCCAGAGATGTTTGATTGTCAATGGGCCCCTCCCTAGGTGAGGGTCTAACCAATTTTACCGACGGCTTTAAAATTAAGAGTGGCATAGTTAGTGGAGTTTTCTCAAAATGGTTTCCAAATCACTGTAGCATTTTTCTGGAAGAAGTAAGGAAAGCTATAGCTTGTTTAAAATGGATTTAATAAGAATATATAAAAACTATCTCGAAGTCAAGCTGTTTTAAAATCCTTGAGTTCCGTAAAATTTACATTGAGGATGGTTCTTAATTGTCACAGATACATGTCTAAAAGAGATGGCGATGCAGTTTAATAATTAGAACATATACACTGGGTTCCCCGTCAAATGCATATATTCGGCAAGGTAGAGTGCTTTAGGTCGCCAAAAAAATCTGGATATATCGTTACATACGACAAATTTTTGGTCAGTTGTTAATATGCTGAACTCTTAAATCAAAAAATAGAAGCACAATGCAGAATTACAGTGTTTTTCAAGCGAAAGCGATAGGTATGAGGGAAGTTATAGCTTGCCTTAAAGAGAATAATACATTCATAATATTAAATAGTCTATTTCATTCTAATTTACATCTAAGCTAATTTTTGACTACTATATATCGCTGAACCAAATATTATCTATAAGAATATGATTCTTATATTAAATATAGGAAAGAGTGTGCTAACAGATTGATTAATTCGTTTAATTATTTCTATCGCAGTTGTGAAAAAGACGAGGGAAGTACCTCCTATCAGTTTTGACACAATTCAATATTTGCGCTATAACGTTTAATCACGCTAAGATGTACTTGGTTTAGGACCTATGCTGCTTTACGATCTTCTCTTAAAAAGTATTATAGCTTTATTAAAAGCTTAAGATGATTTTCAAGCTTCCGACTTTTATATGGTAGCAATTAAAAGCTTTAATAAATAACAAAGATCACCGATATAATTAAAACTCATCGCATCTATAATAACAAGAAAATGATTTGGAGTATCTACGAATCTCGTTCAACATTATCATTAATCATACAAAGCGATTTTTAGTCCCCTAAATTTTTCTTTATACTCTAGCACAATAGATTAATAGACTTAATTCAATCCTTTGAATCACGGGCATAACCTGACCTAACCTAACGAGGTGTCAAAGAAAAGGTTTAAAGTCGAAAAACCGCAATATCTGTAAAGCTTTCCTTATGTTGCCAATAAGCGCCCATTAATTTAAATTAACCTTAATTAAGTCAAAATTTTCCAATATTGCAAAAACACATTCGCAACGACGCATCAAGATTGTGAACTACCCTAATATCTAATATATATTTTAGATACACTTTGTTTACTCCTATCATTATATCTATCTATTTTTAACATTTATAGATATTGTAAAAGTTTTTTTTATCACATTCAAAAGAATACGTAGAAGTTTATTAATGCTGTGACGACAGATTAGAGAAGGATTGCCTTGTCTGTTATATTGAAACGCATTACTTTATTGGATTAAATATCGCATTTATGTAGCAAATATTGATAACTGATTTCTAAACCAAAAACCATTGTTTGGAACATTTAATGGGATATAAAATGTTAAGACATTATTATTAAAACCAAGATAGAAGATTTCATTGTTAAATTAGTCGCTGTGTTAGGTTTTGCATTTCGCAGCCAGGCGAGGTATCTCGGACTCAGTAGTGTGAGGTGCTAGTGTAAGGTGCTAGTGTGAACTGGTAGTGTGAGCTGCTAGTGTGAGCTGCTAGTGTGAGCTGCTAGTGTAAGCTGCTAGCGTTCGTTTTAATGTAAATGTCAGCAGTCGTTTAATATTGAACGCATAATATAAAAGACAGTATTGAAAAAGATATGATGAAGAAAATATGATGGAAAAATTAATTAATTTTGCCTTTGGTACGACTATCTTCTACCTGAGTTGGAACTTTAAAATAAAAATTATTTATTCATGCACAAAACCAAAATTCTGCATTAAACTGAATGGTTTAACAACTGATGTACTTCGTCGCTACACTTCAGTTCGACAACGACGAATATTTACAAAAAATGGCGTTTATTATTTTTCATTTTATTTCATTAATTTTTTTGGGCATTTATTTCATTTTTGCTGACTTTTTCCTTACATTTTGCATTCATAATTATTTATTTTGTCTGTTGGAATTAACTTACGGTGCCTCCGCATATATGCGCTTTGGTTTTCTGCAAACGTTGATATTGGTTTTATTAAATATTTCAGTTTATACACATTTTTTTTTTAATAACCATTTGTGTGTTTTAAATATATGTGTGAATATAGCAAATAATCTGTGTAAACAGAAATGAACGTGCATATGTATGTTGGTATTATAAATAAATATGCTCTTACAAATATACTTACATATTTTATATGTTTCTGTAACAATCATCTGATTATGGCACAAAGCAATAAAATAACGATACAAAAAAAGCCTTTTGTGCCCAGCTATGCGGCCAATGGTTTTTGTATGCGTTCACAATAATTGGATTCCGCCATCCTATAGACCAAAACAAAACGTCAAGCATGCAAAAATATTTTGTTTTTAGCTTTCTTTAAAGTTTATGCTATGAATAAACCGCATACAGTGGTGTACATATCTGTGGTGTTCGGTATCTCCTGCAGCCCAACACCCACCTTCGGTGATATTTTTTATCGCTTAACACGCCAGCACTCTGCCTGTGGAATATTGTAATAACTCAGTACAAAAACCGGCATTGTTTGTCGCAGAATGCCTCATAAATTTGTGACCCATTTCATTGTTTTTCGTTTGACATTCTTTTTTGTTCCGTTCGAAAAGAATTGGCACACACTGGGAAAGGGTCCAACACAACTACACGACTACACAACTACACGACTCCTCTCCATATCGCCATATACGCATATGCACGGGTATATGAGTCTGTGTAAGCAATCCATAAACATCCTACCGAACACAAGTACTTGCACATCGTTTTTCTTTCACCTTTGGCTTCGGCCTGTTGTACGGCTCTGTTACGTATGCACACAAAATACAAAATACTTATGCTCGTACATACATTCCGGCGGATCCGATTGTCAAAGCTAATTTTCAGAATTACAAAGGTATTAAGCTCTGGCTTTATGGTGACATCTTTAAGCACTGAGAAATGCATGCATCCAACATGCATACAATCACACAATCACACAATCTCACAATCACAAAGGCGCACAGCCACACTCTTGTTCATTTATTTATATCCTTTTTCATATGTTTGCTTAAAATTAATTATTTTTCACAAAAAACATCGGACAGTGGGTGTTGATAAAAACATTTCTTCTCATGCATTCACAATTTTGTAATGTTCACTCGTTTTTATTTTATTTCGAATTGCAACCAATATTCGATTTTTATTTATTGATCACAGGACCGTTTTGTTAAACAAAACTAATCGCTGCTACTTTATTCAGGTCACTTTTGTTTGCGGCATTGGTTAAATACATAAAAGAAATTTGCTTTAATACATCAACAAAGTGGTCTTCTAAATTGGACTAAACAAGGACACGAAAGCCGCACAAAATATTTATAAAATTTTTAAACCAAGATCGTTTATTTAATGCCTTAAAGATATCGATCTAATGCAGACTATAATTGCTTTAAGAATTCAATAAAAATAATATTAAATAATGATCTCTTTCAATATGGCAGGCATTTACACAGATGGCTCCAAAAAACATTTGGTATATTCTCTAAAAAACTAGATCTTACCTTCTCACTTCGACTATCAAACCACTACAGTGTCTTTCAGGCAGATGTACAGGCAAACTATTATGCAGTAAAATGGGCCCTTGGTAACCAGGTTTCTGATGAAAAAGTATCAATCTTCTCGAACAGTCAAGCTGCCATTAAATCACTTGTTGGCATTACAGCTACATCCATTATAATTTGGGAATGCTTCAATCAATGATTTAGGTAGGCATGTCACGGTCCAATTCACATGGTTTGCTGGATATAGAGATGTCTCGTCCTTGACATTTACTTCTTAGATTTTGGCGTACCACTTGCAACAGTTAAACTGGAAATCAAACAAATATGTCTGAGCATAGCCAAGCAAAACTGAGCAGATGAATCTTGCTGTCAGATCTCTAGGTTGACCCGATCTAGATTGCACAAAAAACTTACCAACCAGCTACTTCAACAAAGGCGGAACAGCATATTAGTATATATAATATAATATATTTTGTCGTGGTTATGGCTTTGAGGATGTATAAACCTCAAAGTATAATTAAGTGGAATAATTACAACTCTGTAATTATTAGTTGTAATACATATTATATATCGAATAAATAGAGAGTCAGTCGAAGTCAGGCTGTCATAAGTAAAAGACATATCGTTTTACTTATATATATAAATATATTACTCAGTTGATTGTATAAAATATAACAAGAAGGAAACTGTGTTCCATCTCATGTGCCAGTGTACATGTTTAACTAAAAGAACATTAAAAATTTTTGGGATCTCTTTTATTACCGACCTGACCAAGCTGTCATTCTGAAAATTTAAGGACTTACACAAGTTTGTAAAACTATCAGGTTGGCGTGTCTTTACCTAATAGAGTTGTTATTATCGGCGATTAGTCGTATTCAGTCTATATATATGAACAAACGTCAATCCTGTGGTACCACAACGGGTCATTATTTGTGCTCAATTGGGCTTTCTTGGGTACAAGGCCGCAAGTCTGAACTAACCTAACCTAAAATAAAATAATTCGGAAATATAACACATCACCTCATTAGTATCCGGTTGAGGAAGAAAAATTAAGAGAAGTCGCAATGGTGGCAGGATTAACTAATGCACAGATTTATGAAATATATTTCAGATCTTATGCATTTATCCACCTTAGACCCGTCAGTGCAAATTGCTATATTCGCTTGAGTTGTATTTATCCCTGCACCATATTCCCTTAATGAGAGAGTTCTGGTGACAAAGTTATTACCAAAGCATATGGGAGCACATAAGTAATCTGTTCGTCGTTATTAAACACAGAAAGTCTCTTGTTCTACAATAGTGGCCGATATTACTTTGTATAAGAACGTCGGCATGATCATTTAATACTAGATATGATGTTTTGGATAAATGATTGCAGCCGGGTTATTATTAATTTTGCTATTTAATAGCCTACTGAATTTATCTAAGCTTGCCTTGCCTGGATTGCACTAAGACTGTTTAGCTAATCTCAGAATCTCCATCACAAATATGATGTATTTATGAACAGGGAAGAAGTTCTAGTCTAAAACTCTTCAACAATTGATCACTAAAGAATGGAAAATCGTGCAAAGGGTAACTATCCACCTTATTGGATCATGCGTGCTAGGAAAAAAAAAAGGTGAGAGTGTTGCCTTTATTGGAAACTTGAAATTTCTCTTAAAATTTTTGCAAAAATGTGTTATTGTTAAGTGTGTCTATACTAAATTCTTATTATTCCGCAAATGTTTCTTGAAAAAATATCTTCCTTAACTATGTAACACTTTCTTGTAGTATTTTCATAAAAGTAGTTACTGTGTTTTTACAAGATCTCACATATTATGTATTGTAAAACAATTTCTTCAAGTCCAATTACTTCAGTAACCTATAGTATGAATCAAGCTACTTGTTTCGTTTATGCATTAGTGCTCGGCAAACTCTTAGCAAGTGTTTTGAAGTCTGATTCCTTTTCCTTAAAAACCCTCAAGCTTCATTAGAGACAGTTTCCAGTTTTGTAAGGTGATATGCAAAAAAAATTTAATACATAATGCATAAAAGAAAAAGCATATTGATTTGAAGATATGGCATAGAAATATGCGATACTATACATCTGCCCTGTCAAAATTACTGCATTGATTCCAAAACTATTTTTACTCAGTTCCATACAATCCAAAACCCATTTTAAAATGAAAGCCCTTATATGCGATTTCAATTGTGATAGTTTTGTTAGACTAACCCAACATAGCTTTCCTTGTTTCTATTCCCATTTCTAAATGGGTGAATAAATATTATCTCTTCCCAAGTCACAGAATGGTTTTAAAACTGCAGGTTTCCTTTATGTCATGTGCAAAATATTCAATTATAGTATTCATTCCAATTCCATTCATTCTATTTTAAATAGCACATATGGAACTTATTAACTTGTTTGACCATAACAACCCGTTACCGAGTCTCACAAAGTGATCAATTTAGTTTCGTTTTGATTGATCGGGAGATAGTTACATTGCCGGTGTGAGAGTCTGGTGTTATATACCACCATATTTCGCGTCGCAGCGGAATTTAATTAATCTCAGATCGTTGTTGGAGGTTGATTTGTCATGGCTGAATTTTATGCCGGTTGGACTAAAAATGTTTTCTCTTTGAACTTTTCCATTAAAATCCTCGAGAACAATTTTAACGTCATGGATGGTAGGTATCATTTATAAAGTTGTACTTTCTTCTGTCAGCGCGTGAGCACAAATTAAGGTGATGATGAAAAAGTTTTCCTTGGTAGGTATTATAGCAAGCCTTTCGTTCACCGGTGTGAATCACTGAACTGATTTTGTCAATCTTCTGCTAACCACAAAACCGCATCTAAATTCACGCCTATTTGCATGGCAGCTGTAGTAGATATCACAGATTGCTTTTTTAGAACAGCTTTGTTCTTTCCATTCTGGATGACGGTGACTTAGCCTTACATTTATTGACGGCTGACGGCTACTTTTTTCATAAGTACAAGGAATATAAAACAAAATTATTTATGAAAGTACAATTGTATTTACTTAACTTTAAAATTGATATAATTTTTTTTGTTAAACAATTCTAATGGTTTTAGTTTAAAACACTGCTATATGTAGTAGAGTATAAGTATGGAGTAATAACAAGAGATACACTTTGGCTTACCCACAGTTTTAATGTCTGGGAAGACTTCAGCTAGAAATTGAAAAGAATATTTACTAATTAACTTTAAAATCTTTTGTTTCTTTTCTCATTCTATGGAATAGATAGCCATTCTGATGAAAAGATTTCTACGTTGATACGTAGAAAGTGTTTTTATGGAAACCACGAAACTAATGGTTAATGGATTTTGGGCGTGTTAGTTTTTCTACATATCGACTAAAATTTGATGAAGGTTGGTCAGAACATTTTAATTCATGCAACAAAAAAGTTTCCTGTTAATAGATACTAAAAGCGACCATTCTAAAGTTATAAATAGTGCAATATACGTATGCATGTGTTTGAGTTTTATTGGTTTCCTCTCCACATAATCAATTTATATCCGAATTCAAACAGGCATGCAATATTTCCACAGTAGATGTGCTGGAATGAAGACGTGAATGTGTTTTCCTAATTTAGAAACTTACAACATAATTTATTGCATAGCATATTGTTCTTAACAGCATTGAAGGATAATTTGCTAAACAGTGTTAACAAGGTAGTGAGTGATTAAAGTATGAGTTAAAGATTAATTCGTTTTTTGGCAATATTTTAACATCTACATTTACATACGTATATATGGAGCCACATACGGCATGTGCTTGTGTGCGTGAATCGTAAATGGGAACTTTTGTTGGCTAAACAATCTCAGCTTTTCCATCGAAATTTTACCGACATCGGCATACCGATTACAGCGTAGAAATAAATTAGTTATGCGGTAAACGAAATTGTTATGAAACAGTATGTCTTCCTTCGGCTCGTTTGAATATACCTATTTACCCATAAACCCACATACCCACATACCCACATACCTACATACCTATATACCCATATAGCTATATAGCCATATAAACACAGACCAGACCAGACCAGAGCAGACCAAACCAGAATAGAAGTTGTACGTTAGAAGTAAGGGAAACAAAAAACTATCAATCACAACACCAATTTTGAAGTTGAGAAGACAGTGTGAAAATGTATTAAACTTGGCCCTTCAGCTTCCGGTCGGTTTACAAATACGCATACTTGTGATAAGTTGTTGAAAGCTAAATTGAATAGATGAATTTGATTAAAGAGGTCAGCATTTATTGTAGTCAGTAACGCTTTCGCAAGAGGATGATAAAGTGAGGCACATTTTATTTGTATAAATGTTGGTATATCGTCCTATTGTTGTTTGATTTGATTTGATTTTATTTTATTTCATTTTATTTTTCATTTTAAATTGAACTGAACATTTTGTTTCGTAGTAAGGCATTTTGTTCCAATGTTTATTTTTTATATTAACATTTAAATAACTATAATAAATAAAATACCATAAAGTTTTGTGATTTTTACGGTTGAAAGAAAAAGTGTTTTTATGAATAATATAATCTTATATAAATGTAAAATATTTTATTTGACTGTCCATCATTTACTCTGACTTAGCGATGGAACGGGCAGACAAGACGAACTGAAAGTTTTATGCTTGATATAAAAAATTTGTGGCATCATTGTTAAAACAGAAGGGAGCATTCTTACTCGCTCTTCATGAATAATTTTATTGTGCTTCCAGGACTACCAAACTAATAAATTGTCATAATAACGAGACTAAATTTCCCTGCATTGATTGCTTGCAAACCTTTCCTATTCAACAATTTTTAGAGACGACAGTTATGGCGAACAAAACTATTATGATTTGAATTTATCATTTACACTCTTAGGTTTTGACTAATATTACGGAAATAATCATTTTACTTAATATTTCACAATCAAATAAAATTCCCATTTATTAAAGCTTAAAGAATTAAAATAAGGTTGTTCTTCGACCACTAAGAAAAAGAGTTCAATTAAAAGAGTTCAATATGAAAAGCTATGGCAAATAATCTGCATATAATACTTCTTGACATATTAGACAAAAAATTAATGTTTAAGTTTTCATATTACTACAGTAATGAAAGTCATATCAGCACTTAAATCAAATATATAGCCTAACTCTGCAGCTAACCATTATCCTTGTACCTGAAAAATCGTGAAATAAACCTTTGCCGGTATCATATTTATTTTTCAGCGAATCATTGAATTTTTTCAAAATCCCATAAATTCTAGCAAAATTTTTGGAAAAAGATTTAAAAAAAATAAGTAACATATATATATATATATTAAATAAATTAGTCCATGTAACACCACTAACCCAACAGCGACTATTTCCTCAGAAGAGCAACTTAAATTTTTATAAAATTTTTGAAAAAGATTCAAAATATAATAAGTAACATATATATATATATTAAATAAATTAGTCCATGTAACATCACTAACCCAACAGCGAGTATTTTCTCATAAGAGCAACTTAACGCTTCAGGCGTAATTGCTGATATAATTAAAATTTTACAACTGGTGGAACAAAACCGATACGCAAGCTGTTAGAAGATAAAGAAGGAACTAAACGTCAATCACATGACAGTTTGAAATCATTAGAAAAGGACGGTTTATGCAAAGACTCTTAATGTTTGAGTATCACATCAATGCAACGCTACTAAAATCCAATTAATATTCTTGAAGAAAATTATTACGGGTGTTAAGAATTGGATTAAATATGATCGAAAAGTTAATGATCGTTCACAAACGATTTTGAAACCTGGGTTGACGGCAAATACGGTTATGTTAAGAGTAAAGTAGAATTGGAAGGCAATTGTCTATTACGAGCTACTCTAGCCTGGTGCTACGGTTAATTCTGTTCTCTAATGCTCACAATTCAACCGCTTTAATAAAGCAATCCAAGCAAAGTGACTAGAATTGGCCGACAGAAAATCTGTTGTGCTCTATAATGACGAAGCCAGATGAGACGCATTTGATTGATGACTCGAACAAATCAATGAAACTTGGTCATCGAATATTCTCAATTGTATGCTCATAACCCTGATATTAATCGAGACCTGGAAAATATTTTAAATACTGATTGAATTCGATAACGCAAAATGTAACATGGTCTCATTACCGGTTTATATACAGAGCAGTTCTGGCACCGATGTTTCAGCTCACCACACTCAAAAATCTTTCCAAAGATCATTGAAAGACGTTTCTTATTTTGACAGCAGTATTTTGAAACATATTAAGTTCTTTTCGGTGTTTTAAAATATCAAATGAAAGATTTGCTATTAGGGGATCTGTAATTCTAAAACTAATTCATTTCTTTTTTTTGCCACTGCTGTGCGTTATGCAGTCATCGGTAGCATTTCATGACACGTTTTAAATTCAGTAAATAGTTATTTATGTATATATAAATAATACTAATAATGGAACATATATCTACCAGTTTTCCATAATACAAATAATATTAAAATTCAATTGTTGACTTGCGTGCGATAGCGATTAGCAGCTGTGGTTAATTAATTCACCACGAAAGAAATAGGACAAAGCAGCTTTCTACCACGAATTGCAAATGATAAATTATTTTTCGAAAGACTTTTGTGCTAGAATAGCAAAAATCTTTCAAACAGTCTTTCGTTCGATCTTTCAAAGGTCTTTGCCAGAATTGTCCTGTTAATCGGGAGACTTAAAGCCTTCATTACAAGAAAAAAGTGTGTTACAGCATCAGAGCCAAACTACTGGTAAATTATAATAGTCGAGTCTATAACTGTGCAGAGGAAAAATATTTGAAAAAGACATCTACAAAAAGTAACTATCAATAATATTCTTTCAATATTTAAAATTTATTTCAACTCATATCATACGAATGAATTTGTCATTATAATATTAACGAGGAAGTTTTTTAAATATATGTAATCGTTTAACAAAGATGAAGTCAAGTGTAAGTTTGCATCTATGTATCTATGTATCTAAAGCATCAAAAGAAAGAATTTGAGATCGATTTTTTGTGGTAATGGTTTTCGCAACAATAAATCATAATTTATTCAATAAAAGTAAATTCAGTAAAATTAAGTTGATTTCTGTATTGAATAATTCATTTATGTGTGAATAAATTTTTATAAAACACAAGTGTTGATTCCCATAGGGCCACAAACAAGACGTAAGAAGAAAAGTTAGCTCTAACTTTTCCAAAACTTCAATATTTTTTCACAGATAGTTTTATTATGAATCAGTTATTTAATAATTCTTTACAAATTTTTTCATAAATTTGTTTTTTGATAATAAATTAAATACAATTATATGTACAAATGTAACTTTGGTTTACACAGTCAGTTAGTATGGCAAACAAATTTTTTTATATTTAAAGTCGATCAACCATAATTTACTAAAACTCACTATGCACTATTTAATTTGGTTATTTCTTACCATATGGCTACGCAGACACGCGGACAGACGGATAGACAATCAATTGGGTGGACAATAGTCCGTAGTTATTTTTTACTATGGCAAAATTAACCGTTAGAGCTCACCATCACGGTGTTCAAAGCATATGTTTCAAGGACGTTTATCAATATCGATAAACGTTCCATTGGAAAAAATTTTGCCAATACCAAATGAAGTAATATTTTTGGAGCTTATTTCCAACTTGTTAAGAAACAAAGTCAATCTAAGCTTTGGGTTACAGCATCCACGTTAATAAATGTGACTCTTACTCTTCTTGAGTAATTTAATGTATTAGCCACAGCCACTTCAACACTTCCTTACGGAGCCAACTTAATTTCCAGGAGAACCAAAGTTGAGGGCACTTGCATTCCGTGATTTCAGGTTATACATCTAGTTGAATGTCTTAAGTGTGAACCCATTTGCTGCCAGTTTTATTCCAAAACTGCACAGAATATTTCTTAACAGATTTTGGTGAGTTTTTACCACAGACGTGCCATACTTCAGGAATATTCCAACAACTATCCCGAATGGCAAAGCTTAACAGATAAACGGAGACACAGAAACCTTAACCTTTTATTGGTTATTCTTCTTCTCTCTTCTCAACTCATAACAATTTCTGAATACCATATCATGATTAGTATATACATAATATATATATATATATATATATATATATATTTCTATACTGTAAACTTAACAAATTTAATAAATGTTAAATATTGACAATTATTCACCATCTTCCATCTATGTGTAAAATAGATATACTCTATATTCTTTGCATTGTATGGTACAGCTCGTCTATATATATCTTTCAATCACACCAGGGTACTTCAGTTTAATAGTTGTTGAAGTATTTAATAGTTGCCAAGTAATCAAGAAAAAGTTAGTATTAAAACTATACACATATTTTTAGAGATTGCCAGCTTATTTTTGATACACTATACTAAAGGTTCAGTTGGAATAGTATGGAGATGTTTGAAGTGTTACTTAGACTTGCCGAATTTAGTATTATAGGAACTCTTCCATGTAGTTGATATATTTCACTTTTTATAATCAAACGCGAATCAGATTTTACTATATTTAGTCTTTAACGTAATAAGTGTGTTTTTTAAAATATGAGATGCAAGATAAGGTAAAATTCGATGATTCAACATCGAATCCCATCAACATCCCATCCTGGCAGCAATAATTCCTAAAATTTTTTTGTTGTGCTTGTTTTTACTTTTGTATCCTTTTGGTTCCTATCAAACTCTTATGCTTGATTTTACTGTTTCTGTTATGTTTTCAAGCGTATTCTCAATCATATCATTTTACAATTTCATTCCTTCTAAAATGCAGTTATCCTATCCATTTTCTTTTTTTTTTTGCAATTTTGCAGGTATTGCAATAGTTTTTCACTCATGTGTCTTGCTCGTCGAATACTATTCCACTACTTGTCCATTAAAAACAATTTGACTGGCTAAAACGTATGCTTTCAGCCTTCCTTCCTATGGGGTAAATATTCGCTGTAAGCTAATATTCTGCAATATGTGATCACTTTTCATATTAAAATGTCATCAGCTTCAAAAATGGAAACTCTTAAACTTTAAGCAATACGAAGTAGTTAATGTTGTTTTTATTTGCAGTATCTTTATTGATCCGGCTAATCTTATCAATTCGAATCGTTGCTGTACGTATTTATTGCTCAACGGTATCTTCTTACTATGGGTATTGAAAGAATATTCAAACATTTCTGGTAAAGTCCCAGTAGCGAACAATTGCAAACACAAAGGACACATATCCAATTACAATCCAATAACAAACTTAACACTCGCGTGGTGATGCTTCCTAACATATGAAATATTTTTCGTTGGAAATTTATATAACTTTCTATAATAACCATGAAGAAAAAAAGCATGGTATATGACTGAAATATATGAATCTATGATATCAACAACTTTCGCATGCATTATTTATTAAGCATATTACAAATAAGACAGATGTACGAGGTTATCTTTTTCCTTAGTCGACAACGAAATGAAAATAATTTTCCCAGATTTGTTAGCACATAACGAATAAAATCTTGGTCTTAATATGATAAATATTATTTTTATAAGCGAGATGACCACAAAAAAATGAGTGGTCACTAATTTCAAGATTTTAATAATTAATTCATATAAACAGAGCACAAAATGATATATCCAAAAAAAATCTAACATAACCACTCCAAAAAAAGAAGGGAAATAATAACTTGTCGGGAAGGAAGGTTTTTTATTATTTTTTTCAACAGCATTTATCCATAAAAATAACCCGTGACCGAAAATACTTGATAGAAGAGTAAGAGCAGTAGGCCCGTTACCTCATTTCATATCGTCTGATATGCTTGAAATTATTTCTTATATTTAATTATTGGTAAATAGTTTTTAGAGACTGCAAGTACCAAGGATTAAACACATTGTCATTGAGTTATTTTGTACACTTCCTCTATGCTATTTATCCAATAGTTGGTCCAACATTTACTACAAAACGTTCTACGTGCCTGCCTGTTTTAATAAACAATACTGAATTACTACAAGCTGTAGAAACAAAATACTTGGGCATACATCTGGATAGTAAGCTAACCTGGAAATCACACATATTCAAAAAGCGTAAGGCCCTGGGTCTTAAATTACGAAACTTATTTCGGTTCCTCAGCCGAAACTCCAAACTGTCACTCGACAATAAGCTGCTCATATACAAATCTGTACTAAAACCTATATGGAGTTATGGGCCCCAATTATGGGGTACTGCAGCAGACTCAAACCTGGCAATTATTCAGCGTTTCCAATCTAAAACATTGCGAATGATCACAAATGCACCTTGGTATATAACGAATGAACAGCTGCATAAACAATTACATGTTCGGACAATCAAGGAAGAAATAGCCAGTATTTTAAAGAATTACGCTCATCACATATATATGCACCCAAACCCGCTAGTTACACACCTAAAGTCCCCTTCCAACACTTTTACAAGGCTGAGAAGGAAAACATCGAGAGATATTTTAGATATGTATATGTAGATCACACACTGTTATTTTAAATATATATGGATATGTCACTGGGCATAGTCCATACGTGTCTTTCTTTTTTAGATCGTAATAATTATTATTACGATTTATAATTATATATCTTACTTATTGTCATTCATACCTGACAGATTGTAATAAAAAAAAAAATTTATTATTCACCATTTTATTCATAAAATAGTATTTATGGTTGACTTTCCATTACTTAGAAATGGAAAACAAAGTAACAAAAATATAGTAGATTAGTTTATGTTATACCGATGATCTCAAGGGATCCACTTAGACCTACAAGCGCATTGTGTTACCATACAATTGAATACTCAAGGGTTAAAACTACTTAGAACCTTTGGCAAATCAAATCTTATAATGTTATTCAAAGGGAGGGGAAATAAAAAATTACGGCTAATATATATTAAATAAAAAAATTTTTAAAATTTGTGATTAAAAAACTGAAGACTTTCTTGATTTTCGAAGTGAAGAAGCCCAAGCGATGCAATAAATTGCTTTTCGATATATAGATATACATGTTAATGAAGCTACTTTCTGTACTGAAAGTACATCCAAATTAAATTTTGCGGTTTGTGAGTTATGTACTTACAAATTTTAATACAATTTTAAATGGAAGAAATACTTAACTAACATATTTATGCAAACTATGATTTAAATATCTCATAAACCGTAAACGAAACTCCATTCTATTTTGAAACATTTTCATCCTTATTTTGCCTTCCTTCGAAGAGAGACAGGAAGTTCGTTGCTATGGCATGATTTGTGCGTATCGAAATTATTAATAAAATTTCGTATCACATTTGAGAAATCTAAATAAGAACCTCTTTGAATATAAAACGACATCATATTTTAGAAGAGAATTGTAAATTTTGCAAAATCAATGCAAATTAGCCCTACTCATCGTAGCTACTTGAGTTGTAAAACGTAGCAGCAATTTAGCTTGGAACCAAGCAAATCATTTAAAATCCAATTGGGAACAGTTGCTTTTTACATCGTACTTTGTTTTAATAAATATATAAATTGCATTATTACCGATTGCAATTTTTTTGGATTATATCTTTCTAAAATTCAAATAAATATACAAACGATATGTTCAATTTTGTCAGGCTTTCTATTTCATCCGCCAAATACAAACATTGATATAAACGGTTTACGTAGAATTTTACATGAATTTTAATTGCAAACTTAGTCAAAGCTTTGACTATTGATTTCATACGATATCGCATTAAAACTGTTAATTGATAAATGGAGCTTTGAAGCAGATCATGCGAAACACAAACGATACTAATGTACCTTACCTAGGAAGAAAAAGTATCCCAGTGTAATCTCAATGAGTATGATAATCTTTAAAAAGTATCTTAAAACAATTATTTCACTATAAAATAACAAGAACAATTTGTTTGAGAAAAACCAAATATTGCTGGCTGTTAAGTGGAGGATGTGTCTAGTAATAGTGGAATGTATTTTCAGAGTAACTCAACTTTTGCTCAGTTTTGGGCATGGCATTTTTAAAGATATAAAAAAATTGTATACATATTATATAAAAAGTAAAGAACCATATATGTGTTAATTTATGAATTTATCTACTTATCTATTATCTATTAATCTATTTTATCTATTTATCTATAATTTTTAAATATCCTGACAGCGCTTCTCGTAGTAAATTGCGACAATTCGCATATGTCACCGTACATGAGGTTAACAAATTTTCCAGAGATTATGTGCTATTATGGAAAGTTTAGCATGACTGCATCATATTTTATGTAAATCCTTCATTGATTACGTTTAACTTTTTGACACAAGGTAATTTGTTTAAATAAGAAAAAAAATTAATAATTTAGCATTTGTATCAATAAATTGGTGTTGGTCTGTATTAAATTAAATACAATCAAATTAAAACAATAATATTATATAGGTTATATTATATTAGGCTATATTAGTGCGCATTCATCTGCTTAGTTAATATGGAGTTTTAATCGATTTTGGTTTCCCTGATTGCTAATTGGATGATTTAAATTTGCGTTCAGGAAGAATAATTCTAATAATAATATTTTAATAATTTATTTATTACCTTTCTACCAATAACAACATAATTAATATTAGTTATTTTCATAGGAAAAAGATTTTTTTTTTAATATAATGACTTACAAAGAAATATATATATATAAAGATATATATAATATATATTAAAGTCTTTGCCAATTAAGTAAATTAATGTAAAGTATAATAAATTATTTAAAACATCTTAATTTATTTATTTGAGACATCATATCTAGCCCGTGCGACTAGTGGAGTAACATTAGCATGACTTTCTCAGCATAACGTTCCTAGATTAGGTTCTATACATAAGAAAGAACAAATAATGCAACAAATAATGCCTCTACGAACAAAATAATATTGAAATTTAACAATTAAAAATAAAAATATATATAATTAATTAATTAATTCAATTATTCTACAGCTAAAATATAGAACACAGCAAGTAAAATTCATAATAATAACTTTCATAGCATAAGTAACCAAACTCCAGAAAAATGTGCGAACATAAAAGTTAAGTACGGATTAAAGTCAGTTGGCGAATGTACGCTGACTCTGAGCTTCAAATTGGGCAGGACCCGAGTTCAATTCCTGATACTCGCAGTCCCAAAAATAGTTATTTACGAATAATTAAATACAAGAATTATTTCCAAGACCACTGATGATGGATATTTGGCAATACTGGAAATAGGTGTATGGTCAGCCAAAAATTCAATTTTCAATTAATTAATTAATAAATTACAAAAATTAAATTTTTGTTGTTGTAGTTCACTACTGTTCGAAAAAACCTCTTTATAAAAATGAAAAAATATAATGTTACCAAAACATAACAAAGAAAAATTTTACTGATTGTGGTAGAATAGAAACATACCCCGGACCGCACAAATATTAATCGCGTGCCACATAAGGTACGTGAACCGTGCTTTGGACAGCCCAGCCTTATACTATAACCAAATCGCAGTATGTCAAATGACAATCTTTAGCGTTAACAATTTTTGGATAGCATTAATGCCAAACAATTGGTTTTGAAAGACTTTCATAATCTTCTTCATAGGAATACACGGGGTACCAGGTCCCAACGGAGCGGAGCACTGCGACTATGGTTGATCTTTTGTGCAGCTAATCTTTTTCATTATGCAAGCGACTTCTGCTTTATCTTCTTCATTGTGGAAACGACTTCTCTGATCGAATACGTTGTGCCAACGTTGCGCATTTGCAAAGGATGAAGCGCAATTAGCTTGCTGTTAGTATAGTAGATCTGAAAAATTACATTAAATCATCGTAAATACAACTCTGGAGCCATTTTACACATTTCAAATCGAACTCAATTAACAAAACGTTGAAAATAAGATAATGATCACATACGTATAAATGATTTTCTAGTAGATATGTCAGTTACCTCATAACAATAGATAGGGTTGCTAGTATTTGCAAATGGTGAGCTGTGTAAGGTTCATGTTGACTTTGCTGATTGTCTTCGTTAGAACTACTTCGTTATAACATATATAATATGAACATAATAATTTCAATTTAAATTTATGTATCGTATGTAGAGTTCAAATTAGAGTACAGTAGAGTACAGTTAAAATTAATAATTAATATAAATATTAATAAATCATACGGTGCTAGTGGACTAATTGTGTGATATTGCAGAGAGTTGAGATTACTAATCCACATAAATATTATTAAATGACACAAAAGTGGTAGACTGTTTGTATAACATTGCTCTGCATACTTACTCTATTGGCTTCAGCATCATTGACTATTATGACTACTGCATTAGTTATAGTAACTAACCCATTATGAATTTATCTTCATATGCACTGTAAAGCTATATGGCAGTTCGTAATGATTGAATTATACGATATATTGGCTATTAAATAAATGTAAGTTTGGTAGTAAATGCTATCACGTTATTATATATGCAAACGGTTTATTTAGCACACCAATAACAACAACAACTCACTTATATTGAACTCACTTATACATGAATTATACTAACATATGTGTGTGTATAAAATATACTTACATATATATTTTATATTTCTTATTTGATACCAAGCCTAAGTACTTTTACTCCATATCAATATTACGAGTGTACGTAAGTTATTAAGTCATCTTGAACACGGTCTATTGAATGACAAGTAGGACGAGTTCTGTGTTAGTGTCTAATTAGTATAAAAATATTATGAAAAAAGGAACTGACTAATACTGTATGAATTCCATTAGTTGATTAAATAGCTGCTG
Source organism: Teleopsis dalmanni (assembly GCF_002237135.1). Lineage (NCBI taxonomy): Eukaryota > Metazoa > Arthropoda > Insecta > Diptera > Diopsidae > Teleopsis > Teleopsis dalmanni. The sequence goes on along the minus strand of NC_051848.1, from coordinate 71,133,145 downwards.
ACATTAAATATACAAGACTAAAGTTTTTCAGAAGTGTTTGTCTCTATTCATTTGTACATACATACGCATAGCATACATAGCATACATTTGAGCCAAAAGCAAGTGTCAGTTAGTATAGATAGTAAGTCATGTCAATGGGGGAAGACTCGTGCTTCAGATCACTTCATCAAGGACACATTTAATTGTAATGTATTAATTGGCAATTTTCCAACTCAACACTAACACTAACACTAACACTAACACTAACACTAACAATAATGTAAATATTTAATAAAAATATTATCTCTTCACCACCTCGTTTACATGCTAATAGGAAGTTACATGCTAGTCAAGGAAGGTTACAATTTGGTGTTAAGGACGCTTTTAGCATGCAATTAGGCTCCGAAAAGGGCAGCTCAACATTTAGTGCAATGAAATCAAGTGCTTATTTTGTCAGGAATTGATATGTTTGCTTAGTGCAAGATTGTGCATTTAATACCTAATTGCAATAAATTATGTAATAAAATTAAACTTTTCGTTTATGTTAACATTTAATTTCCTCATCATAAAATCATACGTCCATGCACGTCCGTTTCTGCTATTTTATGGCTGTGTGGCTGTACGGCTGTATGGTTGTATGGTTGTATGGTTGTATGGTTGTATGGTTGTATGGTTGTATGGTTGTATGGTTGTATGGTTGTATGGCTGTATAGCTGTGTGGCTGTGTGACAATGGGTAAGCATGGGTGTGTGCGGATGGATGTACAATGTCCAATTTGTATTTGTAATTGTTTTAAAACAATTTAATGTTGAAGCATATTTCATGCGGTAAAATCGCATGTCAATTGTCAACCACACATCATGCGGTTTCTGTCATGCGTAACAAAAAAAAAAAAAAAAACAAAAAACAGCAAAAAAAAATGTCGCAAACTCGCACACAAACACATGCCACCGCATATGCAAATACACAAATGCACAAATGCACATAAATACATGTTCACAAAAACTTTCAGAAGTGCTTCAGTACAGCAACAAAAAATGCCATACAAAAACAAAAAATAATTATGCACATAATAGAGTTGGCAACTCTTGTTGACTTAATTATGCAAAAAAAAGTAGCAAAAAAAGGGGAAATACACAAAAAAAACAGAAATTAAAAGTTCAGTGTGTTTTCAACAATTGACATAAATTGTCGCTTGTGTAAATGTGTGTAAATAAGTGCAAACGTACGAGAGTGTGTGCGTGAACTTTGCGTACGTGTGCATATTTGGGTAAATATTTTGAAAGTGGCATGCATGTATTGATTGGAATCAAGAAATGCGCGCACATAGAAGCGGCACCCTTTCACTTGAAGCCGCCGTCGAAAACGATTAATTAGGACTTAAAATATAATTGAGTACTGAACGGAAAAGTTACTAATTAAATAACAAAACATTGGTAAACTACGAAATTAAGAGTGCACCGCAGCTGCATTGACATTAAATCAGTTATTGAAATTCATTTGCCTGCACTGCACATTTCCGATCAGTAAATATTTTACGTAGGCCCCAATGCACAATTCGACATTGTCATTTCGGATTCTCATGTTAAAAGCATTACTCAACAGCAAATGCCAATGGCGGAAGAATCAATTCACATGTACGACAAATTGTTCCCTGCACTGTGCACGAGCACTACCGTCGCAGTGCATATTTAAGGTATGCGAACTGCAGAACTACTGATGTAATGTAAGCCGTAGGTTGCACACGTGACACTTCACTAACTGGTAGTAGCACTGACACTGGCACCGGCGCTGGCACTGGCACTGGTGCTGGCACTGGCGCAGGCACTGGCACTGGCAAATGGCACACAACAAGAAATAATGGATACTTGTACTTCGCTATTGAATGCTTTTAGAAATATTTAATATCACAACGCTCTGGTTTGCTTTCATATCACACTTTTTTAATCAAAAGCATAACAAACTCTATTAGTTTTTTACAATAATAGCACAGCCACAGACCATGGAAGAAATCAATGAGTCAGTGGTCGAATGTGGTCATGTCGTTTTCAAAACAGCACTTGGAAGTAAAATTATATTTGATTCTTAGCTTATTTTTAGACGCAATGGGCTTACATTTGCTTAGCAAGTCCTACAAATTCTAACTTAATGTTTGCTCAACAGCAAAATAATAATTATATTATTTGCAATAAAGGTGCTAATTTGGAATCCTACAACAAAACATCACAAAAAAAACGAAAACATAAAAAATTATGTTGTCCAATCAAACAATAAAGTTGTTTATTTAGGATCTTACAACAAAACACTGAAAAAAATTCCAAAAAATTATGCTGTTGTATGAAACAAACAGGGTCTTATTTGGTGTCCTACAACAAAACATAAAACGCAAACCAAAAATTCTAAAAATAATGCTGTTGTATGAAATAAAGAAATTGAGATCCAAAAACAAAAAAATTATATTATCAAATAAACTATAACATACTAACCTACTTCAGCCATGACGCTACTAAATCGCTTTCAATAATAAAAGATTATTGTTGTTGTGAACAAATTGTCATACACCATCTATTGGTCGTTTTTAACACTTTGTTTTTGATACTACAACTCCAAACAATCTCTATGCCTTTATTGGTCGTTTTTAACACTATGTTTTTGATACTACAACTCAAAACAAGCTCTATGCCTTTATATCTTACATTAGCAGAGATTCTATGACAAATCATTTCTGCCAATACAGCTCGACGTTATTTCGGGCTAAACAGACAATTGAAATATAGAGCCTTTTCTGGACACATTAAAATAACGCTCCAGAAGTTTCTTATCATGCCTCTGCTACTCTGTGGTGCCGAAGCATAAACTGCAACTAATAGCAATAAAATGGATTTAGCAGTATTAGAGACAAAAATTCTTTGGAGACCATAGATCTAGTGTGTTATGCATTAGTAACGAGTATCGAATTAGTTGCAACGATTAACGGTATGAGAGACCATAGATCTAGTCTCTTATGCATTGGTAACAAGTATCGAATTACCATAATTGCAACGATTAACTGTATGAACTATATCGTAACATTCATATTAACAGCTTTGCTGATTTGGTTATGTTGTACGAAACGCAGAAATTACTTTGGCTAGAGAGGTTTTTAGGTCAGAACCCGCTAATGGAAAACGCCTTAAAGAACATCTAGATCTTCGGTAGAAATGCCAGGTAACTAACAATATAAAAGCACTTGGTCAGTTAGTAGTGCATGTTCCCGAGATAGACGTCCAGAGTTTTTTACGCAATTATCTGTCTTGTTGATTTAACACTACGGTGTTCTTAACTCATGTATTGAGATAATGCGCCGATAAAGAACCTTTTGAAACTTCAAGAAATTCTGACGGTACCAATGGAAGTCATGTGTTTGGCATAAACTCACTCACAACCATTTACATTTTATTCAGATGACTCTCACAACAGGTATGCTTTAGTTCAAAAATATTTCAACCACTGACGCGCAGGGGGTGCGTTTTCGAGACAATCGTCGATTTCAATGATCGAGTACTATTCACCATTTTCGGAAGGAACAGAAACAGCTGATTCCCACTGATCTGGCGACAGTAAGCTACTGATTGAATTGACAGGTGGAGGCTACTAGACGCGACAGGAGACTACTAGACGCGACAAAGGACTACTCACATCTGTAAGGGGCACTTAAGTTAATAAGTAAATTATATTCCTTTCCTTGTTTAATTGGCATATATCAAACAAGATATCATCTACAATAACAAACATTAATTTAAGATTTGCCATTTTATATTATGAACCACTTAAGTACCGCTGATCGTGTGAAAATTGTGAAAACTTATTTCACAAATGATAACAATTTGTCCCATAAAAATTTGTTTCAGTGATATGGATCATATTACGGTTTTTGGATATATCACCTACTCACTTCACCAGGAGTAGTAACGCATCGAAGGTCTGGAAGTAACGGTCTTAAATCATTGATTTCTAAATACGATCTTGGTTTAAAGCTGCCTGATTCGGGATCGTGATAGTATAACTTACTTTCATGCTTAGTTATAAAATGATACTTAAAATAACTTTTTTCAATCCTAGAAGGCTTGCAAAAGTTGATGCTTTCGTAAGGGCTCTATTGTATTATTGGCGAATTCATATTTTAAGGAGCTTTTTGATACTCGAAACTTGATATAAGGTATTAAAAAGACTAGAGCTTTTAATAAATCTCTTTTAATTAATAGACAATATTTAAAAAATATGTTCTGGTCCAATATTTTGCAAAAAATTTTAGGTGTTGATGCAGATTTTAAATGTTCTTCACATAAATCATTCTCAGGGCGTGCACGATCACTTTTAAACAAAGCAATCCATCGATTTTGGAGAATTACAGATGCCTAATACACTTACCATTTAGGTATTAATTTCCATTGATTTTAAAGCATTTTTAATAACATAATTTAGTCTCAAAAAAAGAGCGTCAAGATATTTTTAATTTTATAAAATTCAATGGCATGTGAACTTCACTTGATTTGTGAACAAAATATAAATTGACAGATTGATATGACATTCGGGTTATTTTCTTGTGAAAAAAAGAAGTATTTAAATGGCGCCGAATTTTTAGTTCTACTATAGAGAAATAAATGATGGTCCGCGAATTCATTCATCAACTTAATGTGTACTAAATGCTCCCTTTTCACATCACGAACGAAAAGGAAATGAAAGCAATCGTTGTTCTTATTAAGTCGTAGTTTTCAGAGCAGCAGGAACCAAAGGTCTTTCATTAAACAAAATTGACTTGAAATTAGTCTTTGCTTTCACTGCATGAAATAACAGAACTGAGTTTTCTTTTATACTCTACGAAGGGGAAAATTTGTAGTCGACATTCACCTCTGTTATAATTTTAATTGAAAACTCAACTTAAAGCAATTATCCCAGTATTCACCGGCCTAGCAATCAATTGAATGTCCTTTGTCCAAATGTTTGTTCGCAGTTGTGCGTTTCCTGCCTGTTATGTTTGCTTGGTCAAAATTTGTGACTCTTGTGATTGCTTCGCACAGCGTGTGCTTTCTCACTGTTTTTTTAATTGCTCCTTATAACTAATAGGTCAGCATTTTTTTTTTTTTTTTTTTTTTTTTTTGATACTAAATGAAGTATAAATGTTCAACAATATTTGAAAAAGATACAAACACTAATTATATTCACTTTGAATATACTTATTACTATGTTATAACTATATAGCGAATGGAATATAGAATACAGTAAATTAGTGAAATAACATTGAGATGACGTATTTCTGTCACCAAAGCTTTACGATATGTTTTGTGTTAATGTCCTAAATAAAAAGACATGAAACATTCGGAACCTTCAATTTCCAATAGGTGTGGTGCCTTGCGAAATTGACCAGCAAGTTCAATAAACCACTGAACATACTTTAATGAAATTAGTTGTTTTATGTGGCATTGTATCTGATTGACAAAAAAATATTTTGAAATATTGGCATTGGAGCCAATTTTCAGAATACTTATTACCAAAGATATAATTTATTGAAGTATTTAGTAGCCACTGAGTAAACACTTATTTAGTAAGTAATTTAGTGAACTTAACGAATTTTTCTAAAATTATAGAGCACTTTATTTATAAAAAAACACTGGCAATCATTTCACAAAATTTTCAAACAAACAGCTCTTTATGAAGATATAGGTTTAGTATTTCGAATTAATCCAATCTGAAGGCACAGATTTTAACTAAATTACGAGGGTCACTACCATATTTATATTTTGAGCCTAATAATGAAAATATACTAACACTTCGTTGAAAATTGCTTTATTGGTTCTCGAAGTATTCTCCTTTAAATATGAACTATATATAAATATAAGCAAAACAAATACTTTTAAGAAACCCAATTGGATCCTGAAAAAAGGACAGGTCTATAAAGAGAAGATACTGAAGAAGATATAAAGAAAAACTTGGCATCGGATTGAATCAGATTGCAAGAATAAGTTGAGGAAGCACTGATCCAGTTAGAACTGTTGTAGTAAGAAAGAAGAAGAAGATTCCTGATTGTACCAGATTCAATTTCGAAAAATAATAATTTTTCAAGTCAAAAGTTGATTGGAGACCTATTTATATTTATTTCAGCTTACATTCATAGTACTCACGTTTTATCAACCACATGTGTAAGTCTCATTAATCTAAACTCATTGCACAGTCCAGTCCATACTTTACCTGTTTTTTAAATATCATCTAATTATCTTTTAATTATGGTATTATCTTAATAATTATTCATTATTACTTTTATTCCAAATATTTTAGGTGATGCCTTCTATAATAGGAAATCTCATTTGTGTCATACACAGCTGTATTTCATCCGTTTTTTCTTAAGCAATATAGAAACTATGTTAATAAAAGAACAGAATCACAAGTCCTAATTAGACAAGTCGAGCACGTCGTTGGTTCAGGTATTCAAAACATAAGTATATGCATTAAATTTGACAGGGTTCGAACTCAATTCTTGGTTATTAAACTGCAATAACAGTTTATAAGAATATTTTAATTCAAGATATATTTTAAATACCACTGTCATAAAGTAAATAACTGTATGTTTAGTCATAAAATTCAGATAGTTACACTCTAACTTTTATTGTAATTCTTTATTATTATTATTATTAAAAGAAGTTATGTGCGCTGCAACCTAAAAGATCTATTGTGCCCCTTACTCGGGTTACAGTGTTTCTCCAAGTCCGATTTCTGTAATGAAAGACAGTATAGAGCCTACCTTTCCTAGTCTTCAATCTTTATAATCCATGAAATATCCTCCTAGGTGTTTGTTCCGCTTATGCATCAGTGCCGGCCACTTCCCAAGCACATGGTATGCAGTTGCTCTCTCTTCTCTACAGTATCTGCAGTCTGAATTGGTTTGAATTCCTTACTTCGATAGATGATTATTCAATCTACAGTGACCGGTGAATAATCCCGTAATAATTCTTAGGTTGCTTTTTGATTGTAATTCTTTACTCTTCACTCTTTTTCTATTTAAGAAATATTGACTTTACAAGAGAATTCAGTTTTGAATGTGCAACCTATATCTGCTTAATGTGATCTCTAAATCTAAATGAATAATCGTTAGTAATTGGTATTATTAACTTTTGCAAATATGTTTCTGTCATTACTGTAAAGTCAAATGCTGTCGTATTCCCTTTAAATGGCCTTGCTTAGACGACATTTAAGTTAGAATTATAACCGAAACACAGTCAGTGTGTGAAATACAATTGTAGTTTCATTGGAAATAATCATTTTCATCTTCAAGTTATACGTTTTTGAAATTGAAAATACATTTTTTTGTTTCAGAACTGCTCAGCTTTCTGAATATTTGAAAATTTGCATATTTGCAATCACAAACTCCGAGCTAAGCTCCTTAATACTTCCGTCACTCTGATGTGCTCATTATTAGATAAAATAGAAGGTGATGTGTATTTATATTATCGTATGTATTATAGTTTTAGTTATAATCAGTTAGAAAAGTTTTATTTAAAGTGAAATAAAATTATAGTCACATTTCAGCAGCAACATTTTGTGCAGTTTATATATACATTTTTCTAATGAAACTTTGTGAGACCAGCTATCACGTACTTCATATGGGATTAAAATTGAATGCAGTATTTATAAGTAATTATACACATTGAACAATTTTCAAACCAAAGGTGTTTTAATATTTATATTTCAATTAATTAATTAGCTCCATAAGTGTCAGACATATTTCAAAATCACTAATACTGATTATCTGATGTAAAGCTTATGACATGGATTTTGACGCGATTATAAACGAACTGAAAATTACTATTATAAGTGAAAATATTTGAGATGTAAGATTTAATTTATTGTGTCATCCAAAGAATGATATATTAAGATTATGTAAAGGATTTTTCAAGACCATTCTCATTAGAACTGAAATAGACAGTCATTTTTTAAAATTCAAAATGGTTAAAACATCACTCATTTTTTCAATTACAATAAGTTCAGTTAAAAATTATAATTTATTTATCATTAAATAAATATCTCTATAGTCCATGTATAGTACTACACGTTTACTTTCGGGATATATCCGCAACACTAAATAAATAAAGAAAGATAGGGTTATATTGTTTCTATACTGAAGTTTCATTAATAGTCGTAATTTTTTCTTTCAGAGTAGCAAAAAAATACTCGCAATTTACAAACAAAAACAAGTCAAGCAACAAAAATGCCCTTAAAATCTTCAGAGTAAGGCTTTACTCGCAAAAATGTTTACGTCTTAAGTCTTAGTGCAGCCAAATTCAAAAATCAATCTATGTTAATGTGAATGTAGCAAAATTTCAGTATCCGCTAAAACCATATGAGGATTTCATTTACCAATTGTTGTTGCTTCACATGTGTTCTTTTGTAAGTTACGAGTATTTGTTTGCTACCAAACTTCCAGTAAATGTATTTTATTGTTGTGACTATGACTTGACACTTAAACAACCGGTTAACGAACTTAATGCTTGAGATCGTTAATAGTCCTATTTTTTTCAATTTTTACTTCCAAGTTCTTTTGGGGATCGCTTTTACACTGGACTGGAAGAGAACAAAAGCAAATTAATCGGATCTATTTAACTTTATTTGGAAAGTCAAATAGTTTAACAAGAATAGTACACGAAGATAACAAAAGTTAGCAATTCGCAAAATCCGACAAAATTATTAAGGTCATCATAATGGGCAATATAGGCTTCCGAGTGGAAGTGCTGATGACTGTCAACATAAGCTCATAAGCTTTTTTAACCTAACCTAACCTATTTTAAAGTTCAAATTTGAGATGTAAGAATTGTTGATTTTATTAGGTAATATGGAAATTTCTGTAACACATATTATTACATTTTATTTCAATGGAACATTCAACTTTCCACTAACATGTACTATTTAAATAAATCATCAAATATGGAATTCAGGGAAAATATCCTTCTACACAAAAATTAAAATATTTAAGTCAAACGTCATCGCAGAATTGCTCTATGGATGTGAAACCTAGCTTGTAATCCACTTTTTTACTGAAAAAATTCAAAGTTTCGTTAATAGATGTCTCCGACGTATTCTCAAGGTATGGTAGCCAAATGTCATCAGTAACTCCGATTTATATGAAAAATGTAAATTGGAAGCAATGGCCAATTACATAAATCTACGAAAATGGAGGCGAATATATCACACATTGCGAAAAGACGTCACGAAAATTTGTCGATTAGCTCTCGTTTGGAACCCCCAAGACAGCCATCAGAGGAGACGTCCTTAAAACACATGGAAAAGAACATTGAAAAAAGAAATCGAGGCGTCCGGAAAAACGTGGAACTAAACGTGGAGCTAAATATTTTGGCGAAAAATAGAACTAGATGAAAATACTTCATTGAGACCATATTCTCCAATACGAGATTCAGTAACTGATGATTTAAATAACTAATATTTTTATCTGTTGGTTTAAATTGTGGGGTAGCTGCCAATCCAACATGTTATTCTGGTTGGTCTTGTTTTTTGGTTTATATTCATAATTAACTATAGGCTTACTAATAACTTGAATAATTAAAAATTGATGAACTTGATCTTCATTAATTATTGAATAAAGCAAGTATTAAAAAATGTTTGTTGTTGAAAACTGAGTACTGTTCGAAACCTCTCTATTAAACACAATAGTTTCTATAAAGCAAAATAGTCACTAACGTCGTAACTGATATTAAAATGCAATTTAATATTTGAAGGACTTAATAATAGTTATTGACCATATATAAGTTCAGAGGAATATTTAACCATATATGGTATAATTTCTCAAACTATAATTTGTTTTTTTCATTTAACAAAATAATCTTTTTTGTTGATAAAACTACTTCAAAGTTAAGTAAATAATGAATTTCTTTATCGTTTTCCACTGATTTTATTAGAATTATAGCATTATAAAATATATAGATGCAATTTCTACTACTAGAGATCAACTACTTCCCAACCATATTACAGTTTTTATATTGTTTTTATACAAGACTGCAGTATTTTTAGTAAATATTGCTGAACTTTGTACTTCACAGCATGGAAAATTTCACAAATCCAATAATTTTCTCAAAAATGAAAGCAAATTTAAAGTAGGAACGCGGCATATTGAGGGATTTTCCTGTCAGAAATATTTGCAGTTGCGAATCGCAACACATACGAAGATTTTCGCAAGACATATTTTGGAGCTTTGACTTATCTGCATAGCAATAATTAGACTTGCAATTGAAGTACGGAAACGGCAGATACACATAGTTTGCATTTTTTAATGATTGTTTAGGATTCATCCTCTACAACAAATACTTGTAAACTACTGCCAACAGTGCTCCATCTTATACGACACAACAAATGGTACGAATATTGATAGAACTGAATATGCGTGTAGCTGCCGTTCCTTCTTAATCTTCATTTAACGAATCCAAATAGTATTTTCCTTCTTCAAATATTTTTGCCAAGCTTTTCTGTTTTGTTATGCAGCAATGCAGTTGTGCCTCAAAGTGAATTTGAAAAATTTAGTTTGAAATCTGCATGCAGCTAGGATTTTACTTATTCCTTATTCTTGAATTCATTTATTTTTAAAGCAATTAAAGTTTTGCTATCAAACCCGTATTATGCGGAGGAATTTTTATGAAAAATGTTGTATGTGAGCAGAAATGAATGGAATTAAAAACGAAAAAGTTATGAAGGAGAAGGAGTTGGCAAATCGGCCTTAAAGTCTCTAAGCAGTGCATTCTGAAGTTGTGCATCTACTGGTGTATTAGTGAATTTTATTCTTGAGTGAGCGCTGTACTTGCAATTAAAAATTTTCCATTTAGTTGCATCTCACTTAAGGGACAAGAACGAACTTTCATTATTTGTCAAGCGAAACTTTAACTTTGTATATTTTTCAATTAGTTGTCTCCATACTTATACCGAAGCCACATAAATAGCATCTGATAAGTAGACTTAACAGGTTGGTAGAGAGTAATTGTACTGTACTTTCCGAAGTTGCAACGATTTTTACATTTTTATTTATTTATACTTCATTAACCATTTATTATTTAACTTACACATAATTTATTTCAGTCAAATATTTAATTTGATATACCGTAGAAATAGCCAAACAGCAATTCAAATAGTCTTGCAGGTAACGATAAGAAAATTTTTATTATCCTTCTGCTGGATTAAATGTATATACATTACATTAGTTGTAATTTCTTCTTTCAGAGTAGCAAAAAAATACTCGGAACTTACAAAAGAAAACATGTGAAGCAACAACAATGCTCTTTAAATCTTCAGAGTAAGGTTTTACTCGCAAAAAATTTTGTACTCAAGTTTAAGTGCAGCCAAATTTAAAAATCAGTCTATTGTGAATGTTCACTGGAAATATGCTGGAAAATTCCAATCATCCGTTAAAATCATATGAGCATATCATTCACATATAAATTCAAATACATAAATAAATAAATTAATTTAAATGTAAAGATAAAAATGTTAACGATTGCTTTTTTATGTTCATTTTGTTTTCTTTTATTTAATTTTATTAATCTTTTAATTAAATTTAATAATGTTTAGTATTCACGATTTTTCTATTTCATATTGTACATAACACAACAAAAATCAAATGTCTAGAATAAGCATTTAATATATTTTAAAAAAGATGCCAATTTCTTATTATTACAAGACCACTAATGATGGGTACTTCGAAATACTGGAAACAGCTATAAGGTCTCACAAAAATACAATTAATTAAATATAAATAAAAGTTTATTGTTGCAATTTACTACTTTTTGAAACCACTCTATTAAATACAATAACTCAATAAACTACTGATGATGGATACTTCGAAATACTGGAAACAGCTATATGGTCTCGCAAAAATACAATTAACTAAAAATAAATAAAGAGGTTTTTTCGAACAGTAGTGAAATACAACAACAAAAATTTATTTTTTTTATATTATTTTAATTAATTGAATTTTTGGCTGACCATACAGCTGTTTCGAATATTGCCAAATACCCATCATCAGTGGTCTTGGGAATAATTCTTGTATTTAATTATTCGTAAATAATTATTTTTTGAGACTACAAGTACCAGGAATCGAACTCGGGTCCTGCCAAATGTGAAGCTCAGAATCAGCGCACCTTAACCAACTGATCCAAAGCCGTACTTGACTTTTTTGTTCGCATATTTTTCTGGAGTTTTGTTACTTTTGCTATGAAAGTTTTAATTAATTATAATTTTATTTTCAATTGTTAAATTTCAATACTATTCTGTTCGTAGAGGCATTATTTGTTGTATGATTTGTTCTTTCTTATGTATAGAACCTAATCTAGGAACGTAATGCTGAGAAAGTCATGCTAATGTTACTTCACTAGTCGCACGGGCGAGACCAATATTTTGTGAATATAAGTTATAATTTAACGTCAAATATTCCAGACGAAAGTGACTATTATTTTTAATAGCAAACTTGTTATATTTCATAAAATAAAAATAAATAAAAATTTTGTTATTTCAATTCACTACTGTTTGAAACCAATCTATTAAATACAATAGTTTTTATTAAGTAAGGTCACTTCCGTCATAACTGGAGTAAAAATCAAATTTAATATTAAACGTTTTTGCGATAAATTCAAAGAAAAATCTTGAAAAGTGTTTTGTATTCTAAAAATTTCGTTTTCTTGCTCGGAAATTCTTCTTAATTTCATCTTCAACGAGTGGTAGTATTTTTATTTCGCTAATTTGGTGCTCTGAAAATAAAATTTATTTGCTAATAAAATATTAAGTATAGACAATTGGCTGTGAGTAAATGTTGTTCACTTTTCGTTATTAACATAATTTTCCTACACAAAATTGACTATTTCCCTTTTTCCCTCAAAATTAAGTGCACTACAGTACAGACTCAATAATGAGATACATACGTTTGCTGCTGCCGCTGCTGCTGCTGCTGCTGCTGCTGCTGCTGTTGCTCATTGAAAATTGAAAATTGAAAGCTAAATTTCGCATTGACTTGCAACTTTGAATTTCAAAATTTCATTATTATGCATTTCCTTAATATATTCCATTTAATTTTATTTGGCAAACAAACAAACATACAAACAAACAAGCAAACATATGAACAAACATTTGAACAAACAACATTCCGAATAAAAATAACATTTTTATATGGGAAAGTGGCAGTGTATGTGGAAGCAGAAGAAATTATTGAATATGGGAAATATTTGAAAATTAAATTTAAATATTTTCTCGAACAAATGTACTACATACATTGAGTCTCAACTTGAGTATCTGAAACTTGTGTTTACATAAATTATTCAAGACAAATTCACAAAAATGTTAATCTACTGTTTATTCACTTTAAATCGTTTACAGAAATATCAAAGCATTTCAAATGTACTTCAGACATAAAATTTTTAATATCCTGTTTCTTGGAACGCTAGGATATATGCAGCAATATAAATAAAACAAACTTGCCATAAGAAGCAGAAATAAAACTACCCACAGCATAGAAAAATAAATATGACTTCGCAAAATTATTTCTCATGATTCAGACCGATACTAAAAATAACTAAAATAAAAGCAAATATTGTGAGAATAGAATGACAGAGGCCTATGTCAGTCTTCTCGAATAATTATATTTGGTTTTAGGAATTCGCAAGGTTCGAAAGGCATTCATTTTCCTTTAAATAAACAAATAGAACTTAATTCAAATTTATTAAAAATACTGCTACAAATATTAAGATATCACCAGCAACCGATTTGTACATATTGCTAAATATACTGCCAAGGATGACATACAATATACCAATACACCAATATACCAAGGAGTACATACGTACAGACTGTTCCGCACTGGACAGTGTGGAAAAGGACGTTATAATGGAGTGGCTCAAAAAACGGTATTTGAAATGGTGTTTGTATGATAGACCTTTCAACTTTAAAAATATTTTTAAAAAGGTTTTTAAATTGAAATTTTTAATTTAACGCCATTTGTATTTATTTTTTTAAGACTCATTCTGCTTTTCACTGCCATTGATACCGCATTTAATTGTTATTTTTTATTCTTATTCTTACATTGTTGGCACTTTGGCTTTTGTTACTGTTTTATTTGCTGTAATACAGTCATGTTTAAAACAAATATTTACTGTTTTGTTGCAATGTTTGTTCAGGGATGTATTTAAAAGCAAACAGTAAAATATGTAGAGAAATGAAATTATTATTTTTTAATTTCATCACATCATAAACGCACTGACAATATTGAAGTTTTTTGTAAAAAAGCCAATATTATTGAAAAATTAAGCAATTCGTTAGTAAATATTATACTAGGTGGACTAATTAGTACCCGGTATTTTTTTTTTCAAATTACAATTTATGCTTCAATACAGTCCCATTTTAGCTCGACACACCAAGTCCAACGATATTTCAACATTCGTACACCTTTCAACTAATGCAATTTATCAAGTCCTTAAAAATATACCCCAATTTCCTATTCCACTCACTATATGACGCACGTTTCTTTCTGTGAAGCCATCTTTACAACTTTCGAAGCAGGTGCTAGTTACTTGATACACCGATCTTTTAACATTTCTTTTAACATCAAATAATATGATTTATCAAGTCCGCTAAAATGTACCTCAGTTTTTCATTCCACTTCACCATTTCATGCAAGTTCCTTTAGATGGAGCCATCATTTAAAGTTTGAAAATAGGTAATAGTCACTTGACACAACGGGACCTCCGATCTTTTAACATATGGATATCTTTCAAATAATATGATTTATTAAGCGCTCCAAAATGTACCTCAGTTTCCCATTCCATTTCATTATATAATGCAAGTCTCTTTTTCTGGAGTCATCATTTTAAGTTTGAAAAGAGATATTAGTCATTTGACACCCGAGTCCAACGATCATTCAACATTTGAATAAATTTCAAATAATACGATTTATGAAGTCCTCCAAAATGTATCTCAGTTTCCCATTTCACTTTATCATTTAATGCAAATCTCTTTTCCTGGAGCCATCTTTTCAAGTTTGACACCCGAGTCCAACGATCATTCAACATTTGGATACATTTTAAATAATACGATTTATGAAGTCCTCCAAAATGTATCTCAGTTTCCCATTTCACTTTATCATTTAATGCAAATCTCTTTTCCTGGAGCCATCTTTTCAAGTTTGACACCCGAGTCCAACGATCATTCAACATTTGGATACATTTTAAATAATACGATTTATGAAGTCCTCCAAAATGTATCTCAGTTTCCCATTTCACTTTATCATTTAATGCAAATCTCTTTTCCTGGAGCCATCTTTTCAAGTTTGAAAACAGATAATAATCACCGAGAGCCAAATCTGGAGAATATGGTGGGTGAGAAAGCAATTCGTAGCGTAATTGCTTTAATTTTGATTTGACGTTCGCATTAAATATACGAAGCTACGGACATAAGTATACCAACGCCCTGAGAGTGCTGCACGCCTTAATTTCTTCCTGAGTAAATAAAAATTGTTTCTTTGTCATTTAAAATACAATTTCCTAACCATTCGCATTCTTGTACAGCAAGAATACCGATCTGGTAACGGAGCATTACATGTCGCAATTGTTGTAATTTAGCGCATTCATAAAGTGTTCTTACATTGTAAGTGAATATACGTCTCCTTATCTTTATTCCAATTAAGTCATTCCTTGTTGCTTGTTGTTAGATTTAGATTTGAATTTGATGTTTAGGTTTCAGTCATCTGGATACTCAAACGTACTCGATATATTCACGCTTTATTCTAAAATATGTGCGATTACAACTTCTCATATTGAAAGTCAACTTCTCACTGATATAAGTACTCAGTGTATTTGTATGAAACTATATTATTGACTGCTATTATACGATAAATATATAATACATAATATTACTCATCTAAGAATAAAAAATTAACATTTATTGTTAATTTTTTCCTGCCGAGAGTAATACGTCTTTATGACCAAAAAAAATTACTTAAAAGTTAGACGGATTCGAAGAGCAAAGAAAAGACAAGGACAAAAATTGATTATTTTAATTTATTGAAATTTGGCTTAATATGTTTTAAGTAAATTAATATGTTTTAAGTTTATTATCTTAAAGTAGAATCCTTTTGTCATTTAATGCATGCCTAAATTTTTATGAATTTATATACGAAAATGCCCAAATGTTCTCTTATTTCAATCAAAAAGTCCTACAGAGGTGAACTTTTTCGACTTCCCAATAATAAGTCTAAATACATAATTTATTTACGTGACGTAACACCTAAACTGCAACTTACAAGGAAATGCTTTTGGTAGGAGTGAAAGAATAATTTCCTTGAAAAAGTTTCATTTATCCTTGATATTTATTAAATTTCCGGGAACTATTACAAGCTCAGTTACATGTTCCATTAATTAAGAGGTACAACGAAAATATCTGAAAGTTCTGTAACCACAATCAAAATCTCCTATTGCTTAAGTAATTCATTTTCTAATAACAATTTTACAATCCCAGAATTTTTTAATATGTGTCGTGACTAAGCAAAATGGACAGGATTTATTTTCAGTTATTGATGATTGACTACAAATCCTACGTGTCAGGAAAGACGTGCACAGAAAATGCTTCGGAAGCACATTTAAAATTCGACATTGAACTTTAATGTCACTTGTTCCAATAAAATTGTTTACAGTTTCGTTTGTTGTATGTAAGGCAATATGTTAGGGCATTGTTAAGGTTTGCTTGCCGGGACTGTGGAAAGGCATCCAAATTTTTGCTTCAATAAAATTCTTTTGACTTACATACAATCGAATCGGCTTCACTGAAATGAGAAGCAGAGCCGAGAATTTTGTAGCGTGGAGAGAATTAAATCATTACTGATTTACAATGTTGACAGTGAATTAATTTTTATAATACGTATGTCCATATCAAGGGCATAGTTTATTAGACTTCTAGTTTATTAGAATAATTTTTTTTACATATTTTTTTTGCTTAAGTAATCCAAAAAAAAGAGAAGTTTTTAAAATCCATACGCATTTTTTGTGTGCATAAAATTTTAATAAAGTTTAAGTCTTCTTATGAAATTATGTTTAGTGATCCATTGAGAATACAAAGCATAATTTAAAATGAAGCTTATTCTTCGATCTTAATATCTTAATCAACATTTTTACTTTATAATTTTTTGTGATTAGGTTAAAAACATGTAATCATCATCACTTGATATACCACAACAATAGCTTAACATAATTAATGTTATCTGTGTTGCTCTTGAATTAAAGCAAAGCTAATTATTTTACCATAAATCACACCTCTGAAGAATTACCGAATGCTGAAAGATTAGCTTTATTCCAGGTCTTCCCATAAAGTCCACGCTCTGCTTCGATTTGTCTTTTCCGTGTATTGCGTCAAAACGCAGATTAAGTGCTCCTTGGCAAGGAACACCTTTTAACTGAGACCTTTTCACTGATGTCTTCTGTAAACATACCCCACAATATAACATAACCTAGTATAGTAACCGTATCATTATATCCTAAAAATTTGTTGGCTTGTTGAGTTTAAATCAAATTTTTCTGTTTCGTACTGCATTTGACTATAATATTCATAAAATGTGACACAGACAGCAATATGTCTAAAATGTGGTCTACTGGTAGACTCCTTTTGGGCTCAACTTTTTACTCAATTTTCAGAATTGCGTTAGTGAGAAAATATAAACCAAGGAGAATATCAAAAGCTCATTTTTTTATTTTGACTTTGTTAAGTAACATAATCAATATATATAATAATGCCAAAATAAATAATATTCTATAATATATATATATAATTATGTTGAATAAAGATATTATACCTTTTATAATAAATATTAAATTTTGTACTAACCTCTTAATTAATTTTTAGTAAAAACTTGTGAGCAACGTAGCCAACAAAATATCTAATTAACAACCATTCCACATCAGTAATTTTGTCCAAAGCCAAGTCTTCAAGTATTACATCAGAATCATTAAATTCGGGTTCTTCTATCGAATTAATTAGTGCAGCAGCACTGATAGTTTCTTCCTCAGTAAATTTTTCTATGGCCTCTTCTTCGAAAGTATTATCAATATTATCTAGATTGCCTTCTCCTGTTACTACTTCCGTATCAATTTCGTAGTTACCTGATGAAGATACGGAACGAATTTGAGTGATCATCAAAATATCAAATTTTGAGTTATTTCAGCAATTGACAGGTCTCTATTATTTTCGCCTTTTTGTCTAACTAATTGAAAAAAGTTTTCTATTTGATCTTAATTTAGGGTTTTAGTTCTCAGAAAAAACATATCTTTTTGCAAAGCTTTATTGGAAAAGGCTATTACAGTATTTATTGTTAGTATCATACCATCTATGAAATGAATTTTTTTATGTGGAAAGGAAGTGTTGCTTAAATAATCTACGAATGCCTTCAAATAATTATAGGGCGTATTACTAATCTGTATAGCTGATCGATAACAATTAACCCCATAAAGTGTTCCATTATTCATCCAATCAAAAAATTTGTCCATTTTAGCAATAAAATTGGCGATAGATACAGCAACTTCACTTGAAACTGTTAAAAATTACAACAATTTATTTATAATTAATTTAATTTTTATATTTATTTTTATTTATTTATTTATTTTTATTTATTTATTTCTTCGATTTGACCATTTTTTAGAATGAATATTTTCACTTTATATTTATTTTTTGAAGGTAGATTAATTTCATCTCTGACATTACTCTTAGGATGAGGATATCAACCAAAACGTTTACAAGCTGGAATTTAATTACTATTTTACCATTTAAATTTTTAGTTTTTGAGTAATTATATATTTAAGTATATATGATTGTATTTTTTTAATAATTTATTTATTTATTTTTTGTTTTTTTACAGTAGCTGGAAAGCATCAAAAGCCGCAGTGTGAGACTTGAACCACTAAAACCTTATTTCTCTTAGAAATAAATGGAGAAGATTTCCACAGCAATATGGAAACTCAATTCCAGTAATCAGAAGAGAGAGTTGAGAGCAGATAGGCTTAGTACCTAGCGGGCTAGGTTCACCAATAATTTTAGCTTTTTAATTTTATTTCATTTCATTTGTTCGTTTAAAATTTAATCACATTTTAATTAGAATTTCTTTAATTCGAGGAATTTTGGTTCTAAATTAAATTGTTTACATCAAGTTGATTTAATATCATTGTTCTTATATAGAAATTGTTTCAACAGATATTACAAATTCAAAAATTAAGGAGATTATGATAGATATAGATAACTAACTGAACATGTATTATATTTTTTAGATTCATTTTGTTTAACTAATATTAGATATGAAGTAGGTTCGTTCATCAATAAAGAATTATTAAATCATACACCATCACTAACTTTACAATGAATTTTATTAAGTTCTAGAAATATAACTACTCCTCCTACTTTATATTTAAAAGCAGATATTTCATTAAAAAATAGAATTGTTAATTGATCATGGTATTTAATATATAATTTATCATTATTATTATTTAGAGCTGCCTAAACATTATATCTGTACTATATCCCTATAATCAATATGGAAAAATTTGTTCAGAAGTTTATTCATTTAGAAAGAGACATATTCGTGAATTTTAATGTTAATGTTAGATTGATTTACTTTGAACTTGTTAATTAAAAAAAGTGAAATAATTTATTTTTCATTTTAATTTAAAATATTTAATTTAAACGTTGATTAATGGTGTCAAATATTTAAGATATTATTTTAAATTATGAAAAATATATCATTATGTAGAAGAGGATTCTGATTATTGATTGGAATGAGTAAAATCTCAAATTTTAAATATTCTTATTTATTGGATATTATGGATATTATTCTTATTTTCTAGAATGAGAATTAGTTTATTTAAGTATAACCAGAATTGTTATAACATTTTTAATTAAATAAGATTGAATTAAATAAGATAATTACTTATAACTCTTGTTTTTTAATATATTTTAATTATTTATTTTTTAATAATTTATTATAGAAAGAAGTATATATTAAGAGATATAAAAATGACGTCTAAATTTTAGCAACAAATAACATGTCTCAATATTAAAAGTGCATAAAAAAATAAAGAAAGGAATTATAAAAAAATCCAAAAATTAATTTTTTTTATAATTAATACTCTTCCACAACTTAATATAACATAATGTGCAAAATAAAATAATACAACATAATTAAACTACAAGATCAAAAACTGAGTTAATACTTAAATAAAATTAAGAATTAAAGTCATAATATTTTGTAATAAATATTAAACTTAAATACAAAATTGTTAATATAATAGGGAATTAAATAATAGAAAATTATACTGTTTCAAGAATAAAGTCAATAGTATTTTAGATTGCTAATAACGTAAACTATCCTACATAATGTATGATAACTTCATAGTTTTTCAACCGATTTGCTTGAATTTTGATATATAAACATACATATATACATATGTAAACATAAATACATATATAAACATGCATACATATTACATATATTTATAATGTAATATGCCGTTATATTATTAATTATTGGATTTTTTGTTAAAATATATGAGGTTTATTGAAGGTCATATTTTGCATAATTTTTTCGTGACTTATGGGACCCCAAAAAGAAATAAGACATAGTTCGAAATATTTTTGTTTTTATTTGTAAATATTTGGCTATTGATAGGAAATATATAAAAAATGGTTATAATTACTTTAAGGATTTATTAGGATTTAAAATTAGCCAAATCGAAACCTTTTGCTTAAACTCGCTAAAATTTCATAAAATTGCAAATAACTTACAATAATTTACAAAATATATAGTATTGTTAACTTTTATACGAATATGATGATTAAGGATTAAATTATTATAATACAAAGATTTTTTTTCTTGTGTGACGTATACGATGCTTCTACAGACTGCAGGATTACTTCTTATTAAAAATTGTATTTAAAAAACTCTATTTGTAATACATATATACTACCTTATACATATCCATATTTACTCAAAATAGAACTATGTGACCTACATATACATATCTAAAACGTCTCTCGATATATTTCTTCCCAGACTACATAATTAATAAAACATTTGCTTTAAGTTTGACAGTGGATATTGTTCTCTGAATTCGTCTCCTATTTTACAACAGGTTTCAAAGATATATAATACATCTTCCAATGGAACGGTGAATTTCTTCATTCTGCTATTGTATAATGTTTGAAGGCCCGTTTCAATATGCATTATACAAATAGGGATTTTACTAGACTATTATCATATAATATATACCACTGCACTAAACCTTTACCGTATAGAATAAAATCGATTACATAGCACCATGAAAATATTTATTTACGAGTATGACTGATAGTTTGAATTTACTATTTGCAATGGATTATTCCCATGAGCACATATATACATCGAAACGGTTATTATTTTATTCTTTATTTCTCAGTGATTACATTTAAATAATAAACCTGTAAGCCGGAAACATATAAACTTTGTTTTTCACTAATCTTCGATAATCATTAGAATTTCTTTGTTTAATTCCAGAAAAAAAATCTCATAATTTTATATATTATTTAATTTAGTCATTTCACATAATATATGTATATACATATGATATATATTATAAGAAACTTCTCTGAATACACTTGCTTAAAGTCCTATTGGAATAGTTTTATCTGCATTTTAATTATATATAAAATATAATATAGTTTATATTAGTATCGTATATCTACTATGAGTTTAAACGCAGTTTTAATCAGTAAGAACGGTAAAGAAATAGTTGTTAATATTTCTTGGACTAGTCATTTAATATCACAAAATACTTATCTTACATTACATGTAATAACGAAAATATGGAATGTAAGATAAGTATGCAATATTGAATATATTTGCTTTTATGTCTAATAATTTGGTTTCATATTCTAATCGTATGGTTCTGCTATGATTCAGATATTGTCTGATACGCGCATATGTCATATCTAGTAATGTGTATTGATATATAAACTGTGAAATTTGTCACAATTCAGCGAGCTTTTAACGTAATAGTAAAGAGCACGATCGACCAAAGTCTAAAAACAACGAATAGAAAATATTTATATTAAAAATTATATTCTGCAAATGTAATCTACAAGATAAAATATACAAAATGCGTTTTAAACATAATGAGAATTATTAACGAAAATTCGTTTTGATGTATACTGTTTATACTGTGGTTACTAACTGTTAGTGTTAATGACCTTAATAAAATTTTTATTATTTGGACTGTTTTTTATTAATTTCTATAGTTAGATGATATAAATAATATAATTAAGGTTAAATTTTCTTATTTTTGTGTCAATGTAAACTCTGTAAAGAAAAATGGGTTCATCCATTTGAGATTTTTCTGTCGAAATCATTTTTTCCAACTATCATTTTGAGCTCAAATTTCATGAATTCTTGAAATTCAATTTCATTAGTTAAAAACTTTACCAAAGCACTGTAGAGGCCTATGCAATACAACATAAAGAGGAATATGCAGTGCAGACAAAAATCATGTTGGAACATGTTTTGGATGAGCATTTTTGTTTACACAGTTGATGGCTAATATTAAATTGGAATCGAATCAGCATAGTTGAATAATTGTTACTATAGAATAGTCCAACACACTCCACGCAATAGATTTCACCTAACCCACCTAAGTGTGGTAATAAAATTTAGTTTTGTGAAAAATCTTTTCATTGAGAAAAATAATTTATAAATGACCAGGAAATGTTGCTGAAAAAGATCAGGACTAACGCATCGTGCATGAATTGATAGCAAAATATTCTAATAATCACCGTGCTGTACATGGCTTATTCTTTTATATGTGGAGCAAACTTTAATCGTATCCCCTCCAATTTGGCTGATATTACTTTATAAGGCACTTTGATGTTTCCGCCTTGATGTGACTGTTGTGATACTTGATGCCTTGCATGGCACGGTGGCAAACCCGGTATGCTCGCCGGTTATGAGATGGTTTTGAAAGCACCTATATCTCGCGAAAAAATTTTTAAAATTTTTTTCTAGGATATGAATGTTTTGTAAATATTACTATATAACAGTCTAGCAAGTGGTCACACAATAACTAAATTATCCTGAAAAATATTATTTTATAAATAAAATCTTGTACAAATATCCACCAAAAAACCTGCTCATTTGCTAAGAAAAATTATGTTGTTTTACCAAGATATGTTCCTCTTTACTCTCTACTAACCACCATGGTTAAAGTACATTAACTGCATTTCAAATTTATTGACGATCCTTCTGACTCAGCTCTTTTATCCAGATCCCACTTAAAGTTTTTAATTTCCAATAGTGAAACAGTGCGTAGAAAGCTACAAGTTCATTTGAGATGAGTCCCACAGATGGGACTCGTTTTATGGTATGCGATGCGTATATATATATATTATATTCATATATAAATTAAGTATTAAGTATTAAGTTCAAATAAAGATCCAAAGATATTTTGTAGTGCATAACTAAAATCATATTATATAGCAATGCTATGCTTCAATACATCACACTTTATACAGTAATATTTTGTGGAGTATAAGTAAATTCCTAAATTTATTTGATTGTAGATTCAAATTGATTCTAAATTGGTTTAATATAATTATTATAACAAGATGCAATATTCATTGTTATTGCTGTTGTTGCTGTGACAATATTTACTTGGTGTAATTAAAAAAAATTCAGAAAGAAATTATATTATAAATTAATATAATTTCACTGAAATATTACTTACTTTAATTCAATAATTATTTTTTAGTCAGAGTGCACGAAAACTTCAACTCTTATTGGTAGACATATGTTACTTTAGCTCTTTAATAAAATGATATTAACACCCATGTATCTGATTATAGCTGATTATCTAATTAAATATATTCAACCTATCTTTAAATTTTAGTTTATATGAATTTAAAAAATAACGTGTTGCTTTTGTAGCTAAACCTCTTATGTTAATTAAATAAAGATTTGGTCGTTTCCCTTGGCATGTGCTCATTTATGCATGTGACATAATATTGTAACATATGACACATTTTTTATTGTTACTTTACATACTAAACATATGACAAATATTTGAAATTTTGTTAGTCTCTCTTGTAGAAAAGGGTTAATTGGAAAAGGGTTAATTTCGCCTTAAATCAGTTGATTTATTTATAATGAGCTTACTGACATAAAAGCTCTTTGTATGGTAAATTATCTTCATTAGCGTTCTTGATGAGCAAAACTGTCTAAATGAGAGCAGTGGAAACACAGTATGATACTCTACACAAAGCAGTACAAATTATTGAATCTCCATGTACGTTGGTTTCAGATATAATTCGAGAACATATGCGAAAATATACACAGTAATTATTCTTTAAATCGAATTGTTACCAGATGGTTTCGGTATAAGTCTGGTGACACTAATCCGAATAGGTGCTTGAAAGCTGATATTTCAAGCTGAAATTTTCTGTAAAGGCAGTTGTGTAATTTTCGTTAACGTAAACATATAATAAAAAATAATGTATAATAAAATAAAAAAACAATGATGTTTAAAAATGGTTTTCAAGATATAAAGGATGACAAAAATGTTCAACAAAAATCCTTGATGATTGAATGATATCATTAAAAAGTAACTCAAACCTACACAAAAGTTTGTAAATCAGTATTGAATATCTTAAAAACAACAAATTTTTCAAAATATCAAGTAACTGAACATCAGAGCTACCAGAAAATAGTTCATACAGCTTGTCTGATAGCTCCATTGAATTACTGACATCAAATTCTTCCGCCAAATTCAACTGATCTTCATTTTAACATGTTTTTTTTGAATGCATTTAATGCATTATTAAAAACTAATGTAAAGGCTTTCGCAAAGATGCTGAAGGAGATCACGGTAGAAAATCTAGAGAACTAATGCGACATGCTCTTAAAGCATACAAAAACCTGTATTGAATGATCCTCTTAGGCCTATAGGCCCATTGTGATACCGTATTATTTAGAACCCATGTGCTAAAACCATCCAGAACCTTTAATAAAGCTTATGATGCTATATAGAGGGAGGTCTCGAAGTTTGTCAAGATCCTCAAAAAAGAAATCCCCCAAAAATTTAATGAAAAGGTTATTTGAATAAATAAAATAAGATTAGGCATATATATTTTTTATAATTTTTATTTATAAGAAGTTCTCTTTCGAACCCACCTAAAGTATTAGTATGTGCTCTTTTACGCGCTTAATGGAAACATTTCGGCTTTCATAGCTTTTAATACTTGCATTTAGCTTATCAAGTTCTAACAGATTAGAATCTAACCTTAGTTCAGCACAGAACGCAATAAAAATGTCTGTACAGTGCAAAAAATTCACCACAGATTTTAATCTTCATCTGTTGTGACGGAAATGTAAATCCAAACCATAGCCTCGCATCACATAAATTAGAGAAAAGGGCAAGGTGTTCTGTTGTCTGTGCCATTATAGCACTTAAATCACATGTTTTCGAACGCACACACCCTGATGAGTAAATTTTTTAAACACGAAAAATGATTTTTGAAGTCCACTAAATGCATGCATATTCAGTGAAGGTCTTAAGTATTCATTTCTAATAGAAACGATATCGAAGTTATGGTTTCATCGACTTCAACCCAGTGGCTGAATTCAATGCAATTGAAATAAATCTGAAAAATAATATAGGGTGTACGATAGGATAGTGGATAACATGTCGATAATTTATGCTGAATGCTACTCATGTACGATGATTTTTCAACTTATAAATATCTTGCTACAATTGGTTATAAAGGCTCAATTTTTATATAAAACAAAGTTTGTTTATGCAAACTTCAACACTTAAGTCATTCGTTCAATTTAATTCAGTTTAACTTTTCCTTTGTAAAATTATCAGATTTGCATACGAAATGAACTCTACTTCCTTCCAGCCAGCAACTCATTACGATATTTGAAATATTTTAACTGCTCCTCTTATTGGCATTTCCTTTTCTGATTTGTTTGAGATTGTTGGAGGCATAATAAGGCAATTTAAATTCCGCTTGGTTTGTAACTTGTAACTCATTAATGAGAAAGCGATTGTCGTGGGAAATTAAATCGAACTATTCAATCGCGACCTAAATTAATGCAAAGTCCATTAAAAGGAGTTTCTTTTCAATTACATCTAAAAGGAAAAGAAAAACACTTAAAAGTCATTTTCCTGCTCTCTGTTGTTTTCCTGCTATTGTTGTCTGCTTGGAATATACATATATGTATTCTAAGCGATATACATACTTCCAGTTATATATACCTATACTAGCAAATGCATCGCAAGTCTTCATTGGGGTTTTAATGAAAACCCTCAACCACACATGTTTGTCACATAGTCTGTATTGTGTAGGATTTAATTGTAATAGTAGAAATGCCTTTGTTTTCACTCCAAAAAAAAAACAGAAACAAAATACATATCCTCTATCCAGAAAATTCGAGTAGTATAACAAAGGATTCACACTTTAAACAGTGATATATACGTGACATTGAGGGAGCCAAAACTATTGTCTTGCAGTGAAAACATTACAGGATTTCAGTATATACACAATGAATGTATGTTTAAGTTGCTTGTGTTCAACAGAAGAAAAGACTAGATGTTGTATTTCTTTATCAAAAGTCTTGTGAATAATACCGCTAAAGTAATGTAAATGATTAATGCTTTCATTTCTTACCGAAAGATGTAGTTTAATCTGAGTTAATATTGCTTAAACAGTCGTGTTAGCTTATTGTTACCCCTACAGCTTTTCGACTCTACAAGCAACCTCTGTTGATATCATGATATCCATTGAAGGATTCATAAAATTATTTGTACTTGCTCCTTAGGTGGAACTGTGACCTAACGATCTATTGCGTGAGACTCTCCAAACATTATAACAAAAATAGTGGTGGAAATCAAGCATTTGTTATATTTTGGTTATACACCGTTAGTAAGCTATGAATCTCATTTGACCCACGATTTCAATTGATGGAATTAATTGACAACGAAACAGACAACAAAATGTTATAAACTCAGATCAACATTAAAATACATGTAAAACTAAATACAAAACTTCCTGATCGCAGGAATATCTTGGGTAATAGTAGGGCAGACGAGCTTGCCAACGCAAGCGCTCTTCTCCCTAACATTTACTTCTCTGATATAAGTGTTCCACTTGCTACAGTTAAACTGGCAATCAAATGAAAATACCTGAGCACAGCCAAGCACTACTGGGCCGATGAGCCTCATTGTCAGATATTTAGATTGACTGATTGATTGATATCTAGATATCTGGTAAATCAGGTGGATCTACATTGATAAATCTGTTTGCTTAACGTCGGAATTGAATTTCGAATCTTTTTAAGGATTCAGCGTGTATAGTATTTATGGTTTTTTGAAACTATTTTTTCCATATCGTAAGTTGTTTCTCTTTACATGTTTCTAGTGTACCATTTTCGTCTATTAGCGGAGCTGCATGTGCGCTCTTGGAGCCGGTCAGTTTTCGAATATTCTGTATACGAAAACTAAATGATGGTAGCTTCCAATGTCAGCGCTACGTTTATTGCGTACATCGCAAACAATGTTAAAGTGCCTTCTTGACATCCATATGTGATAAATTTGAGTTTCTAGATCGTTAGTCGGTAAAATCCAACTAGTTTTATGGCTTATTTTAAGAGAAATAGATGTTTTGAAAAAATATATATAATAATTTATAAATAGTTTTTTTTGAAAATAGTGAACTACAACAAAAATTCTATTTGATATTATTTTATTTAATTGAATTTTTGGCTGACCATACAGC
This sequence comes from Teleopsis dalmanni, assembly GCF_002237135.1. NCBI lineage: Eukaryota > Metazoa > Arthropoda > Insecta > Diptera > Diopsidae > Teleopsis > Teleopsis dalmanni. The sequence continues at coordinate 71,105,320 of NC_051848.1, read as the reverse complement.
TGTTTCGAGTATTGCCAAATATCCATCATCAGTGGGCTTGGAAATAATTCTTGTATTTAATTATTCGTAAATAATTTAATAATTTCAGAAATTGATGGGTTCGAATAGAAATGCAAAGGCAACAACAATAATATTTGTTAATTTGTTTTTAAGTTCTTCTAAGTTAGAAAATAAACAATTTCTCTCGTTATACATTAAGACTGAAAAGTTTTCGGAAATTCTCATTTAAAATTCGCGCGCTGTATATTTTTCGATATTTTAAGTTTATGTAGTTTGGCAGCACTGTCCTTAATTACTATGCCAAAAATGAGCTCGATCTGTCAGACAGTTCGTTTACGGCAGCTGTTGAAACCAGTTCACCTCAGTAGTGCGTTGCGAAATGTCTTCGACGGTCGTACGACCGTCCTGGAAGGCTTTGTACCACTCATAAACTTGAGTTTTCGATAAAACTGATTCCCCATAAGCCTTTTGTAGCATTCGCAACGATTCTGCACACGAAATTTCGTTCGAAACACAAAATTTGATGCAAACTCTTTGTTCAATATTTTTTTCCATTGTTTTTTTCGCAACGCCCTACTGAGGTGAACTGGTTTCAACAGCTGCCGTAAACGAACTGTCTGACAGATCGCGCTCATTTTTGGCATAGTAATTAAGGACAGTGCTGCCAAACTACATAAACTTAAAATATCGGAAAATATACAGCGCGCGAATTTTAAATGAGAATTTCCGAAAGCTTTTCGGTCTTAATGTAAGACGCGTCGCTTTCGACGAAAAAAAATCAACAAAAAAAAAAATAATTTTTGTGATTAATTACAATTAATCAGTAACTGATTATTTGTATATGAAAGACGAGATAAATTAATAAATTTTGCAAAAATAAAAACTTCCAAAATAATGCTGTTTCCAGTATTGTTTTTAAAAAGTGAATTAAGCATGCTTGGTACATCAAATGCAATTTCCCTTAAATGAAACTGCGAAAAATATATTATAAAGTTATTTGTTTTTTATTCCAAATTTAGGTTCATCACGTACGTATCTATTTAATATGCAGTGCATAATTAATTGATATATTAGGAATACTAATAAAAATAAGATGATCCTAAACACTTTGGTTTTTAAGTGAAATTTATTTAATAATCTAAATATCTGTTATTTTTAATAATATATTATATTAAAAATAAAAAGTTAACCATTTTTTGTTATATTTTTTTTAATTTCAACTGGAGTTTTGTTTTTAAACGTTCTACTCATACCATGTTCACACTTCTCTCATTTAAGCAGTTTTACTCACCAAGGCTGCTAATGAGTTTATTATAAATAAATCAATTGATTTAAGATGATTAATGTCGAATAAGGGAAATTAGAAAAATTTGAAATATTTGTCATATATTTTATATGTAAAATAAAAACAAACAAGACATTTGATATGCATACATCAGCTTTTGCGAATGGAGATCACATCTTAATTTTATTAATATTAGAGGTTTAGCTGAAAAGGTAATATGATATTATATTCAGAGCGTAGATCTTGTCTCTTGAACCAAAATTTAAAAGATGGGTTGAAAATCTTTCATTTTTGGCAATCGAATACATCTGTGTTTACATGATTTTATGATAGAGATAAAGTAATATATTTCTACTGATAAAACGTTGAAATATAACTGCACTCTGATAAAAATAATTATTGAATTAAAGTAAATAATAATTAAGTGAATTTATATTATTTTGTGATTTAATTTCTATCCGAATTTTTTTTAATTACATCAAGTAAATATTTCAGAGCAACAACAGCAATAATAATGAATATTGCATCTTGTTATAATAATTATATTAAACAAATTCAAGACTCACTTGAATCTACAACCAAATAAATTTAAGAACTTACTTATACTTCACAAAATATTAAATTATAAAGTGTGATGTATTGAAGCATAGCATTGCTATATAATATCACTTTAGCTATGCACTACTTTATCTTTTTGGACCTTTACTTGAGCTTAATACCTGTCGTCCATAAACTGGCTTCTTTTTATTCAAATATAAATATGATATATATATATATATATATATATATGCATCGCGTTAGAACCATCAGAAAATGCGATTTTGGCAGATTCACCTCCTCATATGATTGGAATTTAAATCTTCTTACGCAATATTTCAAAAACTTTAAGTTGGATCTGGATATAAAAGCTGAGTCAGAAGATTGGTCAAAGTTTCGAAATGCAGTTAGTGTATTTTAATCATGGCTCAAACTTTTAAATAGTTTCCTATCATTAACATTAAAACAAACTCCGAGTTCGAACATACAAGTCAAGTACGTCTTTGGGTCAGTTGGCTAATGAACACTGTATTACTTACAATCTCATAAAACTATTTACGAATAATTAAATATAAGAAATAATTTCAAAAGCACTGATGTGAGGTGTTTGGCAATACTCGAAACGGCTGTATAGGTAACCAAAAACTTAATTATTTAAAATTGTTGAAATTTTGTTGTTGTAATTCACTACTGTTCGAAAAACATTTCTTATGAAAATAGAAATTTATGTATAAAATTTATTTATGTAACGTTAAAAATCATATTTCACATTTTTTTCTGATAAAAAATTTCGTTATTGATATTCAGATATTGATATTCAGATGTCTGAGTTGGTGAATCAGCACCTTTACTCTATTTTATCTGTGGACAGTTTTAAGTCACACTAAGAATAACTGAATACGGGGCTTTATAATATGATGGATCTGATGTCTTTGTATCTGCCTGTGTTTATCAAATTACGCTGAGAATTGGATTATTGTGACTATCAATTATATGGAACAGTTTGAGAGCACGATCTTTAATTTATTTTTTGACTGAATCGACTTTCAGATCTCTGTGGATATCCGCTCCTCTTACGTACCATGGGGCGTTAACCAGTTTTCTTAAGGCAATATTTTGCCCACTTTAAAGAATTTTGAAAGTTGAGTTTGGCGCTTGGCAAAACGCAATACTGCAATAGAGTAGTCCTGGTTTAATAATCTGCTTAAATATGCTAACTCTATTCTTTATGTTTAGCATTTTGCTGCTGATGAGCGGGTGAAGGGAGTGTAATATTCGGGCAGCTTCAGCTCGTTTGGACTTGAAATGTGCTTTCCAGGAGTGCTTATTATCAAAGGTACCTAGGTTATGCCTAGGTACCTTTAATTTTCTGGGTGGTTGGCGGCGCTTTCTGGTAATGAAAATTGCCCGAGTCTTTTCTGCGTTCAATTTTATTTTCCACTTTTTAAAATACTGAACAAGTATTTCATGGAAAATATCTTATACCAAACTAACTTTATTTACATTTTCCAGTACAAACCAGAGTAAACGATTATCTGACATAACCAAATCATTTCCATTGTAAAACGTCTGATTTATAGTCGAGGATAAAACTACATATATTCATAACCAAAAGAAATCCTTAATATCATTGAAATCCTTAAATACCATTTCAGACTTTTCAGCCCTTATTAATTTCGGAAAATATTTTCGTTTCATATATCTTTCGAAAAGCCTTAATGTCCTTGATATTATAGTGTATACAAAATCAAAATATTAAGAAATCAAAAATAAATTATTTCTCGGTACGAAAATAATAAAAAAATGTTTACTCAATTTGATTCCTTTAATCTCAATAAATTGAAAAGAGTAGAAGTCATGTCATTAAATGGGTTAAGTCTCCCATACATCACAAATTTTATATTGCATGAAATTGTTATAAATCCTTTTTGAAACGAATATATAAATAAATAAAATAATAATGCAATAGAAAGAAAGTTAAATCACAAATAGCAGAACCCTCAGGAATTTGAATGAAAAGCATTAAACTGAAAAACCTCTTAAATTGGAATTCAAATAAAATCACTTCCACTATGCGCAAATCTGCTCGATTTACGTATTTACGAGTATTGTTACCAAATGTATTCTTTGCTTATTATGTTCGGATACACACTGCCTTCTTCTATTTTATTCTTTATTTTATTATGATGTTATTGGTGTTGTTATTCTAAATGCTATTCTGGCACTGTACCACTGTACCACTGTAGCACTGTGGCACTGTAATACTGTGGAACTGTAGCACTGTAGAACTGTAGAGCCGTAGAATTTTAGCGCTGTAGTGCTATAGTGCTCTGGTATGGAGTATGAAGTGTGGTGTATGGTGTATGGAGTATGGAGTAGGAGTAGGAGCAAAAATAGGAGCACGAACACTTTTTGCTACTATTCCAATAAGTAATGCCAGGCAAATAGCAAATAGCAAAACGCTAAAGCAGCACTCATAAATCTTTTATTGAGCAGGGCGATTTTTAATGGCAATGAAAAATGTTATGAATTTCGTCTCGAAAAGGCAATAAGCGATTTTTAAGTGGGAGTCCCTTTAAAGGAAAACAACACTACTCCGAGTAAATAAGGTAAACAAAAAATTATTACACTTGTGCGCACACAATTATTTCGAGTTTGTATGTTGAAGAAGTGAAGGAATTTAAATTTTGTAAAAATTTATGGCTTTCGCAGCGAACTTTCATTCCTTCTCTAAATTTCATACTTGGACCTTGCTCCGTGGGCGTTTATTTGCATCATGCAACACGTTTAATGGAGTTTGCATAATAGCATGAAAAAATCTTCCCTTTTTTCCAATGTACATGTGTACTATATAAGTGCTCACTTTGGAGCATTCAATCGAATTTGGCGTCCACTCCACCCACTGCAATTGAAAGTGGCTAATAGTTTTTCTAACCACGAATAAAGTCTCTTATTATGCAATTTTGTGCATTTAAGTTTCAGGTTACATGTTTCGGGTCTCAAATTTCAAGTTTCAAGTCCATTCACACCGCAAGGAATTTAGTGTACTAAATTATAATGTAAAACTATTTGTTGTGCATGTAGCCTTAAAATATATACTTATAAACTTTTAAAATAACTAATATTTTCTTAATGATTTCTTCTCGCCCATAGAGAGAACGGTTATGTGCAGGTTATTTTTTTCAGCTTTCCGCTATACGCTATACGCTATCCACTATCCACTATCCATTATCCCCTTTCTGCAGGTTCTATACTTAGTCCGTATTCATTCGCCTGGAGAATGTTACTCATTCAATACTTCGTGCTATCATATTTCAAATTTCTCGATATTATGCAAATTTGCTTGGTTTTTGCTGCTTTTATACGAGTGTATTTGCATTACGTCTCCTGTTTGCTTGAAGGGACATGCGATTAAACGTTTTTGTTGGTTTTTGCTGTTGGTAAAATTGATTTCAAATTTTGAACTTTTCGCGTAAAATTTTCCGATAGGAAACATTGCAGAACTAATTATTTCAACACAAGGAGCAATGCTACTGCTACTATGGTATTTTGCGGAGCTGTGGAACTGTGGAACTGTGGAGCTGTGGAGCTGTGGAGTTGCGAAACTGCGTTCAACGGAGTTCAACCAACAGTGAACGGCAGAGCACTTCATCTGATATTGCAATTCCTCATGACATCGTTACGGTTGTCATCAAATGTGTTCGTGCGTTGATTTAATTTTACGTGACTGTTTGCCTGACTGCAGTAAACAGTGGCTTAGGATAGTTTTGCCTGACTCCTTGTTTGACTGTCTGATTGGTTGGGAAGTTGTTTGTTTTGATTGCTTTTTTGTTAAGACAGATTATTTTACTATGTCTTAATAGTTTTCGAACCATCTGCAGCAATTATGCAATTAATATCAAGTGTTAAATTGAAATTTAATTACTTCCTTCGGTTATATGTAATTGTTATGAACTTTCAACACTTCATTAAATAAAATATTGTGGCTGCAGAATTAAAACTTATGCAATAGTTTCAGCACAAATGAGTTTCACCAACTCACCAACCCAGCACAGACTTGGCCACTAACGGAGGCTCAAACGTAAAACTATAAATGTTAAGTGTTAAGTGTTAAGTGTTTAAGTAATTGAATAGGAAAAGCTATGCGAAAAATATGCACTCGCACACAACCAGTGGAACATGCAGAAAAACTAACAATTAAATTGAATTATGATTTCGACGAGTAGAAAGTTCTTCTACTGTAATTACTCGTTATTTCCAGCTAGTTGCTACAAAAATTAAAGCCATCTCAGTTACGTATATGTTATATGAACGTTTGCAAAGGTAACGAATAGACTTAATGTTATTCGTTGGAAAACACAAAAACACAAAACATATCGTTTCCTAATTTAAAATGTATTATTAATGTGAAATTAAGTTATTAATTACCTTTAAGTGGTATAATTGTGTTATTATAACATGTACTCATGTACTCAGTTGTATCAAAGTTAATGACTTCGAGTTCAAATGAATTTCTTATGATTTAATTAATTTCAACCGAAATTGAAGTAACGATTCAGACCACAATTCGAATAAACTTAATACAAATACGAGTATATTAAATATACTAACATATAAAGGTTTTATTAAGTGCTACTTAAACAAAAATTCAAAGCAAATAATAAACAGCCGATATTCAATCATGTCAAAGCATCATACAATACATCCTCGAAGATTGTAATTATTATAATCTGTGAGTGAAGCAATATTAAGTATCACTTTATTTATTTTTTTATAATATAGTATACAATAAGAAATATACTTGTAACAAATACAAGAGAGATTCTTTATTTATAATATCAAATTACTTACATTTTAATCTTATGGTAAAGCTAACGTTCTGCTTTTTATTGGAATTGATCATACCATAATACCGTTTCTCCAAATCGAATTAGTTCCTAAACATATTACCGTTGCTTTGAATTTAGAGAGAAAGCATGTGGTAACAATTCCAATGGTTAATTACTTAATAAAACTTAATAAATTGGCGATACATACTTAATTGGTATGTCACTAACATATAAGCATATTACTTAGGTATCTAACACTAGTAAAATTGCAACAACAAAAATTAACAAAAAATATTTTTTTATTGTTAATTTTTTCTTGCCAATAGTGGTGGCATGTCTTATGACAAAAGAAACTATTTAAAAGTTAGAAGGGTTCGAATATAAATTCAAAGACAACAACAAAAATTTTAGTTAATTTATTGAAACTTGTCTGACCATACAACGTTGTTTTGAGTATTGTCAAGAACTCATCATCAGTGGTTTGTGACGAATAGAAACTATTTAAAAGTTAGAAGGGTTCGAATATAAATGAAAAGACAACAACAAAAATTTTAGTTAATTTATCGAAATTTGGCTGACCATACAACGTTGTTTTGAGTATTGTCAAGAACTCATCATCAGTGGTTTGTGACGAATAGAAACTATTTAAAAGTTAGAAGGGTTCGAATATAAATGAAAAGACAACAACAAAAATTTTAGTTAATTTATCGAAATTTGGCTGACCATACAACGTTGTTTTGAGTATTGTCAAGAACTCATCATCAGTGGTTTGTGACGAATAGAAACTATTTAAAAGTTAGAAGGGTTCGAATATAAATGAAAAGACAACAACAAAAATTTTAGTTAATTTATTGAAACTTGGCTGATCATACAACGTTGTTTTAAGTATTGCCAAGTATTCATCACCAGTGGTTTTAAGATATATCGTTTGTCCATTATAAACACATCTGTTATGCATATTTTTACGTACAAAAAACCGACAAAAATTCAATTTATTAAAAATAATGAAAAAAATTAAATGAAATTTTGTTGTCACAATTTCACTATTGTTCGATAAAGATCTCTTTATTAAAAACAATAGTTTATATGATGCATTTAGTTCTTTTCATCGAAACGAACGTTTAAAATTAACTACTTACTCTATTATTCAATAACTCCACTCAGCGCTATCCAAGTAACTATTGAAGAATTTAGGCACTTTCTCATTTATATTAATCCATTTTAGCTTATTTGGTATTTAAATACCCAAGAAAGTGTAGATACGTAAACCATTTTTGAGCGAATCAAGTGAAAGATATCACGATAAATTTTTTTTACAGTAAAGAGGAAAAATAGACCTACAACATAAAAATAGAACAATATAATATAATTTTTACCTGGTTAACTTTAGTTTTTCACATGTCGAGTTTCACAGTTTTTTTTTGTCGAAAAATGCTTGGGAAAATGCTGTCATGTATTGGAAATGAGAAAAAATTAGGATCTCTCAACCTTATTAGGCAGTTCTAAGTAATAGAGATGCAAAATATGTAAAATTTAAAGAAAAATTATCACACCAACGCCTATCGGGTAGTTACATGACAATGCTATATCTCAATAATAGTTCAAGATATCCAAAAAAAGTTTGTTTCTTTTAACTTTTATGATCTTTAATAGACATATATTAAAATTTCATCAAAATCGTACGTGTAGATTTATAGGCAGATGACTTTAGTGGGTTAATGAGTGCACGTTTACATTATAATTAACTCATTTATGCTGCTGAGAGAACTTGTATAAATATAAAAGTTTAATATATAAATATATAAATATATAAAATATATTGCAAAATTACAGTCATCCGTCAAATCATATAAACATTTCATTTACTGATAAATTCAAATACATAAATAAATTAATTAATTTAAATATATAAGCTAAAAAATGCTAATCACTGCTCTTTTATTATTCATTTTTTTTTTGTTTTTATTTAAATTAATAAATTTTTAATGTTTATAATTGTTATATGTCATATTGTAGCATTTGAAATAGTTTAGAAGTGATTTATTTCTTCCAAACTTAATGCTGTTCTTTTACAACTCTGAAAGAAAAAATTACAGCTAATATTAATACGAAACATGTATATATAAAATACATATTTATGTAAAATAAATACTTTCTGATAAAAGTTTGAAATATTTACAAATAAATAAAATATTTATAAGTAAATGCCAATTTTTTTACTTGATTTTCCAAGTAAAGGAATGTTTAGATAGGAATAGAAGATGAGCTCAGAATTTCGCTGTGCAGATATACATTAAGACCGAAAAGTTTTCGGAAATTCTCATTTAAAATTCGCGCGCTGTATATTTTTCGATATTTTAAGTTTATGTAGTTTGGCAGCACTGTCCTTAATTACTATGCCAAAAATGAGCGCGATCTGTCAGACAGTTCGTTTACGGCAGCTGTTGAAACCAGTTCACCTCAGTAGGGCGTTGCGAAAAAAACAATGGAAAAAAATATTGAACAAAGAGTTTGCATCAAATTTTGTGTTTCGAACGAAATTTCGTGTGCAGAATCGTTGCGAATGCTACAAAAGGCTTATGGGGAATCAGTTTTATCGAAAACTCAAGTTTATGAGTGGTACAAAGCCTTCCAGGACGGTCGTACGACCGTCGAAGACATTTCGCAACGCACTACTGAGGTGAACTGGTTTCAACAGCTGCCGTAAACGAACTGTCTGACAGATCGAGCTCATTTTTGGCATAGTAATTAAGGACAGTGCTGCCAAACTACATAAACTTAAAATATCGAAAAATATACAGCGCGCGAATTTTAAATGAGAATTTCCGAAAACTTTTCAGTCTTAATGTATGATTGAGGTAAAAAGTTTTTTTTTTAAATATATAAGATAAGTCATCCTCAAAGCCGATTTGTTCGACCTTAATCTAAGGTGTTGAAATATTTATATTGAATAAGTTAAAATGCATTAATTATAAATTTACAAACTGATATAATTATATCTAAACTTCTTCGAGTTATGGTTGTTTTGTCATCTGTCGATGACAACTAAATTGATTATATTTCTACATAAATATATAAGACATGACTTTTACTTTTTTAAAGTGATATTATTAGTATTTCAATTATTGAACAATTTTAACCGCTATTTTGTGATTTTTTTTTAATATATTGAGAACTATATATATATATATAAATGTGTTAAATTCATAGTTTTATCAAAACAAAAATAAAGTTCACACATTTTTAAACAATTGCAGTTAGTTTGCGACCCCAGCACACTTAACTTTTTAATCATTTTGTCACAATGAAAATTATCGGAAATTAAAAAGGTGTATTATCTGCAAGGACCTTTTTCGACTCAATCAAGAAAGCGTGTTAATGAATGTTCGACACAATTTTATAAATTACGGTCCGTGATTTTTTCCAACCCTAAAACTATCAAATGCTAAATAGGACCTTTGTTTCAATTCATTTCATTTCATTTGGCTCCATTGTTTTTATTTGATTTATTTTTAATTACTTTAAAAATTCTCTGAACTCCACAATAATGCACTATACCTACAGGAGTATCTGCACGAGTATCTGCACGAGTATCTACACGAGTATCTATACGAGTATCTGAGAAAATAAGAACAAAAACAGATAAAGTTTATTTTAACTATAAAGGTTTATTTTAGTTTAAAGGTCAGGTTGAGAGACATTTAAAATTGCTATTCGAAAATAAAAAGCTTTATAGTCGTATTGTCGTATTTTCGTATTGTTGTGTTGTTGTGTTGTTGTGTTGTTGTATTGTTGTATTGTCGTTGTGCTTCACATTTAAACCCGAAAAGAAAAGGAAAAAATAAACAAACATAAATAACGTTTGGGTGATTTGGGGTAAATTTGCTGGTAACACAAGAATCTGAGTTAAAACTATTTAGAAGCATGTCGTAATTATGGGACAAAGTACATAGATTTGGGTGGGCGAAGCGCAGAGAAAGGAAACCAGAAAAGAGTGATTTGCAAATTATGAACTAAATATGAACTCGTAAGGAACAAGATAAAAGTGAAGGGTTGGAATGCCTTAATGGTGTTTGGGACCTAAACAATACCCAAGGGCAAAATAAATGTTTTTTGTTTTAACCAAATTAAGAGTAATAAATTGAAATCATTGAAATAAATATATTTTCATTTTAACAATTGTATTTAAATACAAAAATACAGAAATACAGAATATACGAATTTAATTCTGTGGCACGACACACAGGGTTAATCTGCACAGATAAAATGTACTCATAAGGTTATTTGGTAATGGGAAACTGATTAACTTGGAAACGTTTCGAGGTTGTGGACTTTTCATAATGCTTTTAACATTGTATGTTACTTTATTTGTATTACAATATTATTATTAAAAAGAAAACCATATTAATTTAATTTTATTATCATAAAGTTAATTTGAACATTGGGAAAATCACATCTTCATAACATATGAATGAATATTTTAAAATGAATATTTTAAGGGATTCATATTGTAATCGAGCACTGCAGAAATGTATCACATTGTTTATATTAAAAACACTTAGTTTTATTTACCAATTTATCTTTTCTCTTAGATTAATTGTTATTACCAAAACAAATTAAATATTCATTCTTATAACATCTACTTTCAAGTATTTTAAGAAGTACTTTCACAATAATTTAAAAATACTTCACTAAAACTAAATACAACTTCTCAAGTATCTATTAAATAATTATCAAAAAATTTTTTTTTTATCAACTTCGCAATCACACATTTATAATGTATAAAGTATCTGCATAAACACCAGTGTTCCTTTGTTACAAAGCAGGCACCACAATCGATAGTTTAGAGCATCCTAATCTGACTAAGTAATGCACTGATGGGAATAGTACACCTAAATTTATCACATTTTTTTATAAATCTCTGCGATGCGTATTTGAAGTCTTTTGACTGTGTGAAATAAATCCTGGAATAGGTAAAAAGTGTTAGCAACTGTGTCTAACAAATTCACATTATTGTCGATTTTGTATTATATATGCAAAGAAATATCAATGTTACCTTTAAATAATAATATACAATCTACATTTAGACACGAATGACTTGCAAAGCTACCTCAGAATAGATCCAGTCAAAAAATACATAAGGGACAGAACCTTATGTAAAGCTATATGCGAAAACCGACAGGCTGCGCTACTTAGAGTAATCACTAACCGTACGGTGCGGTATGCAGATCTTAGATCAGTCATTGAAGCTTATGAGGAATACACAAATTAGTCAGTGAGAAAGGTGGGACTCTATAGAAATCCCCCAGCTATCAAAGAGTAAAAGTGCCCAGATGCACCAACTCGGAAAGGGCTCAACATTACCATTATATTTAATACACAGTATTTAACTCGACAAATATCCCACAGTATGTGCCATCTTTATACAAAATCTCTATTCAATTCATATCAAAGTAAATTAGAAAGGTGAAATATAGGTACTTGTAATACGAGTATATAGTATTTCTCCTATTTAACTACTAAAAAAATATATTTTTAACTTAGAAAATTCATATGCACTGGTCCCTTTAAAAGTTTCATCCAGATTTTGTCAGTGCTTTTTTGTTCCAGCTATTATTTTAATATATATATTCAAGTCAAGATGGACATAAACTGTTTGAATGAGTGAAGTGAAAAAGGTTACTTCACTACAAATTTGTTTAGCAAATTATGTTGAAGATTTTTTATGAATTTATGTGTAATTATAATATCTTATGATATATTTAATTGCTGAGTCCTATTTGTACAATTTTTATAAAATTTTTGTATCACACATAATTGTCGTGTCGAAACTTAGTTATTGACAACTTGAACAACCACACACAGTATATGAAAATGATATACCATAGTAAAAATAGAGGCATATTTAGGAGACGATAGCGGAAAATATATTCATCTTCATGACAATATAATCTAATAATGCTAAATTTCATATATTTTTTTATATATTTTTGCACCGATGTTAACTAAAAATGTTCATCATGGAGCTTTGAAAACAATGGCATAAGTTATGAATTTTCAAAAGTACAAGTTAAGAGTGTTATTAATTGAACTATAAAAAAAATTAGCCCAAAATGTTTTCTTATTTGTCCTCCCTTTTTGACATCATCCCGGCTATATTTCAAAAAAAAAAACAAAAAATTTTTTTTTATATTAATAAGAAAAAAAGTCAAGGCGTTAATAAGGCGTTTCAGTGATATCCCTATATCAACCAAAACTGGCATCCTAGGTAACATTAGATAAGTTTCTGGTTCGCCACTTTTAATATCAATTATTTAACAACTCCTAATTCTGTTGAAATTGTAGGGTCTTACTACACAAACAGATATAGTACAATATAGCACAATATAGCAATATAGCATTTGGCATTCAGGGCATTGAAAATCAATAGACAAATAACTAGTAGCATTTGATGGAGAGATGGAATAGGCCAGTACTTATGTAAAAACAATGAAAGTGTGACACGCATCATCAATCCTGATCTTTCTCACACACAATTACAAAATCTATAACACTATATGCCAACTTTAAATCCTCACCTGCAGGAGGATTGGACTTTATATCTGAATAGATACCTGCTTTTGCAATTATATTGTGCATGAAACACACTGTTTCTATTAAATATCAATCCTAATGATCAACTAGTGTGTAATCTTTTTAGAATTCCTCAATTGAATTGTTATGCATTTTATATCATTGACAAAAGTAGGGATAATATATTGAGTAGAGATATATTTCATACTGGAAGTACGGTTAACGTCTATAAAAATATATAATTTGCTGAAAATCTATAATGAAATTTCCATGAAAATCCGAGTGAAATTTTCTTAATGGTAAGTGGTAAATGCATAAAGTAACTATTAAATATGCTTATGCTTCTACAGCCAAGAATTGTACATGGCATATATATTCATACTACTACAGGAAGTATCTGTTGTAGTAACTAATAAACCAGACTTATAAAACCAAGAGCTTGAATAAAAACCAATCAAAGATAACGTACACTAAGGGACATTTTGAGACTTCTGTGTTGACATGCATATTGAGCCTTTACTAGTCGACAGTAGCATTATTGTCTAAATCAGAATCTTGATATAGATCCACATTTCTCATTGTTCTAAAATCGCTGTGTACTATTAATATTGCTCTATGCAGTACTCCCCATAGTTGTTTCTGCTCAGTACATAAATTAAACTCCTCCGTTTCAATTCGAGTTAATCCCTTTTTTCAATATATTCTCCCCAATACATTTTTGCCTGGATGATAATACTTACGTACTTTGTCTTATCATTTGGTATTTGAATTATATTTATATAAATTGATTAATTATTTGGTATTCAATTTGTCACACCATTTATATATTTACTCAGTTCATAGCACTCACAACAGCATTAATTGCAGTTTACAGCTTTTGCGACGAGTCCGCGACCGATTCTTTGTTGAAGTATACATACCTATATTTTCAAACTACAATTATATAATATGTAACACAGAAGAACGTTTCATAATTAATAGGTGTTCCTATAGAACAAAATTGAAACGTTGAGAATAATTTCGGCTTTTAAATATAGCCGAAAAAGCCAAGTTCGTTCATATGTTCAAGAACATGCTCTAAAAGACTGTAAAAATTACGTCTTAAATATTCAAGATCTCGAATTAATTGATCATTACATTTAAAGTCATAATTTGACGTTCAATTACGAGCCCATACCGGTGAAAGACAAACTGTGAGGGCAACGACCTTGTGCTGACAAAATAAACTATTGACGTACCCAAAAACCATGTTCTGGAATTACTTTAGAGTTTTTTTTTTCGAAATTACGGATATTAACGTAATACTCGTAAATGCATATATAATATGTAAATATAAAATAATCTTTACATAGTTGTACGATGTTTTTGTTTTTTTTACTCTTGAAATAGTTCAAACAAATTATGAATCAAACTTTTCTTAGAATAAATAAGCAATAAATATTTTAACAAAATGTTTCCCATAGAAATAAGTCAATTCGAAATTTTTATCAAAAATACTGCATTTCTTCTTCATACATAATTTTAGTTGCTGGAAGTAATACTAGATAGACACAAGCTCATTGAGACCTTTTGTGTGGGTCTACAGCGTTAAAAATTAATACCATAACAAAATAAAAACGAAAAAAAATACTTATAAAATAATAAAATTAAACATCTGTATTTACTCAGTTTAATCAATCGTGTTTGACAGATATTTTAATAAAAATTATACTAAATATAATCATAAATTATTTGAATAAATCTATTACAAAATCCTCTTTACTTGGATTTACGGTTTTCTTTTTAATGATGAAATTAAATACTCGTAACACCTTAGGTCTGAATAGATATTAAATATTAAACAGCTATATCAAATCACATATTACAAAATATATTACAATGCATTAAATATATTTGTTATATTAAAGATATTATAATATTGTAATATTACAATATTATAATATAATACATTCTGAATGAGTACATTTTTTTTTGATCAAAGAAATAAATATATAGAAATCATAAATAACGTACATTTTGCAAGCTATGAGTATTAAATTCAGTACATTATGATAAAACAATAAACTTAAAAATAAAATATTGTGTTGTTTAAACTGAACCCATTAACATTACATATTATTTTGTTTAAAATTCTATTTTTACATAAATCTGCTCTGAAGTAATACCCCAGTATAATATAACTTATAAATAATATATAATAATAATGAAATTAATTTATAATGGTATAATATATAATGTGTACTTTAATTTAAATCATTTTTCATATTCAGAGAAGTGAATATATACGAATTTTAAATGAAATGTATTATTGTAAATAATAATTTATATTAATATTATATATTAATACATAATTTATATAGTATAATTTATAATTTCTTATGTGTTGGAGATGCAATAATCTACCATAACATTAATTTAAATGCTTTTTCATTTTCAGAGAATTAAATATTCATAAATTTTAATTAAAATGTATATTTTCAAAGCTAATGAGATTTATAATCAATAGAGCTATAATAATACGACTATAGAGCTGCCATAATTAAACTCAATTCACAAACAAAATTCGATAATTCATATTTTCACATATAATTCTCATTCAAAGCGCCTTTTCTTTATAAGTTTCCACATATAATTCTCATTCGGTTCGAAGCCTCTTTTCTATATAAGTTTCCTCTCTGTAACATCGCAGTGTAATATAATTTTAATGTAAATATAGTCCTTTCTGTGTATTTGTAATACTAAAATCTACCCTAACTTTTGGTTAGCAGCTATATTTTTGATATAGCTAGCTAATATATATATAATATTCATTTTTACGTTTTGTAAAGTGACAATTTCTACTAAGCTACTTTATTTCAAAGTACGTAGTCAGAAATTTCCAATATGAAATTTTTTGCACCACATACGCTACATGTAATATAAGTAATATATAATATAAATAATAAATATACAATATAATAAATACCGGAATATTAGCATAGTTAATTATTATCATATATTTAATACGTATACAACCCACAATATTATAAAATATTATTATATCATCAATACATATATTATATATTATATTATGTTATGTTATAATATTATTGTATCATCAATACATATATTATATTTTATATAGTGTTATTTTATAATATTGTAATATTACAATATTATATTTTAATATGAAAAATATATTAAATACATATATAACATACAATTTTATAATATATTATTATATCATAAATATATATATTATATTTTGTATTGTATTATATTATAATATTGTAATATTACAATAACTTTCACTTGCTTTCTCAGATTTTCATACAACACTAATAACTATTTTATATGCAGGAAAAAACTGCAAGAAATTTAACTTAAACGTAATTATATACGTTATCTGCCCTCTGTAAAAAAGTTACTGCAATTAACTATGATAATATTCCGGTATTTATTATATTATAAATTTATTATATTACAATATTTATTATATTATAAATTTATTGCATTACAATATTTATTATATTATATATTTATTATTTATATTATATATTACTTATATTACATGTAGAACATGTGGTGCAAAACATTTCATATTGGAAATTTTTGACTACGTACTTTGAAACAAAATAGCTTAGTAGAAACTGTCAACTTACAAAATGTAAAAATGAATATTATATATATATTAGCTAGCTATATCAAAAATATAGCTGCTAACCAAAAGTTAGGGTAGATTTTAGTATTACAAATACGCAGAAAGGACTATATTTACATTAAAATTATATTACACTACGATGTTACAGAGAGGAAACTTATATAGAAAGGAAGCTTCGAACCGAATGAGAATTATATGAGGAAACTTATAAAGAAAAGGCGCTTTGAATGAGAATTATATGTGAAAATATGAATTATTGCATTTTGTTTGTGAATTCAGTTTAATTATGGCAGCTCTATAGTCGTATTATTATAGCTCTATTGATTATAAATCTCATTAGCTTTGAAAAAGTAGATTTTAATTAAAATTTATAAATATTTAATTCTCTGAAAATGAAAAAGCATTTAAATTAATGTTATGGTAGATTATTGCATCTCCAACACATAAGAAATTATAAATTATACTATATAAATTATGTATTAATATATAATATTAATATAAATTATTATTTACAATAATACATTTCATTTAAAATTCGTATATATTCACTTCTCTGAATATGAAAAATGATTTAAATTAAAGTACACATTATATATTATACCATTATAAATTAATTTCATTATTATTATATATTATTTATAAGTTATATTATACTGGGGTATTACTTCAGAGCAGATTTAAGTAGAAATAGAATTTTAAACAAAATAATATGTAATGTTAATGGGTGCAGTTTAAACAACACAATATTTCATTTTTAATTTTATTGTTTTATCATAATGTACTGAATTTAAAACTCATAGCTTGCAAAATGTACGTTATTTATGATTTCTATATATATATTTCTCTGTTAAAAAAAAATGTACTGGTTCATAATGTTAGTGGATCCAGTTTATTGGAGTTAGTTGTATTTGTTATAGCACGTTTATCTTGGCTTCGTTAAATCTATTAACTTACTTGAGATTCAAGTAATTTAAGCAATCTCAATTAAGTTAACTGATCTGACGAAAGCCAGTGGAAGCATACTATTATAGCTTTATTATTGGGAATTGTGAAACCCTCAATCCATATTGTCACAAGTTTGCAGGATTTGTTAACATAAAAATTATACAAAGAGGTTTTTTTGAACAGTACTAAAATACAACAACAAAAATTTTATTTTTTATATTATTTTAATTAATTGAATTTTTGACTGACCATACAGCTGTTTCGAGTATTGCCAAATACCCTTCATCAGTGGTCTTGGAAATAATTCTTGTATTTAATTATTCGTAAATAATTATTTTTTGAGACTACAAGTACCAGGAATCGAACTCGGGTCCTGCCAAATGTGAAGCTCAGAATCAGCGCACCTTAACCAACTGATCCAAAGCCGTACTTGAAATTTTACTAACATAATATCATTAGAACCTCTCGCTCATAATAAGAGCTAATGAATTGAATATCATCTATAGCTATTTTTTGATACTATTTGTCAATTATTACTGAAATAAAAGAAATCTATTAAAAATTTCAGATGGATTTTTGGGTTATTATGTCATGAGTCTCTTTTGTGTCAATATTATTTGCTCTAATGTTTTCTAATCAAAAATACTAGTTGTGTTTTGTTATTCAATAATATATGTAATAAACAGAAAAAGTATTTCCAAAACAAATTTAATAAAAATTAAAATTAATATAAATTAATACCAAAACTACAAAGACAAGAGTTATAAACGCATTTAATTAGGGAATAAGAGTTGAGAGTTTCCTTTATTTACATTAAAAACAATGATTAATTTTTGCTTATAACTCGACTATTTCATCACGTAGACGTATAGGTATATATTGAACATAACTATCATTCATATATATATATGACAAATTTTTGTAAATATACTTTTAATGAACCTATTGCTAATTAAAATTGTTCCTAAAATTACCTGAAAAATTTATATTTTATTTCAAAATTTCGAAATATTGACTTCTTTGACTGTGAATGCATCTCTATCCTTCCATCACCTCCGTAGTAAAAATACTATTGTTTTAAGCTATTATTATAAAATCAATTTAACACAAATTTTGAAATGTTTTGTTTTATGAGTGATATGAAATAGGATTATTTTTGCATTTGAGGCTTAAAATAATTTAAAATAGAACAATTACTGTATTTTACATTACAAGTTAAAAATTGTATTCCATAAGCATTTCGGCTATTCAATATTTTTTATTGTAATAAAGTTTTTTTAATACAATCTAATATTGATTTAATTTTTATATAAGTAATTATGGTTTTTTACACCATAAATTATGTTTATTGCCAATAAATATTTTAAAAAAGATATGTGACAACAGGCATGGATATTTGTTAATCTACTTTTGAAACACTTAATATATATATAACCAAAAAAAACTCCAATGACTAATTTTTAAAATATTGATAAAATTTAAGAATATATATATATATAATATATAACTGTTTGAAAATAATTCGGAATAATTAAAACCATATAGGGGTGTTATAAACCTCATAAAAGTTTGTATTTAAAGTAAAGTGAAATTTGGTGCTAGACTTTTATTAGAGCTAAATTATCTTATAGCAATACAACTAACATATAATGGTAGTTACTAAAAATACAATAAATGCTATATTAATTAATTAATTATCATGCAGTTTTATTAATGCTTAATCACATTCTTAACAGATATAGAAAGGTTCCATAACTTTACAACTACTTATTATTTTGTATCATGAATCTAAATTAATTTTTCTGTAATTGATTTCATTCATCTTGTTTTTATGGTATTGATAAGCTTTACAACTACTAGAGAAGTACTTTATCAAAAAAAAGACATACTCTAACAATGTGACATATATTTTCTATTTTATAACAATCACACAAAGAACAATCACGTTCCGATATATTAAATTCTGTACCATTCAGTTTAAAAATACCGCCACTACATTTAAAAAGTACCTACGCTCGATATGTGTTTTCATAATAAAAACTATGCATAATGTCATATTGCATCTGTGAGAACATATCATGAGATCGTGACCTAGCATTCGCGACAAAGGAATCGTCTTCAATCCGTTTGCATAAAGTTATAATATTATTGTGTTTTAATTTAAGATCCATACTCCGAATACTGGTTGTTGAAAGATTCAGTTCTAAACACATATTTTCTTAATCTTTGCCCAAATATATACTTTTATTAATCGTAAACTCGAAGATTAAAAAATTTTTCGAAGATTAAAAATTTTTCTTACAAAGGCGAACTGTGTTTGCGTAAGTGACTAAGTTATTTAGGTATAATAAAAAAAAATTTACCTTAAACATCGTATATCTTGAATTTGTCTTAACAAAACTGCAGCTTTTTTGAACGTTAGATTTTGTTAATTGAAACAGAGTTTTTTAACCCGAGAAAGACAGTAGTACAGAAGGTTACCCCTCATCCAACGATGCAGGATATTATATGATTATCCACTTTCGCTTACCAAAAACATTGGCTACCCATAAGTTCACAACAAATTAAAATATTTTATTATAGATCTAGATTTATATTGAAATAACCAACATAAATTTCATTTTGGTACAATATCAACAAAGAACTGGTCGGCTGTTGCAACCATTAGGTAAGGTAAGTTTAAAGTAGTCGTTTTGTATCGAAAGCTCACTTGAGCTGAAATAATGACCAGTTGTAGCACCACGGATTAACGATGTTCATACGGAGATAAGAGGTCAGCATGTGAGCAACGCCGAAAGACACGACTCCCCAATCAGTTAAAAGTGAACCAAACTGATAATAACATAACTTTCGCCAAGATCTTGATTCTTCAGAATGACATGTCTTTTCATATCTTTATGAAAAGAGACCCGGTCGTCACACACAGAGTCATAACCATGACAAAAGTTATGCCCAGTTTTATACCATATCTTCCTAATATGCAATGACCTCTCAGCATCGATACCATAGATGCAAGTAACGCTTTAGTTGAAAAAATTGATTAGTGCGTTTTTGTTCAGTTTGGACCAGGTTAGTTTAGATTTCTGACAGCAGAATTCCTCTGCCCATTTTTGTTTAGTTATGCTCAGATGTTTTTGTTTAATTGCCAATTTAACCATTGCAAGTGGAACGCCAATAACTGAGGAATGAATATCGGAAAGCAGAACGCCTACCTCTGTAAAAGTGTCCAACTCACAGTTACCTGAGATGTTCCTGTGGCCAGATACACATGTGAGCTACTCACTAAAGTGCCTAGCAAAGTTGTTAATAGAAGCACGGCCTTTTCGAATTAATATGGTTGTGGCTGTAGTGTAGAAATTTGATAGTAGTTTATACGGCAAAAGATTACAATATTACCAACTAAAATCTTGTTGCATAGGACTCATTTTACTGCATAGTGGATTGTCATTATTTTTGTCTGAAAAACATTGCAATGATTTGGTAGTCGAAGTGGAAAATCTAAGGCCCAGTTTATTAGAAAATATACCACAGCCGATAACAAAAGATAAATATCTATAACGACAGAGTTCTATATGAGTCAAGTCCTCAAAGCGAAGTAATTAGAACTAGGAAAGAGAATCAGAAACCAAGACCAAACCAAGAATATACAATAAAAAAAGTGGAAATCTGGACGTAAAACAAAAACCACAAGAGCAAGTCTTGAAATGTCAACATATAAAAGACTCTCTTCGAAGTAATACAAAAGCGGTTCAGAGGGGGAATAAGTCTCTTTGAAGTCCGTGTTTTACTAAATACTACCATCAACATATACTGGGCTGATGAACCCCATTGTCAGATATCTAGATTAACTTGATCTAATTTGGATAAAAAAAAACGCACTAGTCAATTACTTTAACTAAGGTGGAATATGCTCAGCACCACGTTATTTGTGCTGTGACGGGCCACTGCGAAATAGGTAGGCATACTATGACAGTGGGTCTACCCTATGAGAACTTTTGTCGCGGCTGTGGCTTTGAGGATAAAAAGGAGATTGTGTGTAAGTGCATGACTTTAGCTAGTAGACAATCAAAAGAATTTGGGGACCCTTTTCTTAGGCTTGGTTTTCCTTTACCTAATGGGAGCGTTATACTTTTCTCGGCGTAGTTCGTATACTGATCTATTAACCTATGTATCTACCAATGCTATTTCTGTAATACTACAATGGGTTTTATCTTTCTCGGCTTTGTTGGTATACTGATCTCTCAATCTATGTATGCATCAAAGCTATTACTATGGCACCATAATGGGCCATTATTTGAGCTCAAGTGCACTTTTCGGAAACGAGGTCGTCACTCCAATCTATCTACCTATTAGTGACATCATTCCACTTCTACAAGTCTGAACCAACCAGGTGTGAATAATTATTCTTGTTAAGAAGTTGAAAATGTTGGTACCTCATTAAACACTCTGTTGACCTTTGTAGTTGTACACTCACAATTGAATTGATATAATTTAAGCATTTTATAGAATTTGTTTACAAAACTGATTTTTGTAACGTATTAGTTAGTTTAGTTGAGATAGTCATATTGTGTTGCTAGTTACATTGTGAAGAGATAAAATCATAATTATAATGAAATAATTAAAATTTCAAAACAAAACAATGCTAGTATCCCTGCTGAATGTATAGAGACAAGCTGAATTTCATTTTATTATTTTAATATTGCTCAACAGTTAGATTAATTTAATTTTACAATATTTAAATTTATTAAATTTATTAAATTTATCACATCAGAGCACGAAGCTGTTAGTAAAAGTCTAAATCACCCCGGAATGGAGTAGAATCGCAGAGCATTCATTATACAATAAATAAATGTTGATGTTGAGCATTAAAATTTACAATTCTGTTTTAATTATGCGCATTCAATTTAATAATTTTGTCACATTATTTAGGTTAAATGGTTCTATTTAATTTTTTAGCCTCATTTGAATTCGAGTTGGAATTTTTGCAAACCTAACACATTTCAGAAATTGCCATCTATGTTTATCATTAAGAATGTACGAAAACACAAAGGCACAAAGCAAAACAGTGTTATATTTAATATTTAATTATGAATAAAATATGCATGCAATTTTTGCGGTTGAATGGTTGATGGTTCCGATACTCGTATTGTACGAGGATGTACTTAAAAATACATTAAAAATTTTAAATATATATAACACAATATTTCACTTAAATGTTTAATACAAATATATACAAAACTACAAATATATTTTCCAATATATTTCTTCTGACACATATGTGTAGCCGTGTAGCCGAGTATCCGAGTATCCAAGTATCTCTTCATATCAAATTCTTTTTAAATTATTTTTGAGAAATCGTTGAATGCTTGGTTTGCCTTTTAGTGCTGTTAGTACCTTTTCGGAATGAGTTAATTAAGATTTTTATAACAACTCAGAAATTACTGGTACATCCAATTAAAACTTGCACTCGTGATTTACCGAAGTAATTGTTCCCATTTGTAACAACAGATTCCTGCCAGTTCAGCAAACATTTATTGTATCCTTCCTAGTGCTACTCGGAATTTTGCTCATATACGGCAAAAACAAATACAATCAATATAAGCTGATGTATCTAAATCGATTTCTCACATTGTGAAGCAGGTACAAGTAAATGTATATACTATGGTATATTGGCATATTCACAGAAAGTGATTCTATTATGCAAAAAGCGTAAGTGAAGAGCTTACTGAATTTAAATTAAATTAAAAGCACCTTTTTTACAAATAACTTTTAGTGTCTTCACCTGGAGTTGTGTAAGTTTTTTATTTGGCAAAATCAAGGCGCTGTTAGTATATTTCGTATTTGGTATTTGGTTGAGCGGCAATACTTCCATTGCTGTCTATGCTTTCAGATATCTGCAGATTGACTAAATGAAAAAATTTTTTATTTAAATTTAATATTGTTTTAAGTAATCAATAATAAATACGTGTCTCTATGTGTACTTCGTTTATCTTGAGGCACTACCAGCATTCGCGCACAGAAAGTAATATTTTCACAGTTGAGTTAAAAAGTAGGCAGTTATACGTATAAAAATTACCCTACTTAGACGAGTACGAGTATATGGTATATACGGGTATGCATGCAGATATACCTACATACCATATATACATATTACATATTTTCGTAAGCTTTTAAGCGAAAACATTTTCTAAATTATATTTACATTTTGTTTTAAATCTGTTTGAGTTAAAAATTGCCAAAGTTTCTACATCCTGCATTCTGTACTTAATATTGGATTAGGGCAATACATACGCAGAGTCTTGAAAATAATCATGTATATGGCAATGGAATTAAATTTTCAAATTTAAAGCCACGTCGTTAAAACTAATTTGCAACCACAATATGGCATAAAACCAAACAAACCCGCTAAATAGTGGAAATTGTGGTTCACACAACACGCAGAGAAGGGTTTAGAACTGTTACCATTAATAGCATTCGTAAACTACTTTTATTTCTTATTTTCTCAATTGCAGCACAGCTGCCACCACATTTAATTATTTGTTTTGCTTCCATACATTGAACAGCTGAACAGCTCAAGAGCTGAACAACTGAACAACTCCGGGAGGTACATATTTTTATGCTAAATTTATATCCGATATGTAACCCGTGACTTCCGCCAACTAAAGACACGATACATGCCTATTCGAGGTATGTTCAACATGAAAAGGATATACCTATACGGCTTTATAATAAAATAGAGAAAATCTCACTAATGCAGAAATTAATTAATTCGTTATTAAATGATTCGGAAAACTCACTTTCCCCAAAATTTATGCGAACACTTATTACCCATACACGTGAAAAACTTTTCTCGATTTGTCAAAAACATTATAATTAGAAAAAAAAATATTCCAATTAAATTCGCAGTGTAAAAAGTGTATTTTTTTGTATTTATTTAGTCACTTCACAATTTATTGTTTTAATACAGAAATTTTAATTATATATGTTATTCTTAAATAGGTTAATTGAACAATTGTTTGAATAATACATAGCTTTTCAAATTATAAGCCGTAATTTTTTTTTTCAGAATAGCAGAAAAATACTCACAACCACGAAAGAAAATATGTGAAGCAACAACAATGCTCTTAAGGTCTTCAGAGTTAGATTAACTCGCAAAATGGTTGACTTGGTCTAACTTGTGTAAAAAAAATATGACTAGTCAGCTATTTTAACTAACGCGAAATTTGCTCAGCACCACGGTATCTGTACTGACGGACCACTGCAAAATATTATGAGCATACTAGGAGACTGGGTCTACCCTATAAGATCTCTTGTCGCGGCTGTGGCTCTGAGAATGAGGAAGTGACCGTTTTCTTTTCATATATTAGTGCACGTCTTTAGCTAGGAGAAGAACAACAATTTTTGATGGCCATTTTCTTATCGACCTGACCGAGATTCAACAATCTTTGATGGCACTTTTCTCATTGACCTGGCCGAGATTTCATCCTGTAATATTAGCAACTCCGCCAAGTTCATAGAACCATCAGGTTGGTTTTCCTTTATATAATGTGGGAGTCATTACTTTTTTCGGCGTTGGTCGTATCTTATTTTAGGGAAGAAAATACGAGAAGCAACAACAATGCTCTTACGAAAGAAAACATTTGAAACAACAACAATGCTCTTAATAAAATCTTCAGAGTTAGGTTTTACTCGCAAAAATGTTTACTTCTTAAGTTTCAGTTCAGCCAAATTTAAAATTCAGTCTATTCTGAATGTGCACTGGAAATATATTGGAAAATTCTAGTCATCCGTTAAAATCATATGAGCATTTTTTTTAATAAATTCATAATTAATTTATTGAAATATGTGTACAAGATAAAAATGCTTATCATTGCTATTCTAATATTTATTTTATTTTCTTTTATTTAAATTAATAAATTTTCAGTATTTACCATTTTTATATTTCATACACAACACAACAAAAAACATATGTCAAAAACAAGCATTTAAATAATTTTAAATGTGATGCCAATTTATTTCTACCAGACTTAATGCTGTCTTTTTACAACTCTGAAAGAAAGAATTACAGCGAATTACAAAAAAGTATATCTTATTGTCAATAATATTTTGACTACAGTCTACAGTCATTTCCCCCTGAGGGTGAGAGATTAGAATATTCCCGAGGTAAGAATAGTCTTCAGCTATACTGAAGACAACTATATAGTTGTCTCACAGGAGTTTCAAGCGCTCACAGTCGCTTCGTTCATTGAGATCTGGAAATATTTTTATAAAATCCAAATATTTAGAATGCCAATTGTTAAAGTTCTACGATAAGGAGTAGTCTTGCAATGGATCTGTACATACTTGCTTACTGCTTACTCCTTCTCTGTTGCCTACAATTGTATTCCATCAGTACTGTGCATCTTTAAGCTTCTGATCTATTGTTCTTAGCCATGTCAGCAGTGTCCAACGTAGGGCTTGTTTTTTAACAAAATCAAATAAAAAAAGTAAGCTACAACTATACAGCAGAAGATACCGACCCTACAGTACTGGTGTCCATCCCGTAGCATTTGTGAGATCTGCTACTGTTAGATCCTTGGTATACAAATGCTCTCCTGATCTATGCATATACGCCTTTACAATGCATTATCTTAGCGAAAATATAAACCGCAATGTGTGCAAATTATTTCTGGAACAATAAGACTTTTGCTATCAAGTACAAGTTCAAAACATATTCAATGGAAAATATGTTTCTAAACGTATTGACAATCTTTCTAAGGTAAAATAAAATGCATTTTTTAACTAATATATTGATAATTTAACTCGAGATGATAATCTGTATTTGTTCGCCTTTCCACCTTTTCATATCTATAATAATAAACAAAATATACTTATGAAAATAATATAATAAACAAATTAATTCTACTTGAACTCAACCAAGAGCTACATATATATTGTTATGAATGAAAAGTTGTTTTTATAAGCAAAATTATTCCGAAGGAAAATATTTCTATGAAATAATAAGAACATTGTTATTCTGCGCTCTAGTAAACTTATTAAAAAAACATAAAAATATTTATCTACCATAATTTGTTTACTTGTTTGTTATTAGTAAGTAGTTGTTTTTATTTATAATGTTACATTTTAATTTGACTTCTTTAAATATATATTTTTTCTTCAAAATTACGACAATTATTGATATAATCGCCTGCTGGTTCAAATAATGTATTATTACTTTACTTATTATAATATACATCACAATATCTAAAATAGCGTTTAAAATATGAATAATATGTATATCTTTTGTTATACTGTTTTCTACAAATTATACATGGTATGTTGTGTAGTAAGGTAAAACTATACACTCAATGTTCTCGATACTACAGCATCGTAGTTTGGATCTCTACGTAATATATTTCGATTCATGCCATGTGTATAAGCTGTTATAGAACTAAGAACAAAATAATAAACATATATATGATTAATAACATAAGTCAAGTTAAGTAGCTTAAATAATGGTCCATTGTGATACCAAAAACTGAAGTTGTTCATTCACAGACCAGAAGAGTTCCCAAAAAATCGTAGTGGTCAGTGTATGAACAATTCTAAAAGGCACTACTTTCCCTTCCAAGCAAAAGGGAACCAGCATAATAAGTCCATAATCTTGATTAAAATTTATGAAATCAATGAAATTTGATTTTAAGCTATAACAGATTTTTAAGCTAAATCAATATATTTGCGGTACTAATAAAGTTGATTTGATCATTTTGTTAGAAAAATGTTAGCTTTTGTGGTAAAGAAGTTTTGAAAACCAACATATGGTATGCTTAAACCAACATGATGGCTCGAGTAAGAATATTTTAAGCTGAGATTTAGTTACAATCTGGTGGAATCAACCGAATTATTTTTTCGAGTGTAGATAAATTTACGAGGACACGAGATAGCTATGGCATAAATTTAACATGTATTCGCTATTTTTGTTAGCCAAGCGTAAAAACGATCTAAAAAAATAAAAATTAAAATTGCTGAATAGAAAAATTTACGAGATCACATGTGTCTGTATTTGCTCTTTCTATCAGTCAAATGAAGAAACAATCTTCTAGATATTGAATTCTCTATAACAATGATATAAACATTGATAAATAGATAAATTTACAAAATCAGTAAGTCTGTATTCGCCTTCCCTGCCAGCCAAGTGAAGAAACAATCTTTTAGACATTGAAGTTGCTTTATAAGAACATAAAATTTGTTTATTAAATCTCACCCTTTCTCTTGTCTATCGTAATATTACACCATCGAAGTAACGACGTAATAGTGAAATGGCCTTTCAGCAATCCAGTAAGAAGGTTTACTGAAACCCATAGTATTAACATTTCCTATTCGTTCATTTCCGCTTTAATCTAAACCGTAGATTACAGTAGTAGATTACAATATAATAATGATATGCAAAGTATTAATTACAACTTTTTGATTTATTTGCACTAACATAGTTTACAGGAATAAATTTCCAATGTCAGGAGCTATATTTTCTATTATAAAATTTCCCGAAAAACTTGAAAATCATAATGATATTTTTTTTTCATGTGAAATAATTTCAATCAAACGCAATAATTATAAAATTAATTTAAAAATTTTTTCTTTTATACTCGTATTTATTAGTGCGTGTATTATCGACTATTATTTTAATAAAATAAAATATGTGGTTCCCAACTATTGAAACAAAAGTGTTACATATCCGACAGTATATGTACGAGTAGTTTGACGTCCTTATAAATACTTTCAAGTTTTGCATTCTTAGGCAAATATGCTGTCGCTATTGTTTCTTTATCATTTATCTAAATCGTTTTGTGTGTTTTTGCTTCTTTAAAAATAATTTAACTTCAACTTAAAGTTTCAGAAAAACATGGCCATCGTACCCACAAGTTGCAGCTGTAGTCCAAAGTAGGCAAGTAGACTTGCCAAAGCGGCACCAAATTGCACAGCCAACTGCCGACCCATAACACGGCTACGAACATTGCGAAATAATCACTGCCCTTATAACGCTTAAAATCGATAAACATCTTACACAAAATAACATACTTACTAAGGCACTGCGATTATGCACCAAGTTGTAAATAGAAAAAATAAACAAACAAAAAAAAAACCAAAAAAAAAAAATAAAAAAAAAAATAATAATAATAACAAAAAAGGGAAGAAAAACAACCCTTAGAGCTATGCCGCATACTTGAAATCAAAAAATTACAGAAATCTTACAAAAAATATTTTCATTTCTTTGGTATAGCGTATGTCTCGACCTATTGTGTAGGGTACAAAGGTACAAAGGTACGTAGTGGTAATACTGTACTAGAATATGGAGAATACTCGTAATCGCAAAATGTAAGTAACTAGCTTCTTTGAATGAATGATATAAAACCTTTTAAATTAAACTTCCAACAGCAGCAATGAATTTTGAAATTGTTAAGCGATGGAAACCAAATAGAGGTATAAGGTAAATCGAATAGAGTCCATTGAATACACAGTAATTCAAATAAAGGAAGCATACATACTGAAGACCAAAACCAAATAGACATTATAATTATTTTTATTTGCGGTAGATTGTTTTTCCAACATTTGACTATCTTGTGGTCCCCACCCAACAACTGGTGCAAATTCTATCATGAATATTTGCTCTATTGAAAATAACGTAGTTCTCTAAGGTCAACCCACTTAAGGGAATACTTTTTATACTTTACGTTTATGTGGCTGTCTCGATGATTTCACTCCAATACAAATAAGTGTTTCACATTCCGTTGTAAGCGAGGGAAAGTTTATTTATCCTCCAGACAAAAGGGACATGCGTTTTCGTCTTGCAAAGTAATTTTGCTTACTTTGTCCCCTAAATTGGTTGTCTTCTTTTGTTAATTTGCATACAGGTTTTCGGTGATGTTTGTTATACGACAACTTGCGTTCAGCTGTGCGGTGTCAATATGTGTAAACACAGAACTCATTGCTTAAACATTCCATCACAGACGACTTTAGGATTTATATAAATTTTAGTGAAAAAAAAAATTATCTCAAAAGTCTGATATTATCTATAATTTATCTAAAATTTAACTATGATAAATTTATATTTGGATCAAAGAAAGTTTTAGTTAGTTTTTACATATTTCAAAAGTGAAGAAAATTATGAACAATTATTAGGAGAACTCCTCTAATCAATGGAGTCCTCATTCGGTTTTATCTAGACAATCATAAGCTGATAAAACTCATCTTATTAAAATTATCTTATTTAAAAATTAGTCTGAAATGTAAGTTCACAAAACCTCATGTGTTTGAGGAACTTTTTCGAATATTCAAGAAAAAATCTAATATTTAACTTTTTTAAATTACATTATTTGAAAATCAGTCTAAAATATAAGTTCTATGGGTTTCGAGAACTGAAACTTCTACGAAAAAGACTTTTAATTTTTTTCGACAAACGGAACATTTTATTTTATAAGAGGAGTTTATAAAAACTATTTCAATAAAATTTTTATTTAAGTCCGTCCCGTTAGTAACGGAATGGCTAAATGAAATTCCAATTCTTACAATGGAACTTTATCGTTGCATAAAGGTACAGAAACAATTCCTTCAGTGTTACTACGTTACTTTCACAATTAATAATAGCCCCGAATAAAGTAAATCTTTACTGGCCGGGTCACAGAAGAGTTTTGAGACATGTAAAAGTTGATGAGCTACCCAGAGCTGTATCAAAAAATTTTTTTTACAGGCTCTTAACCCTTTTGTGGGTTAAATTGGGTCAGTACAAATATTTATTTTGTACTCAAGGAGAGGGTCTGGTGTACAGAGAATGTTTCTTAGGATTTAGACAAAGCAAAGCACTGATCAAACCCTACTCTTACAAAAACATTCTTAAATTTAAATTCTTAAAATTTTCTAAAGGT
This sequence comes from Teleopsis dalmanni, assembly GCF_002237135.1. Taxonomy (NCBI): domain Eukaryota; kingdom Metazoa; phylum Arthropoda; class Insecta; order Diptera; family Diopsidae; genus Teleopsis; species Teleopsis dalmanni. The sequence continues at coordinate 71,074,609 of NC_051848.1, read as the reverse complement.
AATTTAAGATTGATAACTGGTTTCATTATGGGTCATAATGGTCTGAAATATCAACTTCATAAACCCCGATTATCTGTTAATTTGGAATGCAGATTATGCCTCGAAGATAAGAAAACAACTAAGCATATTCTTTGTAACTGTCCAGCTTTAACAACGCACAGAAGAAACTTATTCCACATGGAATTTCTGTCACCAGAACAGATCAAGAACTTTTCTCTACGTACAAGTAGCTATTGCAGTGAAATTATCGCTTGAACGAATTACTAAGAGCTACCTTAAGTAGGAGCATTTCCATCTGAAAAATTTGTTAATAGCATAAGTTGGGTACCACTTTATTCTCGTAATCACTTCCAATCAGTGTTGTTTCTAAATATTTCAACCTGAATCCAAATTCAGGTTATTCAGAAATAAATTCAAAAGAATTTATCTCGTTCGACTATATTACGATATGTTGACGAATAAATACGATTTCTAATAATAATTTGTTTATGACAGCTAAACTGAAAACACTATGTGTGTCTTACCAATTGTATGGTAAATAAAATCATCTATATGCGGATCGTCAGTTTTGTGGTCAATATAATCGCCTTAGTAAATACAAAACTTTGCAGCACATATTTCTTTTTCCTTATCACTATTAATGCAGATTATTGTCAACGTTAAGGCCAAAATCGATAAAGATTTCACTTCTTCAATTCAATATCGTTCATATCATCGTAACTGCCTAAGAAACCTTATAGGTATATAGCAATTTATTTAATTATTTATAACAAAATGTTAATGAAGTAATATATATAACAAATGGATATTAATTGATAACTACATGTTGTCGATGCTTTAAACTGTGATGACTTTTAAATTGTCTTTACTTTCATTTATAAGTACAGTGATTTATTCAGTTACTTAGTCTTGTTTTAATCTCAGTTAATTAGTGGTCTTACCAGATGATCTACTTAAATGACTCAGCTATGCTGTTGATAATGCCTTTGACTTAAAACCCCTTACTCCTTTCTTTGTCTAGATTACATTTGTCCAGGTGTATTCCGGAATCTTTTATAGAAGTGATTAATTGTGGAGCGCACTTTAATAGTTCAACAACTACATTTAACTGTTCTTAATTATCTATCGTTCTGATATGTTCTGAGCATGATTCAATGATCTGAATGTAATCATGTTCAGTGCAACATGTAAATACCATGTTCCCACTGCAACTACATAAATCAGTTTTTATTAATCAAATTAAGATTTGATCGTTTCCATTCGCATAAATTGATTCATACATGTGAAATTCATGTGTCTGAAAGTCAGTAAAAGTTTTAAAAGAACTTTTGTGTTCTTACTAAATCCAAAATATATTTTTTGTTAAATAATAAATGATATTGTATTATAATGATAACAAATTTATATTTAATGTACGAACTCATTTATGTATAGTCATATAAAATGACATTTTCACCACTTGAATTGTGCAGTAGTCATTTATTATATATTATTTGATATTGCGATTAAATTTCTACTTTATGTATATATAAATTCTATTAGGCTCTGTTGGATGTATTTTTCTCTGCACAACGCACTTTCATTAATACCATGTTATATATATATATATATATGGTGGGACGTTGGGACAGCGCACTGTCCAACAAGTGGCCCCACTGAAGTGAATGATTAATCGAAGTAGACCACGAAACGACTTGGATCCTTTTTCGTCCTTCGATTCTCGGATGTTGTTATTGAGTTAAAGCTGGAGTGGCTTCCGTTTGCATAACTACATCTTTTGTTAATGCAAGCAGCTCATTTAGCTTGAGGTTTCCTGCCAAGTCGTCACCAACCCAATGGTGTCCCAAGACAGTCTTCCTCCTACTTGCCAGTGCTGGACATTAATACCATGTTAGTCAGTACTCATATGCACTGAAAAACTAATGCTAAGATAAATAAGAGCCTACTTGTAAAATCCTTAAGAATCTAAATTTTTTAGTACAGAGCTGATGAAACATTTTTTTGATTTGAAACTATCTATTTCTATTTGTCATTACAGATATAATTAAGAACTTGTACTCTTTGCAGCAAAATCTCTAAAAAGTTATTGCTTATATTAACATGTTTAACTTTAATATAATTTATAATCTACTTTAAAAAACTAATGCAATCAATGGCATTATGATAAATTTTTAGTTCAGCTTAATTAAGTATGAAGTTTTTATCTTTGTATTTTTGTAAATTACTCACTTTGTAATTCAGATACATATTTGTAGCGACAAATTTCCGCTGGAATGCAAGGTATAAACATTTTTTCGTGCAAAATCACATAACTTCGCTGTCGGAAACATTAAACTAAAGAGCTGTTAATATAACATTTTTTTTTATTGTGTAATTATTTAAATAATTATGTCCATTGTTAGTACACCAAAAACAAGAGCGTCGAATTACACAAAATAACTACACAAATAACAAAATTCCGCTCACAAAAATCAGTAGGTGAAACGAACAGATACTCAGATATCACAAAATACGATATTAGGTAACTGAAATATTAGTTTCATACAAATCGTGAGCAATTATATATGAACGCACAGATATTCAGTAGAATTTTGATTATTTCGCCCCGCACACAACCCTCAACACCAGATTCAAAACACTAATCCCGATAGTCGTATAACATCGAATGGACCGACATTCATTGTCGATTCATATTCACAAAAATGTACAGAAACTGGTCAATACTTTTCGAGATGATATAATCCAAGACACTGTCAACAGTTTTACTAGATTTCGTTTAGTGGATTATTATACTATTTTCAGAGTTGTGCATAGTCCAGTTGTCATCAAATCATGTCATACTGTTAAAACGAAATTAACTATGGTATTCATGTCTTGTTGATATTTTAATGAAATATGCTGTGGGTTCAACATTCGTCTATCATACTTATATTGGTACAATAGGTCACTGATATCGCAGGAAATAATAGAACAGATAAGGGAGCAATATATAGGTATATTTTCTCGACTAATAAAATAACATCAATGGTAGGGAAGCTCAAATGGTTTAGTAAAACAAAAACAAACTACAAAGGTCACAACTGACTGACTGATAGTCACAATAACGCGACAATATGCTGAACTAATTCTGTCTGCAAATATACCACATTAGAACAGAAACTATCGGGAGCTTCACACGCTATAATATGAATCAGCTTATTTTCACCACTTCAGGCTCAATTTCTGTAGAAGCTGTCAGAGTAGGAGAATGGAACAAACTCTTATGCTGTTATACTATCACTTTCTAGCTAATAATACACAAAAAAGTAAGTCCTTTGGAAATTTTCACTTTATGGATTTGGCAGACCAACACAATACAACACAATATCGACATTGTATGGTAGATAAATGCAGCTGGCTTCTGTGATTCAGCGCATTCATTGAATTTTTAAGTGGAATACGTTTACCAAGTGCCTTTTTTCAGTCCAGATAAAACTTGGTAGGATATTATTGTTTTTTATTCGTTGTGATGCGCTATTTTATTTGGCGATTCTCGTTTCTGCTGCGTGGGTAGACTGCTTGGGTGTTGGGAAGACGATTGCATTTACTAATCTGAACTTTGTAATTTTATTGGTAGTTCAGTTTTAATACATTTATGATTTTTATGGTAACTGATTTTTACTATTTCAATACATATTTTAATTTCCTCCAAACTTTTGACTGTGTTGGTTTTTCTTGAGCCTAAGAAATCAATTTCATCAACGTAACCTTACTTAGTTGATTAATTATCTTGCCTGTTGTCCGAATGTTTTTTCTATGGCGTAATATCGACAATTAAATAAAAATATTTCTATCATAAGGGTTAACTCCTTTTTGTTGATTCCCATTATAAATGTGTTATCTAAAAGATATCGTGTTTAATGGAGCATGCTAAAAATATTATATGAATGATTCAATTCCCTTAATGTAATCATGTTTAGTGCAACCATGCACCCCCTGCAATTAAATCAATTTAGGTTAATCAAATTAAGATTTGATCGTTTCCATTGGCATAAATTGATTTATGCGTGTGGAAGAGCTTTTATGTGTTAGAAATTTCTGTAAAAGTATTAGGAGAGCTTCTGTTTTTTCACATTTCAGATAATATTCAACTGAAATGAATATTAATGCGAATAGAAATTTTAGTTAGTTTATTAAAATTTACTAAAATTTTTGATGTTGTGTTCTTATTTCTATTCGAACCCTTCTAACTTTTAAATTGTTTTTTTTTTTGTTATAAGACGCATCAATTTCGAGAAAAAAAATTTATGTTTTGTTTAATAATTTATGATTTTGTGTAATTTTTTTTTTCTGTCAGGTATGAATGACAATAAGTAAGATATAAATTTATAAATCGTAATAATAATTATTACGATCTAAAAAAGAAAATCACGTATGGACTATGCCCAGTGACATATCTATATATATTTAAAATAACAGTGTGTGATCTACATATACATATCTAAAATATCTCTCGATGTTTTCCTACTCACCCTTGTAAAAGTGTTGGTAGGGGACATCAGGTGTGTTAGCAGCGGGTTTGGGTGCATACATTAAGACCGAAAAGTTTTCGGAAATTCTCATTTAAAATTCGCGCGCTGTATATTTTTCGATATTTTAAGTTTATGTAGTTTGGCAGCACTGTCCTTAATTACTATGCCAAAAATGAGCGCGATCTGTCAGACAGTTCGTTTACGGCAGCTGTTGAAACCAGTTCACCTCAGTAGGGCGTTGCGAAAAAAACAATGGAAAAAAATATTGAACAAAGAGTTTGCATCAAATTTTGTGTTTCGAACGAAATTTCGTGTGCAGAATCGTTGCGAATGCTACAAAAGGCTTATGGGGAATCAGTTTTATCGAAAACTCAAGTTTATGAGTGGTACAAAGCCTTCCAGGACGGTCGTACGACCGTCGAAGACATTTCGCAACGCACTACTGAGGTGAACTGGTTTCAACAGCTGCCGTAAACGAACTGTCTGACAGATCGAGCTCATTTTTGGCATAGTAATTAAGGACAGTGCTGCCAAACTACATAAACTTAAAATATCGAAAAATATACAGCGCGCGAATTTTAAATGAGAATTTCCGAAAACTTTTCAGTCTTAATGTATATATGCGATGAGCATAATTCTTTAAAATACTGGCTATTTCTTCCTTGATTGTCCAAACATGTAATTGTTTATGCAGCTGTTCATTCGTTATATACCAAGGTGCATTTGTGATCATTCGCAATATTTTAGATTGGAAACGCTGAATAATTGCCAGGTTTGGGCCCCATAACTCCATATAGGTTTTAGTACAGATTTGTATATGAGCAGCTAATTATCGAGTGACAGTTTGGAGTTTCGGCTGAGGAACCGAAATAAGTTTCGTAATTTAAGACCCAGGGCCTTACGCTTTTTGAATATGTGTGATTTCCAGGTTAGCTTACTGTCCAGATGTATGTATAATAATATCAAATTAATATAGAATATACAAATTTATTTATAGACTTTTATACAACAATTATATATTTTATTTATAAAAACCAAACATTTTAAACAGTTCTTACCTCTTGTTTGTCTAACTCGTTAAATTTTTGTTTATTTCCTTGTTCCTTGATTTTTTCCTAACTAAGTTAGAAAGCCCGAACATTCTTGTATGGTTATTCAAATTGCATTCGAAATAGATCAAATATGCTAAGGCAATGAGTAAATTTCATTAAAATCTAACTACGATTCAGGATCCTCATAATACTCGATTTGCATTATTTCTCCGATCTATACACGTAGCATTCCAGGCGGGAAGCTGGACACGTAGCATTCCATTGCTTATAAGTCGAAGTTTCTTTGGTAGTATCAAAAATTCAACATATATAAGTTTGATTTATGGCTCTACCATATAAAACAAATCAAAGTACATTAAATAAGGTAAAGAGTAGGAAATTAGTGTGCAGATCAACTAGCCTGTCTGAGTGTATCTTTTCGTGGATCGGATCAAAAACTTCTGTTAATATCCCTACTCCTGGCCATCACAGCCATAGGTTGGGGTAGAGGATTCATACTTCTTTAGCAGTCAGTTCAAGCACTCAGCCATTTCACTAGAAATTTAGAAATTTTTGATTTGATACATAAAACCAAATCGGTACATGTGTACCGGCACTCATAGAAAACACACCAAAACACCTGTTATATATATATTCAAACTTGTGTAGTATTAGGCTTAAACTATTGGGTGCCTAAATTCTCGCATTTATTTTCCGGCTTGCTCTAACATACAATTCTTCTACCTTCTATTACGGGGATTGTGAAGTCAAAACGGCTTTTTAGTTAATAGAGATGAACTCGTTCCTTTCTCCACTTCACTAAATCTAACCTAACCTAACATTAATAAAGTAAAAGTAAGTCTGCGACTTATTGTATGTTATTCAAAAGTATCTTAGTTAAGAGTTTCTGTCAGTTTCTTGTTTTCTTTTTTTTCTCGGTTAAGTTTCTTTAACACTCTGTGTATTTGCAAATTTTTATTTTGTTCCATTCTTATACTAAGAAATTGCCTTTTGACATTTTAATATGAAACATTCCACATAACATGTAATACGCCAAATCACCTGTCTTTATAAAATTTTTCTCTTATATGCCACAAGAGTAATTTAATATATTAATGTGGTTTCATATCTGGCACTTGATTTCATGACAGATAACTAAATTTGCTTTTATGAAAAAAATATTTTGCTTTTGTTTTGATATCACATGTTTGTCGGATAAAACAATCACTACTGCATCCAAATAACTTTTACTGATGCTATCTTAAGCTGAAGTGCTCAATAATGCATTTAAGCACAAACAGGCGTGTCCAACCGGTGGAATGTATAAAGATACTTCTTCCTGAAGTAGGAGGACCACAGTTCTTCCTGAAGTAGGAAGACCACAGTTCCAGAAAGCAAGGAAACAAGAAGTATTTCTAAATAATATTTAGTGACGCAATGTAACTTTATCGCCACTAATCTTTTAAACTTATTTGAATCAAAAAGTAAATTCTAATTAATTAATTATTAAATTTGTATGATAATTTTAATTTATAATGTATTAATAATTTTTTTTTATTAATGAATAGATTTATATCAGAAACAAATTGGAATACAAATTTTTTTAAAAAAAAGGTTTTTTTTGAAATTTATTGAGGGCTAAAGTTTATTCCTCAGTATAAAAATGGAAACCATTCTCTATTTATTCCATCCCTATCTGCGAACTGCGAACTGTGTCCTGTATTTTGCAATATACGTTGATTAACAGAAACTAACTGAAAAAGCAATTAAAAGCTAATATAGTTAATAAAAAGATAAAATCAATTAATTAATTTGAATGTTCTCTCACTTGTAGTGAATTATGTATGTTACGTATTTGAAGGTAAGATATTTCGGTAAAATACATTTTCATTTTCATTTTCATTTTCATTTCCATTTTTAATTTTATAGCACTTAAAGGCTATTTATTAAAATCATCGTCAACGATTACCAAGAAAAACGCATTTTCATAACTGGCTTAATTGTATAGTAAAAACGATGGATCAATAAATTAAGCTCTAAAACTTATTTCTGATAATTCATCAATTATTAAAATATAATTAAATTACTACATATTTATACGTGCGAATGCTGAGTGTACATTCATTCCTCCACTCTCATTTCGTTATTATTCAGGAAATGAGTTTTTACATTAACGTGAGGTCGCATAAAATAAGTAATAAATTACAAAAATTATGCAAATTAAAATCGTAATCAATTTTAATTGGCTTAAATAAAAACTTTTGCGTGGCATATTTTATTCGAGCAAAAAACGCGGAAAAAAACGAAAACAATTTATCGTTAGCTGATACGCTTTAAGCACCTAAAATACTTGATTCGACAGTACTTTAGAAAAATGGCCATAAATTAAGCGAATCCTCAGGAATATATTTTATGGAAATATGAATAATTTACTCCGAAGTGTAATAATAACGCGACCAAATGCTGTGAGAACTCGTATATCAATAAAGTCCCATTGAAGTGAAAAACAATCACTTGTATTGATGAGATTAATTGCAAACATTAAAGCATATATTTTATTTAAATTCCTACTCGTACTCGTACTCGTACTTGTACTCGTATATATAATAATTTGATTTCACTTGCATGCATTTTCCTTATTAAGGTGAATGCATTCACTTCTTTACAAGTGCATACATTATCTCATTTGATATGAATTAAGCGCAGCGAACAAGACAAAAAGATAATTAAGAACTGGATTACCCACACAAAGGAGCTCATGCAGGCAGTCCTGTGCAAATGTTTGCAGTTCGCCTTTAAGTGTCAAAAATAAATCAATACCTTTAGTAGCAGAGACGAGCAGCTCTGGAGCTTCAAAGGACATTTCTTTCATTCCTGAATGCAAGCCATAAAGATGAAAGATTAAAATAGATAAGCGCACTATTAAAATTGCATTGTGAATTAGCAGAAAGTTTTATGACAACTTTACAGCTTCTTCCATTGAGGTCAGTATATTCAATTTATTTATACAAGAAATTTATATTTATTAATTATATCAAAAACAAGAGCATGAATAATTCAGAGCCACGAAAATCAAAATGTCAAAAACAAATTTTAATGCAACTCTTCAAGGATGCATTAAGACTTTATAAGATTTATAATTAAAACAGGAGCGCAATTAGAGGTGTTGTGATTCCAGCTTAAATGTAAGTTTAACACACTTCTGCTACAGACTTCACTTCTAAAAATAATACTAATTAACCGTCTAAAACTGATAAAAACGAGACCTATATTTAATAATGCAATCTTTCTGGAATTCGAATATCATAATGATATTATATTTGTTGTATACCGTTTACCGTTTTTCATCCCTTACCTTTTTTTGTGATTTAAAAGCATATAAATATATACAGGAAAAGAGCAGCCACACCAATGATGGGACCGGAACCTTTTTGTGGACTAGGATATAGTATGTTCCTTTTTGTCATAAAAATAAAGGACAACCAGAACAGAATAAATAAAGGGATAACATACCAGGATTAAAACCATCTCAATCACTTATTGACACCTATAACAATAACAGATACCCGGATTGTATGAACCTATCAAAAGAAAAACTTACAATCATCACTGGAATCCTGACAGGGCACTGTAAACTAAAACAGCACCTTACATGGCATACTTACGGATGCAAACTATAGAGTCTGTGAAGCGAATGTAGAGTCGGCCACACATGTGCTTTAGAATACCCTCCTGGAAATGTATATTCTTACGGAAGAGTAAGCAATAAAACTCTGTACTTCTCGATTTAAAGTAGGTTTCTAAGCCCTGTTGCCTCAATAAAAAGTAGAGACCTACTTTAAGCCTAAAAGGAGACACAATAGACCCAACAATCGCAGTAACACATCCCCTAACAATAATAATAATAATATACAATATAAAACAAAGCTGAAATTAATCCAACTATTGTAAGGCCAATAATATGAAGATTATTTAATTAGCTTACATTATGTTTACACTGTTGCTAAAACTGCTTATGTTAATGAAAATAAGATTTGATCGTTTTCATTAGCAAGAGCCTGTGGTTACATTGCATGCGAATTTGTCTTGCGTATTCGTGCGTATATTTTTTTGTGCGAACATGTCGCATGTTGCGGTTACATTGATTGCGAATTGACAATTCTTCTTTGTTTTGAAAACAACATTGAATTTAATAACAACTGTTTTTAAATTATTTATAAATTTAAAACAACAAAAAATGAGTTTGGTGCATGATTTTTATTCATCATGATATTAAAATTGAGAATTTTCCTGGTCCTTAACCAAAGAAATTAGCAAATCACAATCCATTTCCTAAAAGCAATACATATTTTCAAATATATTTTCATTTTTAAAATTAAAATTATATTATTTTAAGAATAATTATATACAAGAAATAATTCCAAAACCACTGATGACAGGCATTTAGCAATACTCGAAACTACTCGACATTCATTTCCTAAAAGCAGTACTTGTTTTAAAATATATTTCTATTTTTAAAATTAAAATTATAATTATTCATAGAATAATTAAACATTAGAGGTAATTCCAAAACCACTGATGATGAACTTTTAGCAATACACCAAACTGCTTTATGGTCAGACAAAAATTAAATTAATTAATATAACCTAAAAAAAAGAATTTTTGTTGTTGCAGTGCACTACTTTTCGAAAGCTCTCTTTTAAATACAACAGTAGAATAGAAACGTTAAATTACCACCTATAACTATATCCACCTTCGATTTCGGTCGCACGAATAAATTTAAAAAAAAAAATTTTGTTTAATGCAAAATGTTCGCATGAGAAAGACAACACTTCGCGGGAATAATTCTCAGCAACAATAAACACTCACATATAATTACGTGCATTTTATTTGTTCGTACGAACACACAAGACAAAATCCGCATGCAATGTAATCGAATCCTAAACTAATTTATGTATGTGAGATATATCTTGCTTGTTTACATTTTACATATAAGTCGTACGATAAATATTTCAAATTTCGGTAATTTCCCTTATGGGAAATTTATTTTTAAGGGTTGCATTTGACATTTTTTTGCCTTAAATCAATTATTTTATTTATAATGAGCTCATTTAAATTAAAGCTCTTTGTGTAGTAAATTATCTTCATTAGCGGCCTTAATGAGCAAATCTGCCTAAATGAGACAAGTGGAAACATGTAATTAGCTGTATATGAGTCAAAAATATAAAACGGTGCTAATGATAAACTTTATTTGCATTGTGTTCTTTTTCGTTTTAGGTATTCAATGTAAAAAGCCAACAAATTTAAAAGAAGTTCTTTTTAGATTAATATTAAACTCAGTTTCAATACGGATTTAATTACTAAACCTGAAAATTGAATAAAAGTTTCGGAATAATATTCAATTTTCTAGACATTTCCTTCTATACACTGGAAAAATCTCAACAGGCTTTAAATAGCTTTCTTGTACTGTTCTTGTGTAAAAGTCTTTATGTTTTTTTAGTATAAATCCATTTTAATGCATTTAAATACTTATTTTGTTTCATTGCAAGTTTATATTTACTTCTCACAAAACAGCTGATTTTAATAAAACTGGGAAAATATTTTGAAAGTAATGCAAATTTTTAACTATTATTAACTTAAAAAAGAGTAAAAAATAATTTACATACCTGAAATTCACTAAAGCTAATAAAACTACTAAATGCCATCCTTTATTTATGTGATTTTCAACAATCGACTTGTAAACAAAAAACATATGATTTCCATAATTTGGGGCAGTATGAAAACTTTCTAAGTTAACTTAATTTCAATTTTACGAAATTAAGAAAATTTGAGTGTCTAAACATAGTATAACTTTACACAAATAACAATTTAATTCAAATTTTGATAATTGGTATTTTCACGAAGTGCATTGAGAGAGCTTAATAAGCAAAATTACAAGCAAAATTATAATTACTAATACTGTGATATGGCACATACACTGGCCGCAGATGACTCATTTTAAATCAGTCATTTGAAAGTGTTTACATTCGTTGTTCTTCATTTGTTCTCAATTCAAACAGCTGATTTGTCAAAGTGCCAGTTGATTTAATTTTTGGTCTGTGCCCAAAAAAGTTAGGTAAAGGTAAAATATATCTTCAAGCCTTACAATATAAACTGAAACTAGACTAGACTAGATATGTGAAAAAAATGAAATGTAATTTATTAAAAGTATGTTATTAATTTCTAAAAAAATTCTTTTGTGAACCATATCGAAACCATATCAGTAACCATATCGAAATGACAACAAGTAATATAAAATACACTTTGCGACATATGATATAAATTAAAATAATGAAATAGTTAATTTTAAAACCCCCAATACTATTTTAAAACATGCACTTATATAGTCATTAAACAGACTCTAAAACATTTCTGTAAGGATTTTGTATGAAAAATAAACTTTTTTGTTTGATTTACAGTACAGAATGCAAATTGGTACGATTTATAACGATTGAATAAATCGTACCAATTTGTCCGAAAAATATTATGGTTTTGTTATTAAAAATAATAAGTTTGTTCCACTAGCTACTTGTAGTAACTTTTAGTAACACTGTGTATACACAAGTGCGTTCCAACAGTAAATTTTCGAGTAAACAATAACATCTGAGAAAGCGTAACATCCCTGTCGAAATTTGAAAATGCTAAACAGACTTTACTGGTACATTTTATTTCAAGTAGAATTTGTGTTGTTGTGTACATCAGCTGTTTTGGTTTGAATCAAAATTTTTGTAGTGTTTATTTGCGCGGCACTAGTGTTCTCTGCAGACTTTACACAAAGCTGTTCCATGAAAATCTGTGTTTAGAGCGAAATTTGGCCTTTTATTTGTGTTACGCTCTCAGTTTGTCTTTACTTGTGGTTTACTTGAGTTTTACTACAAGTAGCTCGTGATACAGACCTAATATTACTATCAGCTAAAATGCCCCAATTAATTTATTCAAGACACGAACTGTTAAATCAAACCTTTGATCAAACCTCTAATAAGTTATTCGCAGTAAATATCTAATATTAGTGCAAGTGTAAAGTAATATGCGAGGCAATTTCTACATCCATGACTTATACATGATCCATTTATATTTATTTGTGCCTTTGTCTTATTTAATCGTTTAAAAACTCTAAAAAATGATTTTCAAGGGACATAAGCACCTTTGAAAGCATTTTCTGTTTAGAACAGATTTGCTGCAATTTTATGGTTTGATACCAAAGAACTATTACGAGTCATAATTTTAACATTTAGAGTACACTCGTAAAAAACCAAATCTAAATGTCTATAAATTACGGATACTGTAACAAATTTTGCAAACAGGTGATTTCGAAATTAATTTGGAACCTTGCTAAAGTATAGCAAAGTTAAAATTTATCAATTTAAGTACATGCTATTTTGGTTAGTACAATCTGAACACGGTCCTTAATTTATACTGGCAGAACTTCAGCTAAATTTTTACATATTTCCATTTGAACCAAAATATTGCTAAAACTTAGCCAGTGTGCAAACCAAATAACATCTGAGTAAAGTTAACACATGTCTAAGAAACAAAAGGGGTATTCAGAACGTCTGTACATCGTTGAATGTGCATAGTTGCAAATTTTGAATATATATAGAACAGCTGACATCCTGAAGACCCCTAAAGTATCGAGATCAGCAAAGAACAACATTAAAATTTTTTTAACTAAATAAGTTGCTTAAACAAACAATATTTATATAGATGGATACTTATCTGAAACGAAACCATAAGTAGTGAACTTATTTATTTTCCTGGAATCAAAAACTTTTTGTGCCAAAAATGTAAAATTTCAGCGCTAAAAAAAAATAACAACCCTGAACAAAGTCGAATGTTTACATTAGAATGCTCCAAACAGATATTGTGATCGATTGGTGAGCATAAATTCTACAAACTGCACATTAATAAACGCGAAATTAATAAGTAATATTTAATTTAATTTGTCAGTGGTGCGCAAGTCAATCTTAAATTTTAAGAAGCATGAATTCCGAAGAGATATCACTACAATATATACTCTATTTATATCGCAGGAAAATGAAACATCATAAACCGCGT